>NC_142091.1:41790934-42093434 GCF_054644295.1 Miniopterus natalensis
GCTGGATTGCCCCTCAGACTGAGTAGTGATTCTATTTCTTAATCTTTACACGTGGGTGTGGTACCAGCCAGTTTTGACTCCAACCCTCCTACCGGGTCCAGGTACCTTATTCTTTATATCCTTACTTATAGGAGTTCTGTTCAACTTGTAACCATGTGGTTCTCAAGGGTGGTTATTCTATAATTTAGTTATAGTTTTGATGTGGGAGGAGATGAGCACAACATTTACCTAGTCCATCATTTTGACCAAGAGGCTCTTTTTACTTTTTTTCATATTCGTGTCTTTGAATCCAAAATGTGTCCCTTGTAGATAGCAATAATTGAAATTGCTTTTTGTCTACTCCAACAATCTCTGCCTTTAATTGGTAGATTAAAAAATAACATTTAATGCAATTGTCAGTGTAGCTCTATTTAATTTAATTGTGTTGTTAGTTTCTGTAAGTCACCTGCAATTTTCATTGTTCTCTTTCTCATTGACTGGCTTCTTTTGAGTTAAAGAGATATTTCTAGTATGAAATTTTATTTTACTGTTTTTTAACTTTGTGGTGGTTGCTCTTGTAATTAAAATATGCATCCTGTTTTATCATGATCTATTGAAGACTGATACTAAATTAATTCTGGTAAAATATGGATACTTGCCTCCAACATTGTTTTATGTTATTTCAGCAACAACACAGTGATACTTTTGATATGGGTACTTAATCCAATGTAAGCCAATGCCATGCAGGCCTTAGAATTATTTGATAAAACTGGAAAGACAACTTCTATTTTGGAGGGAGGATTTATATGGGGAGATTTATGTTTCCTTCGTGAACTGAGGATACAGTCAATATAGAGGGAAGAAGTAGAATTTGGAGAATGAAATAGACCTGTTCCTGATGACAATGTTTGAGCTTCAGAATTAAGCTTTGATTAAAGTTACAACTGTCCCCTAAATTTCTTTTCTCTTCTTCTACTTTTAATTGTTGTTGTTTTTTGTCATATACAACAAAAAGGCCCTAATACAGAGAGTAAAGTGGTGTGTGTGTGTGTGTGTGTGTGTCTAGACCCAGTGGCTGGCCTAGTTTTTGGTGTCATGGAAAAAGTTATTCTGAAATAAAGACCAAATCTATTTGTGCATATTTGTTCAAAGAAATAAACTTGTGATGATAAAGTTCAGAAGACTAAAAACAGTTAACGATATGAACTAAACTGTCTTGCTAGAAACTGAAATGCAGTAAATATCGTAGTGTTCAGAACAGTGATTGAGTGTATATAGGTAATGTGGACAGAGGTGTAGAAAAGAAGAAGTAATTTGTTTGCTGTATTGTAAGTAACATAGTAAACATCCTAAATTACTGGTTCCTGTGGCTTCTTTTCTAGGGATTATATTAACCTGCATTTAAGAGACAAAATTGAGTAAATATAAAGACTTGGAAATAAATTACACCTATGTGAGTGTTGTTTTTAAGGGTGTGGATAAGATCAATTATAGATAGTGGGTGAAACAAGAGGAGAGCTTTGAGAAACACCTACATTAATACATGTGTTTGCTTGTACACTCAACATAAGCCAGGAAAACTTTTGAGGAATACTATAACTACTCATCTTTGATTCTTCCAATTATGGCATAATGCTTGACAAGTATTAGTACATCACTTTACATTTGCGTTGAATAAATGCACAAACCATGAATTATTCAAATCATCTCACGAGGAGCCTTACAAACATGGGGAAAATATCACGGCCTCATGCTTTCCTCATAAATGTCCCATATCCAGGTACTGGGAGTTCAAGCTGCACTTCCACAAGTGTCAAAGTTTTTTCTGTATTTTAGGGAAACTGACAACTTTTAAATGAGTCTTCTGAAATGGTTGACCTGGGTCTTGTCTTTATTTTTTTACTCTCACCTTGGGACAACCTCTATTTCCACCAGATCAGGGGGTGTAGGGATGTGATGAAGCTTTGGAAGTAAGGAGAGCTTATTACTTTTTGACTGTTTTTTCTTTCCTCCCTAGGATGTGAATGGCATTATCGAAAGGTACGTGTGGAAGACCAGCAATGCTTTTTTGTGCTGTGAAAAGTGGTTTAAAGCTTTTAAAGTTACCTGTTGCTTAATTAGAATAAAATATTGTTCAGGGCAGAAAATTTTGGATATAGTTTTATCTTAAATATCTGTTCATATACCATGGTTTGAGTGTTCTATATCTGTTTAGAGTGACCCAGACTTTATGATAAGGAATTACTTGGAGGTAAGTTGCAGAGTTTGGGTCAGTAGTAGTTAAGGATAAGATATTGCAGTATCAGACCCATGTGACTATAAATTTTATTCACTCAGCATGCCTGTATCTAACTCTGATTTCCTCATTTCATAGGTGATGAATTTATCATGGGAATATCATGTCTCTTTTACCTCATAAGCACCCAGAATTTGAAACACCTTTATATTTAAATTTCTGCTCTGGGAATAGAAACGACCAGGTCCTTCTATATGCATCTCTGTATTTTCCAAAAATGGACTTGAATATCAAGGAATATTTTGACTCTGGGGCAAACAACTGATCCACTTTAGTCATGTACTTTTGAAGCCAGGATGGAAGGGCATGATCTTGTTCCTAAAATTTGGACACCTACTTGCCTACATCAGTCTCTTCAGACTACTGCTAGTATAGTGTTCATAATGTCTTCTTTTTCAAGTGTTATATTTTTTCCCAGAGAACATGAAATCTCAGATGTTGTTGTGGAGGCCTCCCTGCTGGGAAGTGGAGTTTAAAGGTCTTGGTCTTCCCCAGGCAGTATTCCCACACTTGATATACCTCAAACCACCAGGAGCCACTTTCTGCAACTTCATTTTCTTATCATATTCCAAGGAATCTACATCCATAGAGAAGTCATAACTTTTCCTCATTTTAATTTATTTCATGGTATTAAATTGTGCACTTTAAAGAAAACAATTATTGCATATAATTTCATATGATTTTTAGGACTTAGACAGGGAGAGGATAGTTATCATTTTGAGAAGAATAAACTACTCCTGAGAGGTCAACGCCTTCCCAAGGGCACACACTGGTTAACTGGGAAAGTGGACTGAGCACCTTTCTTTTTGGCTTCAAGGTCAGGAGTCCACTCTCTCCTTTCCCAGGGGTCCATAGAAGGGGTGTCAAGTGCTCAAAGTGGTGAATAGATAAAAATCAGTGGTTTTGGGGAAACAAAAATTCAGAGGTGTGGGGATTTTTATTTTTATTTTTTTTGTCATCCCTAGGAGTAAGACCTTCACTCTGAAGAAGCCAAAAACTCTCCCCAAGAAACAAGTGAGAGTGTTCCAAGATCCTTACCTGAGCAAGGTGCTGCCAGCCTTTAATGGTGAGGAATGCTAGAGCAAGTGGGTGACTGAGGATTTTGTTTTGGTGGGAGTTACATTTCAGTTTCTAGATATGGACAGAGGAGACAAAGGAAGATGGGTGTTATGTGCTGATGGGTATTCTGGGCATATTCAACAGGGATTAGGAAGCTGTCTTGGTCACCTCTCATTCTTACATGTACTACCTTATGTAGACACCAGTTTTCCCTGATTGGAAAGAAATAGATTTTAATTATAGATTATTTTGCCTATATTTAATGTTATCAATTTTTGTCATTACAGAGCTGACAGATGAGTGACGCTACTGGGGTAAAGAGAAATCACAGTATCATGAAGCCTCCTTGTCTTCACCTTCTGTTAGAATTTTATACTTTCTACTAGATCTAATGTGTTAAGATGCGTGTTTTCCTTCCCAATACACACATACATATTATATTTCTGCAGCTTTATGCTGCTCCTCAAGAACCGAACCAAGTTCTTTCCGGTTCCCACTCATTCTATTCTCAAGATCTGTCTTACAATGTCACAAATAAAGCTGCATGATATTCCTCACCCAACCCTGTGTTTTTTCGACAGTACACGTGACCCTGGATCCTCCCACGGATAAAGCAAATGTTATCATTTCTGCGGACTGGAAACAAGTGAGGCCTGCCTTTTATTTGAGAACACTTTATTTGTATCAGAAAGGCGATTGTGAGGATTATGGTGTCCTGGGATCACGCCCTATGACATCAGGGAAACATTACTGGGAGGTAGATGTGTCAGGGAAATATGCCTGGGTTTTGGGGGCATGTGAAGAAAACCCCCCTGACTCCAATAGGAAGGATTTTGTAAGACGAGGTAACAAGCGTCAACATGTTTGCTCTAGATATCAGCCTAAAAATGGCTACTGGGTTATAGGGTTAGAGAATCATTCTAATTACAAGGCTTTTGTGGATTCTCCCTCCTCCGATCCCTCCACCTTAACCTTCACCCTGGCTGTTCCTCCCCATCGTGTTGGGGTTTTCCTAGAGTACGATGCTGGCACTGTCTCATTTTTTAACATCACTAACCATGGTTTTCTCATCTATAAATTCTCTGCATGTTCCTTTTCTGGGAAAATGTTTCCGTATTTCAATCCTATGAAATGTACTGCCCCCATGACACTGTGTCCTCCAAGCTCTTAAACCTCTCACCCCCCCCCCACGCCTATTGGGTGCGTCTAATGCATTGAGCTAACCTGCACCATTCTCACCATCTTTTCCTTGCTACCTTTTTATTTCTATTTGAACAGCCTTCCTTCATCAATAGGATGTACAATTTGCCTCATGTCATATTTTCCCCAATATCTTCTTTGCATTAACAGAGAAGCCTAATTTATCATTTTCTGTAATCCCAAAGAAAAGGACTATTGCATCATAAAAAAAAAAAAAAAAAACATGTATGAAGGTAACATCTCTACCAATTTTTACAAACCCATTTCCTCTGCCTCTGACTGAGAGCATGAAGGGAAGCTTTTCAACAACTTTTGTATATTACTGAAGAGCTTGTGTAGAGGTCATGCACTACTCTTTACCCCATGAAGTTCATTAGTTATCAAGGTGTGAAGGAGAAAATATCATAAATAATATGTACTAAGAGTGGAAGTTTTGTGTCCACAGTGTCTGAGTTCAAGTCCAGTCTCTCCAAATACACACAGTGAACCTGGAGTAGAATGCCTGAACTCTGATGTTATTTTCTTTAAATAACCCTGGTAATGAAACAGCACCATTGTTAAGATCACTGTGAGAAGAAAACTGCTATTAAGTGTATAACATGTAAGTGTCTCAACTGAATAAACATTTCCTCTACTAATTACTGAGGAATATAAGCTGTGAAAAGTGTCTCATGAAGCAGGTTTGTGCTCATAGGAGCACTAGGGTGGTTTTTACTGAAGTCTCATGTTTCAGATCCCAGATACCTCTGTGCTGCTATCAAGACTATTCCAGCTCTCCTAGTGACACATAAGCCTGTGTGTGTGTGTGTGTGTGTGTGTGAGACAGTGAGAATTTTATTATAATTCTGGTGTTACTACATATCAGCCCTGATCAAGTAAAGCAAATTCTAGAGGATTCAGTTTCACATTTGTAAAAATATATATATATGAAATTTACCTGATGTATTATTGTGAAAATTAAACAATAGAATGCTTTGAATAACTTCTGTCATTTCTAGCACATAAGGAGTAATAAGTATGCTGTATATTCATTTTTGGTTTCCCTTTCACTGTGACTAAAATAAATGATTTAAGAATACCTATTAGTTTACTTTCAACATTATTACCCTTGCTTTGTTTTAAAAAATAAAATAACTTGATGAAAGAAGTACAACTTTCTTTAAATTTTAGCTGATTGTAAAACAAATGTTTCTATACAGCTTTCTGGTCTAATTTTCTTTTCATTTTTTTGTGGCAAATATGTCATTGAAATTGAATTTTAATTTCAGTTCTGTTTGCCTTGCTTTAAAAATTTATCATTCCCAAGAATACAGTAAGTGTAAGAAGTAACAATTGGGGGATTTCTTAACAATAGTGTAGGTAAGTGTTTTGTTGCCCAGGTCAGCCTTCCTTTTCCAGTGTGGTGCAAGTTTTTAGAAACAAAAGAAAAACCAGTCCTTCTCTAATGAACTGAAAAACAACAACACAGGGCACAAGAAGTACTGTGGTTAGAGTGCAGTGGTGTAGATAAAACAACAGGCTTTGAGGTAAGTGTCTGAGTACATCTTAGGAACAGAATATCAGAAGAATTGTTGGTTAAAATATATCAAAGGAGTTTACATAAATGCTAACAATACCAGAATTTGATTATGAACACAGCAATTATTTTGACAGCGACACCACCAATAGATAAAAACTGTGATTATCATCAGCATGCTTAATGTCATTAAAATTACATCCATAGCAATGTAACTTTGTTTCTATTTAAATATCAATCCCCATATACAAAATTTTATATATAAATCTGACACAATAAAAAATAACATAAGGAAAGTCCCTTCTTGCCTTCATAAATCTCACTGCTCTTGGGTGCAGGGCCAGATGAAGTGGGATACTCAATAATAGTATATGCGATGACAAAGCTGATAAAGGAGAAAATGCCAGCTCTCAGAATGCAATCAGTGCAAAATTTACGTGATTATCTGAACACTTGCAAAGCATCATGAGTTTATATGCTGTTAGAAATAACTTCATTCATACCCTTGAATCTTCTCGCACATTTACATCATGGAATACTATGCAGCTGTAAAAAAGAAGGATCCCTTACCCTATGAGACAGCATGGCGGGACTTGGAAAGTATTATGCTAAGCGAAATAGGCCAGTCAGACAGGCAAGTATCACATTATCTCACTCACATGTGGAATCTAATGAACAAAATAAACCGAAGAACTTAATAGATCCAGAAACACAGAAGCACAGAACATACTGACAAATCTCAGAGGGGAGGTAGGGGTGAGTGGGCAGGCGGGGAGGGATTAACCTAAGAACTTATATGCATATATGCATAACCCATGGGCACAGGCAATAGGGTGGTTAAGGCCTGGGAGGAGGGGTGCGGGGTGGAGGGGATCAATGGAGGAAAAAAGCGAACATTTGTCATACTTTCAACAGTAAAGATAAATTTAAATAAGTAAATAAATTACAGACATTGACAACAACAAAAATAATAGCACAAAAACACTGAAAACAGGATGTTAGTTTGCAAACACTCGCCAAAAGCTTTGGTGGTGGGAGGATGGTAAAAAAATAAAAATTACTTCATTCATATCCTTGAAATTGTAACTGACAATATGGCTAAGCAATTATGCTTACATAAATTCCAGTTCTTGCTTTACAGGCATGTGAATCAAAAAGAGTTAGCTTACTCAACTGCCGGTTACAAACAATACCAAAATATCTGTGCTTTAATTAGGAAAAATCGACCTTTCAGTCGCCTTTCATGTCTCATATGATTTAATGTGTGAAGACTGCAGGGCTCTGCAGTCTTGTCAGTCAGGGGCCCTTGTCTGGAGCTTCCACCAGCCCGTAGGTGCAGCATCTGAAACATGTTCTCAGAAGAACAAGATTGATAACAGGGCATGAAAACATGTAGAGAAAATAGAAATGTTTCAGTTCTGCTTTTTAAAAAATTTTACCTATTTTTATTTTATTGTTATTCTATTTTTATTATAGAACTATGCCATGCATTAGTTGTACCTCCTTTTTAATTTATTGTTATTTTTAATTTAAAAAAATTTTTCAGTTCTGCTTTTGATTGATGGTGTAAAAAGGGCCAAACGTTTGCCACGGGAAGTGGGAAAAGAGGAAGATTATGGAGGTGTGAGTGTCACCCAGAGAAAGACTCCACTTGAAGAGCACCATCTGTTAACCTCCACGCTCTTCCTGCCCCCTACTTGTTGGTGACTGTCACTGCCACAGTTGTACCACATGATGTCTGGAGGACTTTCTCAACTGGCCTGCCTAGGTCAGGAACAAAAACTGGAAGCTAACTGGTGGACTCCTAAGATTCAATGGTGGTGTAGAAAAGTTTTCTCAATAGGCTCACAGTAAAGGCTCTTTTCTAAAATTTCATTTTTATCTTTCACCAGGACAGCTGCTACCTCTCAGCTCAAATTAATAGAGCTTTGTCTCTGATTATCTCTCCCATCACTCTGCAGGACAAAGGGCAGGTGCCCACACTTTCTGGAACATGATTTTATCCCTAGTAAGTAGTTTAGGGCAGGAATCTAGGACAAGCTTCACGAATAGTTACACAATGGAGTTGAAATTCTGAGTACTCAGGCAAGCTGTAGAATGTGTGGTAGGGTTTCGTATTCATCTTATTCACATGTTCTTGCTAGAATAATCTGAGAAAGAGATTAAAAACACAGTGATTGAGGGCTGGTCCTGGCTCAGGTCCTAGAACGTAGTGAAGCATTAATTTCCCCCTTGGTGGCTTCCCATTGTTATTGTTCTTAAGTTTCTATTCTGCTTCCTAAGTTTCATTTCCGCTTCTATGAGCTTAACTTTCATTTCTCACTCCTCCCTTTTTGGGGAACTTCTCTGTGGAGAGCTGGTCTATTTGTTTGGTGAGTGAATCTTGGCCAGACCTACAGCTGATCTCCTCCACTGAGTTAAGACTCCCGCACTTCTCCTGAAGGTGAGTTGAACAGTTTCTGAGCACAAGGCGCAGGAGGCTTTGGGGGAACAGATTGAAGGAGTGTCATGCCTCTAACTGCGGTTCTGAAGCTGCTCTGCTTGTAGGTGTCTCTGCTGAGGTGGCAGAAAAGAGGAACACTGAGTCTGGAGGAAGAGTGACTTTTATAGAACGAAGGTTTAAAAGAGCAAAGAGTCTTATGTGTTTCTTGGAGGGACCATTATTTTTCCAGGCTGAGTTACACTCATCATTTTCCTACTCTGTAGTTTTGACTCTCTACCTTGCCAACGTGAACCAGAATAGGGTTTTTTTGTTGTTTTTTTTCCAGATAGAAAATCCCTTCCTCCTTTTCTCTAGTGAAGCCTGTGAGATGAAGCCCTGTTCTCCCTCTTCATAAAGCCCAAGCTCCTGGTGGAAGGCCAGCAGAAGTGAGAGCTCTTATCAGAATGCATGTGGGAGAGATGGGATTTAGGGGCTCTGCCAGGGAGCAGACCCTCTTTTTCAATTTTTTTTTTTTTTTTTATTGATTTCAGAGAGACAAAGGGAGAGGGAGAGAGAGACAGAAATATTAATGATGAGAAAGTCATTAATCAGCTGTCTCCTGCACGATCCCTCACTGGGGACTGAGCCCTGCCCCAGAATTGAACCCAGACCTCCTGATTCATAGATCAACACTCAACCACTGAGCCATCCCTGCCGGGTGTGAGCAGATCTTCTTATTGCTGATCCTTTTACTCTTGTCTTGGTGACTTCTGCAAAGCCATACACAAACTCCTGATAAATGTGCCATCCTTTGGCCAGCCCCATGGGAGAAGCTGAATGACCAGTTTGCTGCCCATCTCTGTAGCTCCCATGTGGCCACTTGTCTCACTGGAGGTCCAGGAACAGGGAATTTGTTCTCCCCTGAGAGCCACAGCTCACTCTTATCTCAGTGCACCCCATGACTTTCACGTGTCCTCTCTTGATTTAGAACATGTTCTGCATCATATTAAACACACCCTTCCACTGTTACTACCTTAACCCTTTACTCGCTTTTCCCTTGCATGGAGCTAAGAAAAGGAGTTGGTAATTTTTCAGAAGGAACTCCGTCTTAATCTCACCTTTGAGCAGTTAGCACCTTCATCGCTCTGTTACAAAGATTCTGATGTGATGTATACTTTCCTTCCCTCCCCCTTTTCAGAGATCCTGAGTCCGTGTCTTATACTCGGACAAGGTCAACATTGATGTGTATTAACTGAATTCTCATGGGCTACTGCAGGTCCCACCCAAAAGGAGAAAATGTGTTTTTATAAATTTTGAATTTTTAAAAATATTAAACTCACAAGACCAAATGCATACAGCCGTGATAAGAAGAAAACTGTATTAACTTCTGTTGAAGTACAATAAATACTGAGTACCTACAAAAAATGATATTTTGGTATGGGAAGAGAAAGTAAACAAGCAGTAAGAGTAAGGTGGTATAAAACAAGATGGGAATTGCTATGGTATAAATGTAAAACAAAGAGACAGCAACAATAATAAACCAAACGGGCTACCATAGGACAGGTATCCATAGAGCCCTGGTTAAGGGCTTTGCAAATTTAAATAAATTTCAGGTTAGGTCTCAGTGTGAGGAGGTGATTTTGAGTAGAGTCTTCAAGGAAATGATGTTTTTTTGTCCTGAGTGATTAAGGAACATTAAGATGGCGAATGTGAGTTGGTGGGAAGGCGGGCTGAGAGGGTGAGACAATAGGAGGGGATGTGTAATGTGGACCTAACTAGGCCGTGATAGAGATCAGCTCAATGAAGGGGTGCACCTGAGCAGAGGAGTGACGAGGTTAATATGTGCTTTAAAAATTCCCTCTGCCTGATGGTGAACGGAGATGAGAGCAGACTGTGTGAGACCAGCGACTGTATCAGGAAGACTGGTGGGGAAACTATTCCTGGAATCCAGGTAGAAGACTCAGCTGGATGGGACCTGATGTGAAGAGAGTGCCGCAGGGTTTTCTGCTGAACCGACTGTGAGAGACAGGGATGAACTAGGGGCAGCTTTGTGAACATGGCTCCTGTTACCAAATGACTTCTTTGAAACAAATTGACCTGAGAGCTAGAACTCTTGGGGGGAGGTTCATTAATGTGGGGCAGGTTACACCCTGGGCTAGAAGGAGGTGAGGAGAAGAAAGGACTCTGAATACAGAGGAAGGGGGGTGTTCCCAGGAGTCTGGGTGCCAAGGACAGGTTCACCTTCTCATTGGCAGTTCCTGACCCAGGGTACAGGAGAGGTTTCAAGGATGTTGGCTAAACCCCTCATAGAACTTTCTCAACATTGTGGAAACACTCGTTTTTCTTGTCTGCACTGCACAGATACAGAAAGCCTCTGTGAGAACAATTAGGATATAGTGAGAGGGAAAACTCAGGACCTAGTTGGCCCTTACCTTACTCTGTAAAAACTCCTATATTGTACCATCCCCAAGACAGAGAATACATTTTGTCTCTATCTGTCTGTCTCTGCGTGTGTCTGTCTGTGTTAAGTGGGAGGGATTCAGTGGTATGATGCTTCTCCAATAATAGAATACAATAAATAAAGGAAAAATAAGCACTTGTGTTAGTTTTCTAGGATTGCCACACAAAGCATACTACAAATGAGGTGGTTTAACTGAAATTTATTGTCACAGTTCTGGAGGCTGGAAACATAACAGCAATGATTTTGGCAGGGTTGGTACCTCTCAGGGCTGTGAGGGTAAGATGTGTTCCATGCCTCTCTGCTGGCTTCTGCTAGTTGGCTGGCATTTCTTGGCATTCCTTGTTGTATAGTTGAATCAGCCAGATCTCCGCTCCTGTATTCATATGGCACTCTCCATGTGTGCATGTCTGTGCACAAATGTCCCCTTTCTCTAAGGACCCAGCCATGTTGGATTAAGGCCCACCCTAATGATATCATTTTAACATGTTCACCTACAAACACACTATTTCTGAATAAAGTTACACTCACACATTCTAGGGTTAGACTTCAATATCTTTTAGGAGGACACAATTCAACTCATAATAGTACTTACTATGCTTGGAACAAGACAGAGTTTACCTCCCCAGTGGATGACCTTCCTTAATATTGAGTCTCTTCTCTCATGATGACAGATGCCTCATTGGAACTTATGTTTCTCAGGTCTCCATCATGTGTGTGATCCTGAGTATATGACATATCTCTTCCTCCTGAAAACACAAATCTTCAGGTGACTGTGGACACATTGCCTTATGTCCAGGCCAAGGTAAAGGCCCAATATCTACAGACACAAAACTCCACAGAAGTATTCAGATGGTCTTGCTTTTTTTGTTTTAACACCCCAATAGCATTGGGTATCAATCTAGTTCTTTCAACCTCCATCTGTTTTTCTTTAAAGCTGTGCAGTAGTGGAGAGAACACTGATTGACAACATTGAGGAACATATGTTTCCCACCGACTCCACCTATTTTAAAAGAATGACCTTGACCTCTGTAATTCATTGATTTTATTTATACTTCTGAAGGAAAGAGCCTGTTTTTTTTATTTTTTAATTTACCTTTCTTTATTATTTTATTTTACTTTTCAATTACAGTTGATATTCAATATCATTTTGTATTAGTTTCAGATGTACAAAATAGTGGCTAGACAATCATATATTTTACAAAGTACCCCCCTCCCAGAATTTCAAGTACCCACCTGTACCATACATGATTACAATATTATTCACTATATTTCCTATGCTGTACTTTTTTGTGACTATTTTGTGACTACCAATTTGTACTTCTTAATCCAAGAAGGGAGTACTCCTGTCAAAAATATTTCTATAAGAAATAAAATAGATCACCCGGTCGGGCATGGCTCAGCGGTTGAGCGTCGACCTAGGATCCAGGCGATCAGGGTTCGATTCCTGGTCTGGGCACATGCCGGGGTTGTGGGCTTGATCAATGACTCTCTCATCATTGATGTTTCTGTCTCTCTCTCCCTCTCCTTTCCTCTCTCTGAAATCAATAAAGATATATATATTTTTTAAATAAACTACTAAAAAAAAAAGAAATAAATAGATCAACATGATGTCTAAATTATAAGTGGTTATAAAATTGTTGGTGATCAAATGTCATCTCTATCGTGGTGTTTGTTGCTTCTGTAGGTGTCTCTGGGGAATGAGTTCGAGGGCTTGGAAGGCTCTGTGTGGGACAGGAGTGTTAGCAGGTAAACACTTCTCAGCTATTAGACAACTACTAATTAACGGGAGAAAAGATGAAAAGCTGATTTAAAAAGTCTAATCATCTATGGAGAGATGGGGAGTGGGAAGTTTCTAGTTTTATATATTCATCAAACATTGTGCATTGTGCTTCTGTGTGATGCACTGTTCTAGGTGCTGAGGACACATCAGTGAACTAAACAGTGATGAATTCTTGCATGAACCACTTTTTAAGAAGAAGAGGTAGGCGGTTATAGACAGATGTTATACACTAGGGAGTAAAAATAAGAAAAATATAGCAAATGAACAGCCAGTGATAGTACGGGCAGTTTTTCTATAGATAAGTTAGGGCAGGTCATTCTGAAAAGAGGACATGTGAGGCGGAGGCTGAATAAAATGTAAGAAGGAGTCATGCTGACATCAGGGAGAAGATCGTTCCAAGCAGAGACAAACAAGTGTGGAATCTCTCAGATAGTAGTGGGTTTGGTGCTTTTAATGTCAAGATTATGTGTTGTTTTTTTAAAATGGGAAAGAAAAGCAAGAGAGAGAAACCTCAATGACTGCATGTGAAGTGAAAGAACTCAGACAGGAAAGATCATATATTATATTTTTGCTGTTATGAATTGATCAGTAATGGTAATTCTACAAAAATCAAGAAAGATTAATGGTGACCTGAGGCTCAGGGTCAAAATGTGGGTGACAACTAATGGCATTAGGTTTGTTTTCAAGGATTAGAAATGTTCTAAAATTGGTGGTGATAGTTGTTCCATTCAATAAATTTTCTAGAAATTATTGTACTCTGAAAATGAACGCATGTGATGTAAATATAACTCAATGAAACTTACTAGAGTAAATCATGCAGAGAGAAGAGCAAGTGTAAAATCCCAGAGGGCTGCAGTGGGGTTAATGTATTTAACATGTTGGATGTGTTTGAGAATAGGGAAGAATAGAAAAGACTAACGCCAGGTGAAACAAAGCTCAATTTGTCTTTCTATCCTGCAGAAGAAGAGAAAACAGCAATCATTGCCTTGATGGGGTGAAATTTGTCATGTGACATAAGCTAAGAGGAAAGTGTTTGAAATTATTACAAAGCAGGGCCCTTTTCATTTTGTCACTGACTACTCTCCTTCTCTCTCTCTTTCCCTTTCTTTATTGAATATTAATGGTTTGTTCTGTTCTAAATCTCTGCACAATCAGTACCCTTTCTATTCCAGCCTTTCCTATCTTGCCCCCGTCACTAATCCCAGCCTTGCAGGAGTCGGTGGGCAAGAAGGGCCTCTGGAGTCAGCACAGGAAGAAGCCAGGGGAGCACGGCAATGGACACTTCATCACGAGCGAACATAGAGGAGGACGTGACCTGCCCCATCTGCCAGCAGCTCCTGACAGAACCCTTGAGCCTGGACTGCGGCCACAGCTTCTGCCAAGCCTGCATCACCACCAACAGCCAGTCAGTGGGCCTCTTAGGAGGGCAATGCCGCTGTCCTGTGTGCCAGAGCAGTTACGAGCCTTGGAACCTCCGGCCTAATAGGCAGCTGGCCAGCATAGTGGAGAAAATCAAGGGAATCAATACGAGTTCACACCAGTGGCAGAGGAGAGATCTCTGTGAGCACCACGGGGGAAATTGCCATCTCTTCTGTAATGAGGATGAAAAGGCTATTTGCAGCAGTTGTGTCCAGGAGCACCAAGGTCACCAAATATGCCCCGTGGAGGAGGTGGTCCAAGAATGTCAGGTAGGCCCCAGAGTGTGGAAATATCAGCCAGAATGTTACCTGAAGTGAAATGTGCAGTTTAATCCTATTTATTTCCCTCATCATCATAGAACTGAGTGCTACCTTCTCTTTCAGACATATGGCTCAGCTTCTGAGGCCTGAAAACAATTCCTGTGCCATTCATTCATTTTCCTCAAGAATAAGCATAGACTATACGATCTTAGCAAAGACAAGTTGCATGAGCGAGAGTTGCTTCCCATAAGTTCTGATTGCCCCCGTGAGCAGGCGGGATTTTCAGAACATGGCTGGTTAAATCTGGGAAAACTGTCCATGAGAAGAAAGGACTTTTCTTGCTGCAGGATCAGTTCTTCCTCTAGGAAAAGAGAGATGTAAGCTACTCCTGATAAAGGGGTGGAAGCCTGCATCACCCAGGGATAAAGACCACATTTACCTCCTCAGATCCCTGTCTGCATTCTTGGCTCTCATTGCCGGTTCCATTTCTAAAACTCTAGTGTCTTCTGAGATGAGCCTGATTTCTCCTCCATTTATCCTGTATCCAGGTGCTGAGAAAACTCATAGCTTCACTTTGGTGACTCCTTTCTCACAGGAGAGGCTCCAGGCAGCTCTAGACAGACTGACGCAGGAGCAGCAGGAAGCCGAGAAGCTGGAAGAGAAGATCGATGATGAGAGAGCCACCTGGAAGGTAAAAACGCAGTATTCCTGCGGGGGTTCTGAAACAGAGACCTGGGCAGCACCTTGTCCAGTCACAAGGAGGCCCCTTCCTCCTTGTTTCCCCAGAATTAAAGCGTCCAGAAGACATGTGACTAGTCCTCCTCATTCAATTCCTTCCCTGCCAAGGGTTGGAAGCCATGGAATAGACATTCCCAAGTGAAAGCAACTATTTGGAGGCAAAGACATAGAGAGGAGCAATGTAAAAGTGATTCATGAGCCCCATGTCCCATTTCCATCATCAAGTCGGAGGCTCTGATACTTCCAGAAGAAATGTTAAGGAAGGCCCAGGGTTCCCTGTTTCGGAGATATGGGTGGAGGGGTTTCACATGCAGTGTGGTGTAATTATCCAAGACAGGCGTCTGCAATCCAAGCCTCATCCAAGTATCACATGGTGTCTCCTGGGGGGCCTGGAGAAAGTAGATATGAATGAATCGCTTTGGGAGCAGCTTAAGGGAAAATAGTAAGAAAAATGGCTTTCCCAGGAATGGCTCATTCCCTTTTACTTCCTAAGTGCCTGAGGGAAATAGTTCTTGTCTTGGCTCCCAAGACCCATGAAAAGTAGGCTGTCAGGTAGACAGACTGACTGACTCTCTTCTCATCCCCAAAGAATCATATGCAGACAGAGAGAGAGAGGATTCAGAAAGGGTTTGAGGAAATGAGAGGCATTCTGGACAGAGAGGAGCGAAGGGAGCTGTTTCAGCTGGAGGACGACCAAGTGCACGTGCTGGATAACTTGGCCATGGCTAAAGACCAGGTGGCCCAGCAGAGGCAATACATGCGGGAGCTCATCTCAGGTCTCCAGTGTCTCAACTATGAATCATCTGTACGCACGCTGCCGGTAAGACTTGGGACAGAGCCCCTACATACGAGATCTGGGGAAAACACAGAGATGACGTTTCCTTCCCCTGTGGGTCCCTGCACTTTCTTCCTCATTAAAAGGTTCCTTTGACCCCTCCATGCTCCTTCTCTGTCACTGATTACATGGGTCATTGTGAAAATTCAATGCTCAAATGACAAGAGTAATTCACATAATTATTTTATGAGATGCTGTGTGAAAAACTGAGAGATTTCTTATAGTTTTCTATGCATTTCTTCACTAAGCTTAGACAAATGACTCACATCTCTCTTTATGTTAGATATTGCTGTTGTTTTGTTAAGCAGTGGCAAATGTAATCGTACCTGCATGAGGGTGAGAATGTATGGCTATGTGTGCATGCTTATGTGTGTATGTGTGTGTGTGCACGGATGCTGGGTACGGAAGGATGGGGGGAAATATGGAGACTTAATGTAGGGATTGAACCTAGTGTGAAAATTTTTTCCCTTGGAATTAACTGCATGACTGATCTTAAGCTATGATACATATTGGGAAATTCAGGAAATCTCAGATTTTCTCTGCTTGACTTCTTGCCATTCTTTTTGGTTAGCTGAACAAGAATTTCAGAGTTTTGGTTCTAATACTGAAGTAATCAATTTCCATCTGCTGGATCTTTAATTCTTCCTTTAAAAATTTATTTTTGAGGTGTAAATTACATACAAAATCTTAAAAACTACCCATTGTAAGTATACAATTCAAAGATTTGTAGTAAATATATTGAGTTGTTAAACCTTATACAAATAAGTTCAACATTTGGGGGAGAGGGGGGAAACTCTCCCTTCCTCCACTGAATTATTTTGGAACCTTTGTCAAAACTCAGTTTGTTCTATTATGTTTCTGGATTATCACTCTTTTATATGAATCTCTATATTTTTGCACTGATACCGTGGTTTCATAGAAAATTTTGAAATTGGATAGGGTAATCTTCCAACTTTTTTTTTGAAATTGTTTGAAAACTAGTGAAATATTTCTATTCAATTCCATTTCAAAGCAGTTCTCTTCTAAGTCAGTATAGGTCTCTGTGGAGACCATTTTAAGCACCTCTGCTCATGGATCCTTTGGAGAATTGTACTGCCACCTAGTGGATAGAGGCCAGAGATGCTGCTCACCCAGCTACAAAGCAAGTGGCAGACACCACTGCAATGACCTGAGCCAGAAACACTGTACTAGGTCCACTGAATTTCCTATTAAAAGTGTTGTATATATTGTTAATTTTTATTAAAATCTGCTGGGATTTTTATAGCATGAGGAGATGGCAGTCAGCTAAGAAATGGACTGTATAGGACAGTTGTTTGTCTATCTTTTTCTTTTTTTGGTAAACACCTCTTGAATTACCCTTCGAGGAACCAACTCTACCATCAGTCCATGTAGTTGGTTAGGACTGATAAAATCAATAGCACCAGGGATGTATATGTCTCTCAATCTAGGTAAATCAACACATTTAATTCCTATAGGTTTACCAATGATGCAGTAATTACTTAAGATATGTACCTGACCCATTCCGGGCAATGATTTGTATGCCTAAGAATTTTATTGTTATGACTAGAAAGAGAAATTCTCTTTTCTGCTAGGTGATATATTAGGAATTGTCATTTAAACAAGGATGTTTATGTTGATGTTATATAGAGAATGAAGAGAAAATCTGTATAGCAGTTAGAATACAGAATTTTGAAAAGAAAGAACTGATGCTGATGACAAGATTTTCCCTAAAAATCTAGCTAATAGAAAAGTTCTACTTGTTCCCTGAGTTTCTCTTTTTTCTTTTAAATTTAAGCCAGTTTTAGTTGGGTTTTTGTCATGTACAATAACAACGAAAACCTAATACAGAGTAAACGTTTTTGAGGCAGTACAGCCATATAGAGGCCACTGCTTTGTTGATATGAAAGGGTTTAGACTAAAGAGGGAGAAACAAATGTATTGGAGTATTTTTCTTCAAAGAAATAAGGCAAATAATGCTATGATGGAGAAGAGAAGATGGCTAAAAGAAGCTTAGGATACGGACTGGACTGGCTTAATACAATACTGGTATTCAGGGTAAGATATACTTTTTTAAAATATACATATCTTTATTGATTTCAGAGAGAGTATGGGAGAGGGGGAGAGAGATAGAAACATCAATGATGAGAGAGTCATTGATCGGCTGCCTCCTGCACACCCCCTGCTGGGGATCGAGCCCGCAACCCGGGCATGTGCCCTGACCAGGAATCGAACCCCGATCACCTGGATCCTAGGTCGATGCTCAACTGCTGAGCCATGGCCAGCCGGGCAAGATATACTTTTTAAGACAGTGAGGAAGTGGATATTAACACCACTCTGGACCATGGAATGTAAGTGGCTGGGAAACAGTCAATTACATTTTAGACTTTCTTTGCTGCTGGTTTCTGTGGCTTCTTTCATACTTACACCACTGATGAGATTGCTGACGGGTCGTGTGTAGAAGGTATATAGAGTGAGCAGAGGGAGGCTGGAGAGACATTTGCCTGAAGTGTTAGCTTGCTTGTTCCTAGAGCAAAAGAAAATATATGTTCTGAGGACTTTAATTATTAATTATACATCTTTGATTCCCCAGAGCCTGGAATAATGTCTGACAAAGAAATTTACCTTTTTTTTTTTTTGGCCACTAGAGAATAAATAAAACCATAATGAATTAAGGAGGTCTTCCCATGAATAGTAGACTATTAAAGAAATAGTAGGACTTCTCTCTTCCTTTTAAATATATTCTGTCTCCAGATCCTGGAAGCGTCTTTCTAACATCCACACATGAGTCCTCTGGGATGGTTGGTCTATGTCTTATCTCTACAGTTTGTCCCCCATCTATTCAGTCTGACCATCTATTTATTCATGCCATATCGATGGGTGCTAGGGGTGTGAGGAGGAAGGTGAGTACAACTTTGAAAGGCAGGAGGGCTTATCACACCTTCCAGGGTTGCCAGACAAACTAAGGAATGTGTAGTTAAATTTGAATTTCAGGTAAATAACACATCACTTTTTGAGCAGAAGAGTATCTTAAATATTTACTGCAGAGGTCAAGCTTATACTAAAACATATTTGCGATTTATCCAAAATTAAATTTTAACCAGCCATTTTAATTTTCTAAACCTGGCAGTCTTACGCTTGACTTATGTTTTCTCTTTTCTCCCCAGGATATGATTAACATCTTAAGAAGGTATGTGTGCCTGACCAGGCATGGTCCTTTTTTGTGTGATGACAGAACTATAGCTATAAGAGTAATCTTGACTCAATCATAATTTTTTAAAAATCAGACCTGGGAAACTTGGGAATACATTGTTTCAAACTGCTGATGACAGGTGAAACTGTTAACCATAGAGAATGTGGGTGGTGGGAGGTCACAGAGTTAGGAACAATAAAGCATTCGAAATAAGAGGTTGCCGTATCAGACTTCACTCATTTTAGTCAAACCTTAGTCTCTGCCTCAGCTCTTGCTCCTACACTTCACAGACGCCAGTCTTTTCACAGGGAAGATCTTGTCCTCTTTATCTGCCAGGCCCCCAAATTCTCCACAAGGACAGTTTCTTTACATTTACATTTCTTCCAGGGAATTGAAGAAACAAGGTCTTTCTAGGTGATATTTTTGGATTGCAATAAACAAGTAAATGATAAATAAAATATAAATAAATAAGTAAATAAATAAACAAACAAATAAATAAATAATAAATATAAATAAATAAAAAGCTCAAGTCTCAGGGAATAATGGCTTTAGTCCTAGTGCCAATAATAAATCTCTTTTTGTTTACATATGTTAGCAAATTGTAGGAAAAATGGCTTTCTTTGTCTAAAGTTGCCTACCCACTTGGCAGGATCAAGCACATGAAATCCAGACCACTATTAATTTGGATGTCTTCACTTCTCTTTTCCCAAATATTTGTAATGATTCCCCAGAGAATTTGACTTTTTATGTTATACTCCGCACCTGCAATGAAATAATAGACTTAGAACACACTTCAGGTTTCAGTACAGAAGCCTCACACGAGATAACCTCAAGGTCTCGGGAGCCAGGTTCTAAAGCCTCACTACTAAACATCTGCCTGGGGACTGTCATCTCTGGCCTCTTCCTGGAGGCACCACTGAGATGGCAGTGACTTCTCCATATGTGAAATATATTTAATTACAGGCACCAAACAACTTTCAAAGGTACCATTATTTCATCTAATAGTGTATTATTTTTAAGAGGTAGCGAGTGTGTGGTTAGTTATTCCATTTGGGAAGGAAGAACATGAGTTTCATGAGAAGTCCTTCCCAAGGTCACATAGAGGTTAAGTAGAAAGGTAGGCATGAAGACATTTTTTTCTGGTTGCAGTGTCAGGGCTCTCACCTGAGCCTCCGTCAGGTTCTTCAGTGAATTAGATTTGAGCGAGAAGGCGTCAGTGGAGTGAAAGGCGAGAGAGACACAGGTCTTGGAGAGACACAAGGTAAGAAGTATGGGCGATCATTGTTTTGTCTTCTCTAGAAGCGAGTCCTGGACCTTGAAGAAGCCAAAAGTTTTTCCCAAGAAACTAAAGAGTGCATTCCGATTACCAGATCTGAGTAGGATGCTGCAAGAGTTTAAAGGTGAGGAGAGGCAGGGGAAGGGTGTACAGGGGGAATTCTCATAGGGGGAGTGGATGCTGTTTCTATCTGAGGATAAAAGAGAGGAGGTAGGCCTCACAAAAAGAGATAGATACCCTGTGCTGAAGGTGTGCACATATCAAAGTAGGAATGGCCAGGTGTCCTCCTTCACCAGTTGACAGCCTCACAGGCTTTCCCTCCCCTGTTCCCACTCAAGAGAAAAGACAGGTATCAGAGTTTCCTCCTTTGCTTCTAACAACATCCTTTAAACTTTTGTCATTTCAGAGCTGACAGGAGTCCAAAGCTACTGGGGTAAGAAGTTACAGGCTCTTCACTTCACCATGTTCTGATCCCTTTTCAGAAGCTGTGGTTACTATTAGGGCCCATGATCTTAGTTACACGTGTTCCACCCAAACATGCATACATACCACATTTCTTAACTGATCTACTCACCACTGACCCATTCACTCATGTTCCTCCCGGTTAATTCGCAATATTCTTCCTCACAATGTCACAAGACGCACATGCCATATTTATTTCACCTGACTGAGTCGTTTCTCCTACAGTGGACCTGACGATGAATCCACTCAGTGCCCTTTCGAACGTTGTCATTTCTGCGGATCAGAAACAAGTGACAATGGGGGACGATTTTATGTTTAGGAATGTATATCCGTGTAACTTTTCTGCTTTGGATGTCTTGGGGAGCAAAAATTTCTCCTCAGGAAAATACTACTGGGAAGTTGATGTGTCTGGGAAGACAGCTTGGATCCTGGGGGTACACAGTAACACAAGTAACCTCAACAGAAAAAGCAGCTCTGGGTTTGTTTTCAACCCAAACGTAAATTATCCAAATGTTTACTCCAGATTCAAACCTGAAAATGGCTACTGGGTTGTAGGGCTGCACAATGAATCCGAGTACAGTGCCTTCGAGGACTCTTCCACCGCTGATCCCAGGGTCTTGACGCTTTCCATGGCTGCTCCTCCCCGTCGGGTTGGGGTTTTCCTAGACTATGAAGCAGGCACTGTCTCATTTTTTAATGTCACAAACCATGGGTCACTCATCTATAAATTCTCTAAATGTCGCTTTTCTCAGACTGTTTATCCCTATTTCAATCCTTGGAACTGTCCCGTTCCCATGACTCTGTGCCCACCAAGCTCCTGAACCTTCTCCTTCCCCCACCCACTTCTGTGCAGTGACCGTGGGGCTCGTCTTCTTCACCCGAGCTCACTGCTCCATCCAGACCTTCTCGCCCTTGCTGTCTCCCTTCTTCAGATCACGTCTTGATTCTTAGATTAGAAGAGAAGCTCACTTGCTCAGTTGCCCCTTTCTGCATTATCAGCAAAAGCCATCTAATCCCTCCTAAAAACAGAGAAGTATTGGTATAATATCTCTGCCCTCCCATTTCTCCATATTTTCCTTTATCCCTAACTTGAAGAGGCAGCAACCATAACTTTAGGACATTCCATAATCACCCCCAGCCCCCAACAACAACTAAGGAGTATTTGAGTGTATGCCTGTTTGTCGCCCAGCATACAGCAGGTTGTTCAGAGAGTTTAGGGGGAAAAACCAAAAAGTAATATATGTACCCAGAGTGAAAACTTTATGTTCAGAGTGATTGAGTTTGAATCTTGTCTCTTCTCTTACGAGGTGTGTAACGATGGATACATTTTTGTTTCCTCTCATAAAATAAAATTGGATTTTAAACTGCATTTAACTCTTAAGATCTTTGTGTGAAATTGTCACTCAATGTAAAGCACCCATTTAAGGGTCCTGCACAATATAATAAATATTTGCTCTCATGATCACGGAAAAGTATAAGGTGTGTCAGTGTCCAGTGCGACGGATTTGTGCCTTTCAGAGGAACAGAAAATGATTCTACTGAAGTCTCATTTGTCAAGTTCCCAGACTCTGCTGTCAAGACCACTCCAGTTCCAATCTTCTGTTACAGAACTTTTTACACTGAGGCTGGGACTGTTTTAAGGCCCTTTGTTGGGAATGGGTCAGAAAACCCAGAAGTATGAGTTTCCAAGAAATGTCCAGCAGAGGGAGCCGTGTCTGCGGACAGCTGCTCTGATTAGGGACAGCCTCTTGGTGCTCAGGACTTTTCCTTGTGGTGAAACATCAGAGTATTACACCTTATATACCATCCCATGCACTTTTGTTTTCCTTACTTTTAAAATCAGTTTCAAATTATGGTGCAGAATAGACTTACCCAGGATACTAAGGAAGTTTTCTTGGAGAAGCGTCCATTGCAAATTAGGGCAGCTAACTGCATAGAGCCCACATGAAGATACTGAGGCCTAAGAAGTTTTCCCAACAGAATGAAAAGGAGAGTACTCAGCCTGGGAAAGGTATGTACAAGCACACTTATACTTACACACACACACACACACACACACACACACACACAGGCATGTTTCAATACATAGAGAATATCTTTATCCAAGTTACAATTTTAAAATATTGTAATAGAAAGAATTCCTTCAGGGAGTTGAAAGACTTTGTAAAGTTATGAAGTATGTCCCATGGAGGAGGGAGGAGACAAGATTAGAACTGGGTCTCTGTTTCTCCAACTCCAGTGCCCTTTTTGTATAGTTCACTTCCCAAGAAAATATAGGTGCCAAATTCCCTAGGATGTGGGGTAGGAGGGAAAGCCCAGGAGATGCTGATTTACACAGGGAGCCTGGAGCATCATGGGAAAATCTTAGGTGCCAAGAGATAGTGATTGATGTGCTCAACCCATGTAGGTATTAATGAAGCAGGAGCTGCTCATAGTAATGGTTAAAACCAAGCTCAATACTTAAAGACTAGGGTACGCTTGCAAATGACATGTTGTAGAGAGTGAACACTGGACAGTTAAGAGCCTTGACTTTGAATTCAGAATTTCATAATCATACTGATATTACTACCTACTGGTATATATTATATTAAATTAAATTGGATTTAGTTTCTCATTGGAAATGAAAATATAAGAGCATGATGGGAATATTGTGGGAATTGAAAAATTGAAAGTTTGCACTAAATTTCTCATTTCCTAGCACGTAAGCAGTGGTCCAGATTGGTGTCGATTCATTTTCTCTCTGATTTGAAATAGTGAATGTTAGGAATGAATATTAATCTACTTCAAATACTAGTTCCTTTGTTGTGCTCTGAAATAGATTAACTTGATTAATGAAGGAGACATCATTTTTAATCTCACCTTTTTGCATAATAAATATCCTGTTTCTTAAATTTTCAAACACATTTTATCTTATAGTTAACTTTCTAGTATAAAAATTCTAGGTTGTAATTTACTTTATCTAAACATTTTCTTTGAATTTCTTATCAGTCTGCTATCAATCACATTGTCTTTTTCTTCATTGTAGTAAAAGCACTTCCTATGGGATCTAACCAATTAAAATTTTAAGGTGTTGCAGTTCAACACTTTTAAACTTTCAGTTTTGCAAGATGAATAAGTCCTAGAGATCTACTGTATAACACTCTGCCTATTGTTAACTGTACCGTATTGTGCATTTAGTAATTACTTTTTATTATAAAGAAAGTTTTTTCTTTTTCGTAGCTACCTACTCTTTTATTTGAAGTACTGAAATCGCTTCTTTAATCTAAGTGAATGTACTAGATAAAAGTGACTTGACATTCTATTCTATTTCCATAGTAATTCTCTTTCATTAGAAACCCTTTCCTCTGATGCCCAGGTAGATCTCCATCTTTCAGGTGTTGGTTCACATTGTGACTTACAGCGATAGAGGCAGGGCCAGGAGTTCTGCGTGGGCTCCGTCAGCAATGGCGTATGTCGGTCAGTGTTTCCCTTTCCTGGTCAGCCTCGCTCTTGCCAGGGAGCTGAAAGGCTGCAGTTGTCCTCAGGAGTGAGGAAAGCCTCTCCTCTAGTGAGATAGTAGGGCAGATGCTACAGGAGTGAGTGTCTTGCAGCACGTGTCTTTGGTATTTTCATTTCCCACTATTCCCAACCTACTTATTAG
This sequence comes from Miniopterus natalensis, assembly GCF_054644295.1. Taxonomy (NCBI): domain Eukaryota; kingdom Metazoa; phylum Chordata; class Mammalia; order Chiroptera; family Miniopteridae; genus Miniopterus; species Miniopterus natalensis. The sequence continues at coordinate 41,815,468 of NC_142091.1, forward strand.
CCAAGAGAAACAGGAACACTAGGCTACTTGGCCAGGGTCTGCTCTGGTCCCTGTCTCACAAGAAAGTCTTCAGTACTCCATTTCTGGAAGACCTGTGGTGGGAGAGGGATTCCAAGATAGATACATCCAGTCTCTCCCTCTCTCTCTCTGATTCTCTCTCCCCCTCCCTCCCACTACACACACTTACACACACTCACACACACACACACACACACACACACACACACACACACACACCTCTCTCATAGGCCAACTGTGGGAAACTGATTCTTATCCACACTCCCTTTGATCTCTGTTTTCCTGTCACCCTGTTGCTGAAATGACTGAAGCCATAACTCATTAAGAAAGACTTGTTCTCTGTGGAATTATTCAACAGGTATCTCTCCCAGGATACTCCTGGGTTTTTGTCCCCTGGAATGTCGAGGCTTCCAGTTCAAAGTATGAAACAACTTACAGAAAAAGTACCTGAGTAAAGAAACACAAAGGAAAAGTTCTTTACACTGACACCTTTACAGATGATATGGAGCATGATTTAACCGGAGGGGTTACCAGAAAGGGGACCTGGCCCTTGGAGGGTCTGCCTAGGGTCAGCTGGTAGTGTGTGGGTTCTTGACTTCCTGCAGGAAAATTTTCACACAAATGAGTCCAGGTGAATTTTAGAGGGTGTTTATTACAGCTGTGGTCAGTGAAAGAAGAAAAGCCTGGGGAACTGAGCCTAAGATGGTCTGCTTTGGGTCACTAAGAAGGCAGAGAAAATGGGGCTTTAGGGACAGGTTCAGGGGTTTTATCTGGGACAAACTACTGCTGCCTAAATTGCAAGCCTCCTGGGGTCCCTTGCAGTTTAGGAGATGCACGCTTGTGAGGAAAGAAAACTAGGGTGGGGGAAGGCTTGGTCGTGCTCCTGGGAAGGAGAGAGCATGCTAGACCTTAGTTTTGAAGGGTTTTAAAGGCTGGGCTTTCAGTGGAGGTCTTAGGGGAGGATCTCAATAGAATATTCATCAGCTTTAGGCTGATGTACTAAAATGAGGTTTATTCTCTTAACGTCATCTGTCCTTGGGTGTGGTTGGTCAACGGCACTAACTGGACTTCTTCCATGTGTCTCCCTGAGTAGGGTGATTTAAGCTATTTACCCTCTGGTTGGGAGAATTGCAAATCATTTACTTTTAAGTGTCCCTGGTTTAGGGAAGACAGGATTCACCAGGTGGCTGCAAACTGCTCGGCATCTTGGTTTGCTAAATGACTGAAAACTGCTATTTAACTCTGTTTCAGTTAGCCTTTTCTGCTTGTCCTGTCTCACAAAGGATGAATTACTTTGAGAGCCATGAGATCTGCTTCAGAGAGGGGTGGGCGGAGAGATTAACTAAAGAACTTATATGCATATATGTATAACCCATGGACACAGATAATAGGCCTGGGGCAGGGAGCGGGTGCGGGGTGGAAGGGGTCAATGGGGAAAAGGGGGACATCTGTAATATTTTCAACAATAAAGATACCTTAAAAAAAAAGATACATAAAGACAAAAAAAAAAAAAAAAAGAAGCAAAAAAAAATGTAGTCACTGGTCTCTCTGACCCAGGCACAAAGCCTTGGAATTTCCCTGGGGTCCTTGAGAAGAATTTCGATTGGTCCGTAGATATTCTCCTTTCCTGCCCCTCCCCTAAGAATTTCACTTTCATTTTCACTCTGCCCTCCGGGATCCTCTTTGAGTATGTCAGGCCCCTGTTTGGAGAGTAAATCCTGACCACGTCTGTCCCCCAGGCTGGAACACCAGAACAAGTGAAAAGGCCTTTTCCCTGGAAGCTTGGGGGTGAGTTTCCCTCTGTTTTCTGGGCAGTGCCTGGGCGGTGCTAGCCCGCCAGGAACTGTGTCTTCCATTGTTTCAGACCTTGGGGCTGGGAAACGCAGCCCCTCCCACCCCGGCCACCAGAGCAGGGGCTCAAAGGGTGTCCCGTGTGAGGGCTGCCAGGTCCTATGGCTCGGCTGGGGCCCTGGTGGCAGAGGCGGCTCCAGTAGAGTCTCGGGAGGTGGGGCAGGGGTGACTGTCCCCCCAGGGGAGTGGGGTGGGGGCCCTCCCCAGTCAGCTCTGGCAGCGTCGCTGCAGCGGGGGGGGGGGTGCGCCCAGGAGCGCTGACAGGTTACAGGGAGATGCAGCCCTGTGCTAGCAAGGTAGCAAGGTCCCTGCTTAGGTGAGAGTCCAACAGGCTTCCACTCCTCCCGTAGGAGACGGATCTCCTTCACACATGGCCTAGGCACTTCTTGTGGTCAAAAAGGGGCCACATGCTAACCTGACCAGCTCAGGAAAGGCCTGTGTGGAAGCCTTGCAAAGTCAGAAATAAAGTAACCACAAACGGTAGTCTGAAATTAAAACTTTTAAGCTAAAAGCAGTTTATGGTGAGTAGTCATGTCCTAGGCTAGAATCTTCCCTGACAAAAGTTAGTCTTTACCTTAACTGAGCCTGTCTATTGCTTTTTGCATCTACAATAACGTGACTTCGGAATGTCAGGGTAACTTTCTTTTTCTTGATCCCTCAGGGCACACCCAATGCAGGAGGGCAGAGGCCCTAAATCCTCTCAATGTTATGGTTATCAGGTTAATTGTTTACTCCTAACTATCCAGTACCAACTTGTGTAAAAAGATATATGTGTCCATCATTTTACTTTTAATCTAATCCCAGAGGTTTCCCTACTATGCTTTCTCCCACCTCCCTATTCTATCACCAATGAATTTCATGTAACCTACCTGCATCTTCTCTTTTGATTATAATGTTTAAAATAAGGTGCAAAACTGCCATTCTTGGGAGCATTATCTCAATCCTTTGAGATTTCACTTACTGGCAATTGTCCACAATTTGGCTCAAGTAAAGCCACAAAAATTTTCTGTAGGTCTCAGTGTTTCTTACATTGTCATTCTCAAACTTTTGCTTTTGGGCCAGGTCCTGGGGCAAGTCCTGTAAGTCCTTTAACTCCTGTGCAGGGACCCTTAAGGGAGGAATCTCTTGTGCCCTACGCCCCTAAGGTTCTCCTGGGCATGAGCCTATTGGTTTTTGAAGGCAGACATTTTGTGGGCTCAGCTCTCTGGTGCAGGTCCCCTGAGGTGAGGCACAAACCCCTAGGTCCTCAAGGACGGGCTTGGCATTTCTGATATCCCTCCAGCACAGATACCACTCATGTTCCCATATCTATCTCCCTGCCTGCTGTGCAGTCCTGGGTCACTGCTTAAGTAGTGCTGACGTCATCCTCCACGTGTGAGGGCTCAAGCTCCTCTGAACTCCCCTCTTCTGTGTCCTGTGGCAGCAACTGCTTTGACTTTAGCTCCTTGTAGCCCCACCCTAAGAATAAATTCTGCACCTCAAGGCAGAATGCATGCTCTGCTCCTCCCTCCTCTGTAAGCTCCTGGTGGGTCTCAGGATTGGTTGGATCTTGGGTGGGATTAGAAACAATTGGAGGTACCTAGCCCATGCTTAGATCATGCTGGAGTCATAAAACAGGGAGTTAAAATATAGTGTCTACCTCTGCTGTTGCTGTTCATCAGAGCGTGATCTGGACCACAGTCTCTGCAGCCAGGGGCTAACTGCATAAGGCCTCTGGGCTGTTTTCACTATCTGGACCATCAGCTGGAATGCACTTCCATTCTCCTTCAGTCTCATTCCTTACCAGGTTCCCTTCATGTATGATGAACAAGGCACCACTGGACAGTGTTAGTGGGTCTAAATTCACCTCCATGCAGCCTTTATAACTTTTCCCTCCTGAACACAGAGCAAAGGGAAAATTTATCTCATGCTGGAGATCTTTCTTTACCATCAAAGTTTGGCAACCATCAAGACATGAATATCTATTGCGATCTTTTCTTTCTTTGTTTATTGCTTCATAGTCCCATTTACTTGGAGTTCCTGAGAGAACTCCTGAGCCTAGTTGTGGCCACAGGGACATATTGAGTCCAGGTGGGAGAATGAGCTTCACTGTGTCACCACTGTGAGACCCTCTCTGACTGACCACCAGCACCATTTCCGATGTGGATGGTGATTACCATCGAAGTGACCTGATAGATAAGAACTTCCAGGGTCACTTACCCCTATCTGAGTTTACAGGACAAGACAGGGCATGCCGACATGGGTGCCTTAGGTGAGCTCTTAGTGATGGTCTTCACAGTGATGTAGAATGTACTTTATTCCTGTTATCTCAGCCTTTTAAACAGTCAGACTTAGTGGATATATGTGAAACCACCACAGATTATGTAAGCAAATCTACAGCAGGCAAATTACCTTGTGAAAACCCATAAGCACAGCATCCAAGGGCTTAAAAGAGACACAGATGGTTATGAAAGTCACAATCCCCTTATGAAAAATAAACTCTAAGCTTATTAACTGGGATTTGATGTCTATATGAGTCCTCCTAAGTCCAAATGCACTTTCCTCATCAGGCTAATTTATCTATCAACAATGTGGCCTTGAAGGCAGCTGAGCTTCCACTTTATTGTACCCTCATAAGTTTTCCAGGAAACTAAATCAAAACCCCAACTTATCAGAAGAATTAGCCAATATTACCTTAACAGGAAGAAAGGGCCCAGGCCTGATGTTAGCCCTTTCTTCTCAGTTATTTAATCTAACTGGCAACCCTTTTCTCTTACCTCACCCTATGTCTCACTCGTCGCCTGCTCTCCATGTCCTTCGCCTCCTTGCCCCGAAAGCTGTCATCATCTCTCTCCTGGGCAACTGTGCATTCATGCTACTCATCTTCCCAATTCCACACTGGATCCATCCAACATACCACGAACCAAGGACAAAGCTAATTATATCCCCCCTGTTTTCTGAGGGGAAAACTTGGATAATTTCTTTTGCTCCTGGAAAAGAGTCCCTAAAAGATGCATAACTGGGGAAGTGCCATATGTCATGGTCACTTCAGGCTCATGTGATACCAAAGGCCTCCCAGTTTTCTCACACCTGCCACACTGGCATTTCCAGTCTCAGACAAGGTGGTACATCTTCCATGAACAGGTCATTTCTTTTACCTAATAAAATTTTTTCTCTCCTGTATGCCTTGTGTCCTTCATCTTCCTCAGCTTTCAGTTCAACCCTTATGTCTGCAACTCTGAATTGCTGGACAATCCTTTATCTGGCCCCATTATTTGATTTCCCAACAACATGCACACTTCCTTAGTAGTGTTTGTCACCTCAGCTTGTTTGTGTATATATGACTGATGACTTAATTTACTGTTACCTTCCAGGTGAATGTCAGGATCATAGTGGTTTACACTGCATTTAGATTCTTTTTTGTGTTTATGGGTATTAGTTCAGTTGTTAGCATGTAATTCATAGTGATAAAAAATTGGTTGAATGATCTTATCTAATGCTCTGAGATTTCTTTCCCAAAATTGATATGTATTTCACTTGCTTTTCTATTTTTTCAGATATGTGACTTATGTGATCCTATGAGTATGTTTATGCTATCTTCCTCCCCACCATCAACATACATACATACCTTTAGGCTCCTATCAGTGTCCTTGGCCTATTTCCAAGCAGACATGAAATTTTATTATATATCAACACAAGACTCCCCAGAGCTTCCCACGTTACTTGTTTTGTCTTTGATTAACTCTGTAAGGTAGGAATAGACCTCTGAAGGGGGGCCATGAATACATTAGGTTCATCGCAACTCTTTGAAAATAAGTGATCTTTGTAAGTCACTCACTAACTTCATGTACACATCTGGTAAAGGGTTTGGGCTAGCCATTTACACAAATACAGACACAAACACATTGTCACATATTATGTCATAATAATAAGAGAAATCATTTCAAACATACAGCAAACAATGTCAATGGTTACACTGTAAATAAGCAAGTCAGAGCAGGTCTTTCTGATAAATGAACATGTAAGGAGAGAGTCAACTGAAGGATGAGAGTGAGTCCTACTGATATCAGAGCCAGCACTGCCTGCTGACAGAAGAGCAGGTATAAAAGCCCAGGCCCATAAGTGGTTTGGTGCTTTTATCACTGAGGATGTGTTTGGCATAGGAAAGAAGAAACCAAGAGATGTTGGGTCACACAAAGGTCTTGGTATAAAAGGCCTCAGGTCATCGATTTGTTCAGTAAAAGTAAAGCACAATAATAACCACTGCACAGATAAAAATGGAATTTGTCATGTCAGATGAACTAAAAGTATTTAAAATTGTTATGAAAAGTCCTTTTTTCCAGGTCCCCATGTTCCTTTCCTTGTCTAATTTTTGCTTTTTGTCCTTTTATATTTATTCTTGCTCCTGTCCTTGATTTTTACACAATTAACAACAAATATTCCTGCCATTCTTACTCCGCTCCCTTTTTCCCTTTCCAATCAGGCAGAGATTCGTGAGCAAGAGGAGCCTCAGATCAGGATAGGTAGGAGCAGAGGAGCAGCTGCAATGGCTTCAGAAATCTTGGTGGAAATAAAGGAGGAGGTGACCTGCCCCATCTGCCTAGAGCTCCTGACAGAACCACTGAGCCTGGGCTGTGGGCACAGCTTCTGCCAAGCCTGCATCACTGCAAACAGCAGGCAGTCCATGATCCGCCAAGAAGGAGAGAGCAGCTGCCCTGTGTGCCGAATCACTTACCAGCCTGGGAACCTGCGGCCTAATCGGCACGTGGCCAGCATAGTGGAGGCCCTTAGGAAGGTCAAGTTGAATACAGAGGAGGAGCTAAAGAGAGATCTCTGTGAGCGTCATGGGGAGAAACTTCTGCTCTTCTGTAAGGAGGATGAGAAGATCATTTGCTGGCTCTGCGAGCGGTCTCAAGAGCACCGTGGCCACCCCACATTCCTCATGGAGGAGGTTGCTCAGGAGTACAAGGTAACAGACTAAGACGGAGAAAAGACAGGGCAGAAAATAGTATTTGATAGGAAATCTCAACTTTGCATTTGACTCTAATTACTTTGCCACCATAACCCTGAGGCCTATGATAACATTTCTTCCTGTGCTCACCTTCCAAGGCCTGAAGGACATTTCTGTGCATTCCACATAAATGAAGAGCATACTTTAACCAGAAGTAGATATTTTTTTACCTTGTCCTTATACATGGAGGTTTAGCCCAAGCAAATCTGGCATTGTCCTGTTGGACAGGAGGGGTAACTGGGGAGCTGGGTGAATGGAGACCTAAGCTTTGTTTTTTACTACAGGATCAAGTTTTTTCTTCTAGGACAAAGAGAATCAGTCTTCTCTTGACATGGGAATAGTGACTTCTGTCACTTGAGTCTTAAAGAACACATTCATCACATCAGATTTCCTTCAAATGTCAGATTCTAATTGTTATTTCACAGTTTCTGTAAACTCTAGTCTCTTCAGAGAGAATCTGTGTTCTTCTCCATTTATCCTGTCTTCTGATGCTGAAAAAGCCCATGGTTTGACCCTGGTGTGATTCCTCTCTCACAGGAGAATCTCCAGGCCACTGTGGACAGGCTGAGGGGGGAGCAGCAGAAAGCTGAGGAGTGGGGATCTGACATCAGAGAGCAGAGAACTTCCTGGAAGGTAGGAGGAGACTCTTCCTAGGGAAGTTAGAAAGGAATCTGGGCAGCATCTTGATTGTTACAAGGAGCCCCCATCCTTGTTTCCTGAGGGTCTGTATGTCCAGATTCATTAAATAATCATTCTTTATTCTTTCACTGATAGAGGTACGGCTGAAAATGAACATGTCACAATGTGACACAGATATTTGTAGGTTAGTTATTCTCATAGAGAGAGTCTCTGGTGAGGATGGGTAGCGTATTTTGTGTTCACTTCTGTCATTATTTTGAGCCTTTAACTCTTCCAGGGGAAGACAACAGCCAATGGCTCATGGCTCTGTCCCTTGTGATCAATATTAAGCAGAGGGTGGGGGTGGGGTCAAGAGTAATCCAGGGAGGCATGACTGCCCTGGGCAGCTGTGTGAGAGCTGATCCACACTCAGGTGTTCAGTTTTGATTCATGGTTGACCTCAATGATACAGACATAAAGGCATTATTTTTTTAATGTGATGAAAAGGAAATAATAAGAAAAATGAGCCTCCCCAAGAATTGCTCCTCTGCTTCCACCTCCCTTCCCCATGAGAACTTCCAAATGAAATACTTGTTTTTCTTGCTCTCAGTCTCTGCTTGATAACCTGAGTTCCTCTCTCTTTCTTGTTCCTGAAGAATAAAATACAAAATGGGAACAAATTTGTCCAGTATTATTATAAGCAACTGAGAGGAATCCTGGACAGTGAGGAACAGAAGGAGCTGCAAAGGCTGGAGAAGGAGGAGGGAGATAATCTCGATGACCTGGCTCAGGCTGAGAGTGAGCTGGTCCAGCAGGGCCAGCTGTTGACAGATCTCATCTCAGATCTGGAGCATCGCTTGCAAGGGTCCACAGTAGAGATGCTGCAGGTAAGACCTGGGAATAAGCCCCAGCATCTGAACTTGAGGAAAATGAAGGCTAAGTTTCCTCCTCTGCTGTGTGGCTGTGCTGTTTGTGGTGGTGACACTGAGTTTCCTTTGGTCTTACAGTAACCCTTCCCTGCATCTATTTCAGAGGTCATGGGAATCGTTAAATGCATGATAGACCCAGGAAAATCTCATTTTTATTAATGTATCAATTATAATGCAAAAATGACTGTGTCCAATTATATTCTGTAGGCCCCGTATCTGTGATCTAGCCTACATCATTTTTCAGATACCTCTTCATGATCCAAGAGTTTTTTGGGTTTTTTTATATTCATAGAAAAAGTTGAGATGTTTCTCTTTTCAATTTTCTGAATAAACAATTGTGAAGGATTGGTATTATTTATTTTTCAATTATTCAATAGATTCACCAGTGAAACCGTCTCACTCTGGTCTTTTGTTTTTTGGCAAGTTTAAAAATTTTTCTTTTTTTACTTCTATTAAGTTTTCTTAGGTTTTTTTACATTTCTTGAGTTGGTTTTTGATAATGTAAATTTCTGTAGAAATTTGTCTGTTCTAAGTTGTCAGATATGTAAACATGAAATTAGTTATTATAACTGTTTAGAATCTTTCATTTCTATAGTAGTTATAGTAATGGACCCTCTTTTATTCCTGATTTTGGTGATTTCTGTTTTGTTTTGTTTCTGTTTGTGTGTTTTTTTGGTCAGTTTCATTATATTTGGTTAATTTTTTTAATGATTTTCAAGAATAAATCATTTATGTATGTATTTATTTATTTATTTTTAACCTTTCCTTATTAAATTTTGCTCTCCCATGTGTATGTGCACATGCATACAGGAATGTGTGTGTGTGTGTTTGTTTATTATGTTAACTTGCTGTTCTTTTCCTAGTTTCTTAAAGTGGAAGTTTAGACCATTGATTTGACACAGCCTTTTGTGTTATAGTTTTTAATGATATAAATGCATTGTTTCAGCTATTTTCCATATTTTCTGGTTATTTATTTGCTATTTTTATTCTATTCCACTTAATTTCAAATTTTGTGTGTTTTTTTGTTAAACCTTGTGATATTTCCAACTATGTTATTTAATTTATAAGCAGTTGGTGATTTTTTTCTTTAAATTTACCTTTGTTGTTGAAAATATTACAGATGTCCCCTTTTCTCTCCCCATTGACCACCCCCCCCTCCCCCCCCAGGCTTTCACTGTATTATTGTCTGTAATTCTTTTCTAGTCAGGAAGCATGTATATTATTAGTTCAATCTTTTAAATGTATTGGCACTTGCTTTATGGCCTAAACTATTGTATGTCAAAAAATTTTTATATGAATTTAAAAAGAATATGTATTGCGTATTCATTGGGTGAACGGGTCTGTAGATGCCAGTTGGTTTGAGTTGGTTGATAATGTTGGCCATGTCATTTACATTCCTGATAATTTTATTTATTTATATATTGTATTTTATTTTATTCTTCTTAAGTCCTTTTAACACTTCTTGTAATACTGGTTTGGTAATGAGGAATTCTTTCAGCTTTTTTTTTTTTTTTTTTTTTTTTTTAAATCTGGGTAGCTCTTTATGTCTCCTTTAATTCCAAATGCTAGCTTTGCTGGGTGGAGTAATCTAGGTTGTAGGCCCTTGCTTTATATCACTTTGAATATTTCATGCCAGTCCCTTCTGGCCTGCAAAGTTTTGGTTGAGAAATCAGCAGACAGCCTTATGGGAGCCACCTTATAGGTAACTAACTGCTTTTCTCTTGCTGCTTTTAACATTCTCTCTTTGTATTCTTCATTTCTTACTGGGTCTTTTTATGCTTTCTGTCTCCTTTTTTATATTTTCTATCTCTTTGTTGAAGTTCTCCTGAGATCATCTATTCTTCCATAAGTTCACTGAGCATCCTTATAACCAGTGTTTAGAATTCTGCATCTGGCAAACTGCTTGCCTCCATTTTGTTTAGTTATTTTTCTGAAGTTTGTCCTGATCTTTCATTTGGGACAAGCTTCTTTGTCTCCTCACTTTGGCTGCTGTTTATTTTTATGTATTAGTTATATCTCCACATTTTCTAATCTTGACAGAGTGGCCTTATGTATAAGATGTCCTTATGTATACAGGGACCTGTGGTACAGTTTCCCTGTTCACCTGAGCCATATGCTCCGGGAGTGTCCCTGTGTGGGTTTTGTATTCTCTCCTTCTATAGTTGAGCCTTGATTGATCCTCAGTCTAAGTGGCTGATAGGAATGGCATTGACCACAGTGAACAAGCTGTTGTACAGAGACTGACTTTTTGCAACAGATTCACTTTAGAGGGTATCTAGTGCCTTCTGAGTTACCCTTTGGGTGTGTCATTTGTGGTGCTAATTTGGTGGTACTTTCGTATGGTCTGAAGCTGGCTACCACGTGTGTTAGTTGTGGGGCTTCTTGGAGGAGCTATGGTGTAGGTCAAGGTCAGCCACTCCCTGTGTCTGGTACAGCACCACCTGGTAGGAGTTACAAAGTCATCTGTGTTTCTGGTTGCCAGTGCTGGGTTTGGAGGTACCTTGGGGGGGCCTATGCTGTTAACTATGGTCAGCTGCAACTACTACCTGACTGGGGCCACTTAGTAAGAGGTAAAGAGCATGATGATGTCAGCCACTGCCTGTTTGGTGTCTGCAGACCTTTGAGAAATATTAGGGAAGTCTGCTGCATGGACTGCCAGCCACCTGTGTGGCTTAGAAAGAGGTTCGGCCAGAGGTTTGAACTGGGTGTGGTGGGGTCTCAGTATCACCAGGGTGGGTCCAGAGTGTTGTTAATTGAGAATCAGATTTGTTTCTTGCCTGTGTCTGCAGGCTGTGTAGAGGAAGAGCTCAACAAGGAATAATGGTGCCAGCTGGAGCTTTAGTATCTAGGAGAGTTGCTTCAACATCACTTTATATTATTCCAGCAACAACAGAGTGATGCTTTTAATATAGGCACTTGATTCAATGCAGGAGAATGCCATGCAGGCCTCAGAATTATTTTATATAACTGGGAAGACAAGTTCTCTATTTTGGGGAACTTATACAAGGAGATTCATGTTTCCTTCATGAACTGAGCATAAAGTCAATATAGTAGGCATGAATAGAATATGGAGAATGACATAGACCAGATGCTGATGACAGTGTCTGAGCTTCAGAATTAAGCTTTGATTAAAGTTACAACTGTCCCCCAAATTCCTTTTCTCTACTTCATCTACTTTTAATTGTTTTTTGTCATATACAAAAAAAAAAAAAAACCACCCAAAAAGCCCTAATGCAGAGAGCAAAGCAGTTTTTTTGCATGTGTAGACCCAGTCGTGGGCCTAGTTTTTGGTGTCATGGAAGAAGTTAGTCTGAGATAAAGGAGATCAAATGTATTGGTACATATCTGTTCAAGGAAGTAAATCTGTAATAATAAAGAAGTTCAGACAACTTAAAACAGTTAATGATGTGAACTAAACTGTCTTGTTAGAGACTGAAATGCAGTAAATATTGTAGTGTTTAGGATAGTGGTTGAGTGGATATTGATAACATGGACAAATGCGTATAAGGGGGGAGACAGTTTGGTTAATGAAGTATAAGGTACATTTGAGACATTCTAAGTTAACGATTCCACTGGGTTCTTTATTAGGGATTATATTAACCTGAATTTAAAAGACAAAATTGAGTAAATATAGACTGAAATCAATTGCACTTGTGTGTGTTGAATTTAGGGAATGGATGAGGTTAATTATAGATAGTGTATAAAATGGGCTAAGACTTGAGAAATTCCAACATTAATACATGTGTTTGCTTGTACCCTCAGCAGAAACCAGGTAAACTTCTTGAGGAATACTATAACTACTCATCTTTGCTTCTCCCAGTTAGGGCATAATGCTTGACAAGTAATAGTGCATCATTTTAGACTCATGTTGAGTAAATGAACAAACCATGAATTATTCAAATCATCTCATGAGAAGCCTTATGACCATGGAGAAAATACCATGGGCCTCATGATTTCTTACTTAATATATCTCAGCTGCAGGTACTGGAAGCTCAAGCTTGGCTTCTACAAGGGTCAAAGTTATTTCTATATTTTAGAAAACCTGACAACTTCACATGAGTCTTCTGAAATAATTCACCTAGGTCTTTAATTTTTGGTTTTCACATTCAGACCATCTGTATTACATTGGGACCATCTCTATTCTCACCATACAGACGGTGATGGGGATGTGATGAAGCTATGTAAGTGAGGAGAGCTTATTACTTCTCTTTTTCTTTTTAAGCTTTTTATTTTATTTTATTTATTTATTTATTTATTTATTTATAAAAATCCCCCAAAATATTTTATTTTATTTTAATTTTTTTAATTTATCTTTATTGTTGAAAGCACTACAGATGTCCCATTTCCCCCCCCAACTGATGCCTCCCCACACCTCGCTCCCACCCCCTCCCCAGGCCTTCACCCTGTCACTGTCCATGTCCATGGGTTATGCATATATGCATATAACTTCTTTGGTCAATCTCCTCCCACTCTCCACCCCCCTCCCTCTTCCCTCTGAGATATGACCGTCTGTTGCACTCGTCAGTGTCTCTGGATCCACTTAGTTTGTCAGGTTCTTTTGTTCATTAGCTTCTTCTTAAAGAAGATCCTTCGACATTTCCTGTAGTGCTGGTCTGGTGGTGATGAACTCCTTTAGCTTTTCTTGTCTGAAAAGCTCTTTATCTGACCTTCAAATCTAAATGATAGCTTTGGGAGGTAGAGTAATCTTGGTTGTAGGTTCTTGCTTTTCATCATTTTGAATATTTCTTGCCACTCCCTTCTGGCCTGCAAGATTTCTATTGAGAAATCAGCTGACAGTCATATGGGTGCTCCCTTGTAAGTAACTAATTGCTTTTCTCTTGCTGCATTTAAGATTCTCTCTTTGTCTTTAACCTTTGGGATTTTAATTATGACATGTCTTACTGTGGAACTCTTTGGGTTCCTCTTGTTTGGGACACTCTGTGCTTCCTGGACTTGTAAGTCCCCCGGTAGGGGAAGTTTTCTGTAATTATTTTTTCAAATAGGTTTTTAATTTCTTGCTCGCTTCTCCTTCTGGCCTCCCAATAATACAAATGTTGGGCTGTTTGAAGTTGTCCCAGACACTCCTTACACTATCTTCATATTTCTGGATTCTTTTTTCTTTTTGCACTTCTGGTTGGGTTGTGCTTTTTGTTTCCTCATTTTCCAAATTGCTGATTTGATTCTCAGCATCCTCTACTCTACTCTTGATTCTCTGTAAATTATTCTTCATTTCAGTTTGTGTAGCCTTCATTTCTGATAGGTATTTTATTAGGTCATCAATGATCTCACTTGTTTTTGTAATAGTCTTACTAATATCTTTGACCATTCTTATAACCAAAATTCTGAACTCTGCATCTGTTAGCTTGCTTGGTTCTATTTCATTTAATTCCTTTTCTGGAGATTTCTTCTATTCTTTCCTTTGTGACATGTTTCTTTGCCTCCACATTTTGGCTGCTTCCTGGTGTTTGTTTCTATGTATTAGGTAGAGCTGCTATGTCTCCTGGAATGTGTAGAATGACTTTGTGTAGTAGGTGTCCTGTAGGGTCCAGTGGCTCAGCCTCCCCAGTCACCTGAGCTGGGCCTTCTAGGTGCTCCCCTGTGTGGGCTGTGTGCACTGTCCTGTTGAGGTTGAGCCTTGGTTGCTGTTGGCATCACTGGGAAGAATTGACCCCCAGGTCAATCGGCTGTGAGGACCAGCTGCAACTACAGTCAAAGAGCTGCTGTGCTGGAAACATCCCTATGGAGCAAGATTTACTTCAGTGGGGCTTTGATGTTCACCAAGTGTGCCCCTTGAGTGTGTCACTCATGGGTGTGGTAGGGTTGTAATCCAGTGTGGTTGAGTCTGACCACCAGGTGCACTGTCTCTGGGCCTCCCGGGAAGTGCAAAGTCAGCCTCTGCCAGTGCCTTGCCCAGGGCCCCCCATCATGAGCTACACAGCAAACCGTAGTTGGCTGCTCCTTGTGCTGGGCTTGGAGGTGTCCAGGAGAGGCCCAGCTATGAGCCAATGCAGGCTGCCCTAGTGCCAGGCTGAGGCCACTTACCAAGCGGTATGGGGCCCGCTGCTGCTTGTTTGAGAGATTTTAGGAAAGTCCTAAGCGTGAGGCTCGAGAGGCCACTTGCACAGAAAAGCCCCTGGAAACGGCCTGGATGAGCTACAGGTGGGGAGAGGCAGGGCCTCCGGGAATCAGGGGGCGGGGCCAAAAAGTGAGTCAGGTGCTGTCGATTCAAACATGGCGCCTGCCTGCCGGCTGTGTGCGGGGAGGACTCGCCACAGGAGCCATGGCCTCCGCCAGCCCTCCTGCCTGGGAGGAAGCCGCCCCTCCGCCTCTCGCCCAGATTCCAGGCAGGTTAGTTCCTCCCGACTGTCCCAGGTCCTTTCCGGCTGCTGCCCGGCGCTGGGCTCAGAGGGAGCGTCCAAGTGAGTCCGCGCCGGGCCCTTTAGAGGAGCTGCTGGGGCTCCCGCAGCCTCTGCGACCCTCAGGGACAGTCCCCGCTGGCTTCACAGGTTGGAGTTTTGAGGATTTCTCTTCCCGGCCCTGGAGCCCTGAGCTGGGGCCTGCTGTGGGGCTGGGACCCCTCCCTCCTTCGGGAAAGCCCCACCATCGAGATGCCCTCCTGGTTTTAACCCGCAGCACCGGGTGTGGGCCCGCGGCCACATCTCCAGGATCCAGCCCCGACCCGCCCGCATCTCCGCCCCTCCTCCTGGTCTCGGTGCTTCTTCAGCTCCCTGGTTGTGGGGCTTCTGTGCAGCTGGATCTCAGGAGGCCCTGAGTGATGGTGGTTCTGTGTTTTAGTTGTGATTTTGATGTGGTTGCGGGAGGCGGGGGGTGCAGCTGTTACCTACGCCGCCACCTTGTTTCTCTCGAGCTTATTACTTCTTGACTTATGTTTTCTCTTTCCTCCCTAGGATGTGAAAAGCATCATAAAAAGGTATGTGTGGGAGACCGGAGATGTTCCTTTTGGCCTGTGAAAGAGGTTTAAAGCCATTTAAGTTATCTGGTGATTAATTAGAATAAAATATTGCTCAGGGCAAGAGAATTGTGGTGTAGTTTTATCTTAAATTTCTGTTCACATATCATGGTTTTAGTGTTCTATAACCATATAGTATGATACAGAGTTCAGATGGGGAGAAGTTGCAGAGTTTGGGTCAGTAGCAAGTAGGGATAAAGTGTTGCGGTATCAGACCCCTGTACTTTCATAAATTTTATCCACCCAGTGTGCCTGAGTCTAACTCAGGTTCCCGTATGTCCTAGATGTTTGATCCATTGTGGGTAGGTTGTTTCTTCTTTACCTGCCAAGCACCCAGAATTGGATATGAGACTTTTACAGTTAAATTTCTCCCCTGGGAATAGAAGAGACCAGGTTCTCCTATACAGTTCTCCTTATTTTCTAAAAACAGACTGAATTGCAAAGAATATTTTGTCCCTGGTGCAAACAATTGATCTCTCTTGATCATGTCCTTCTGAAGCCAGAATGACAGGATAGCACCCTTGTGTCTAAATTTGCACACCTACTTGGCTGCATCAAGCTCTTCAAACACATGAAATTTTAGTGTGGTGTTCATAATGACTTCTTTTCCAAGTGTTACCATGTTTCCCAGAGTACTGGAAATCTCAGGTGTTATTCTGACGGCCTCCTTACTGGGGAGCAGACATTAAAGGCCTTGGTCCTCTCCAGACAGCGTTCCCACACTCGATATATCTCAAACCACCAGACTCTGCAACCTCACTTTCATCTAATATCCCTCCACATCATCACAGTGACTTTTCCTTTTGGGGAAAGAAAAAAAAAAAATCATTGAATATAATTTTATGATTTTAGGAGATAGAGAGTTAGAGGTTAGTTATAACTGTGGGAGGAATAAACTGCTTCTGAGAGGTCAAGGCCTTCCTGAGATCAAATAGACTATACTGTAAGGGTGGACATGAGCACATTTCTTCTGGCTCTAAGGTCAGGAGTCTACTCTCTCCCTTCTCAGGTTCTACATGGAAGGGGGCTCAAGTGCTCAATGGGATGAATACATAGAAATCAGTGGTTTTGGAGAGACAAAAATTCAGAGGTGTGGGGTTCAATTTTTGTCACCCCTAGGAGTCAGACCTTCATTCTGAGGAAGCCAGAAGCTCTCTCCAAGAAACAAAGGACAGTGATCAGAGTTCCTGCCCTGAAAATGCTGCAAGCGTTTACGGGTGAGAAATGTGAAAGCAAGTGGGTGGCTGGGAGAGTCTTGGGATGCTGGGTGTTAAAGAAGGAGGAGGATTCCTTTTCTGGGTGTGGACAGAGGAGACAAAGGAAGATGGATATTATATGCTGATATGGGCCTATTTAACAGGGAGTGGCCAGCTACCTTGCTTACCTCTCCTTTTCCTGTGTACTATCTCTCATAGACCCCAGCCTTTCCTGTGATCTGGAGAGGAAATAGATTTTAGTTCTGACTCCTTTGTTTGTATTTAATATTATGGATTTTTATCATTTCAGAACTGACAGATGCACGACAACACTGGGGTAAGGAGAAATCACAGTATCATGAAGTCATCCTGTCCTCACCTTCTTTCAGAATTTTACATTTTCTACTAGGTTTCATGTGTTAAGACCCATGTTTTCCATCCCAACACCCACATATACATTATATTTCTGCAGTATTATACCTCTCCTCAAGAACCAAACCAAGTTCTTCCCACTTAACTTATTCTCAAGATCCCTCTCCAGTGTCACAATAAAGGTACATTCCTCACCCAACCCTATAATTTTTCTACAGTTCACTTTACCCTGAGCCTTCCCAAGAATGATCCAGATGTTGCTATTTCTTTGGATCAGAGACAAGTGAAAGTGTTACGTTGGAGCACAACTGATACTCTTCCGGAAAACGATTATCAGGATTGTGATGTCTTGGGCTCACGGTTTATTACATCAGGGAAACATTACTGGGAGATAGATGTGTCAGAGAAACGTGCCTGGATCTTGGGGGTATATTGTGCAAAACGTATCCGTTTTCAACAAGGGTACTCTAAATATCAACCTCAACTTGGCTACTGGGTTATAGGGTTACAGAATCAGTTTGAATATAAGGCTTTTGTGGATTCTGCCACCTACAATTCCTGGCCCTACAACCTCCCCTCTCCTCGTACGCTCACTCTGACCGTTCCTCCCCGTCGTGTTGGGGTTTTCCTAGACTACAACGCTGGCACTCTCTCATTTTTGAATGTCACAAACAATGGGTTTCTCATCTATAAATTCTCTGCATGTTCCTTTTCTGGGGGATGTTTTCCATATTTCAATCCTATGAAATGTACTGGCCCTATGACATTATGTTCTTCAAGCTCTTAAACCTCTTACACCCTCACCCACTTCTATGTAGTGCCTCTGGCCTTGGGTGCATCTAATGCACTAAGCTTAGCAGCCTCTTTTCTTTTTTCCATTTCAACATCCTTCATTGAACAATAGAGTGTACAAGTTGCCTTGTGTCATATTTTTCCCAGTGTCTTGTTTGCATTAGTAGATAATTTTTATTAACCATTTTCTATAATCAGAAGCAAAATGTCTAATGCCTCATAAAAAAACACCAGTATAGGGGTGACATCTCTGCCACTGAGAGGAATAAGGAAAGCTTTTCAACAACTTTTGCATAGTATTCAAGAACTTACATAGGAGCCATTCCCTACAGAATGATTCTTCAGGGCTGTTTCAGTTTATCCATGATGTTCCTTAGTCATCAAGGAGCAAAGGAGAAAATATCATAAATAATATCTACTAAGGGGAAGATTTATGTCCAGAGTGTCTGAGTTAAAGTCCAGTCTCTCTAAATACATGCCATGTAACCTTTAATAAAATACTTGAATGCTGACTTTATTTTCTTAACATAGTCTTGGTATAAAAATCACTGTATAGTTAGGATCATTATGAGAAAAATAATGTCATTAAGTATAAAACATGTAGATGTCTCAATAAACCTTCTCTCTACTAATTACTGAGAAATATAAGTTGTGTAGGTGTCCCATGAAACAGGTTTCTACCATTGGGGGCACTAGGGGGATTTTTACTGAAGTCTCATGTTTCAGATCCCAGATACCTCTGTGCTGCTGTCTAGAGTACTCCAGCTCTGCTAGTGATAGACAAGCGTGTGTGTGTGTGTGTGTGTGTGTGTGTGTGAGACTGTGAGAATTTTATTCTTAATCAAATAATCTAAATTGTATGGGATTCCATTTCTCATTTGTAAAAAAGTAATGAAACTTAACTGATGTATTGTGAAAATGAAGCAACAGAATGCTTTGAATATTTCTGTCATTTCTAGCACTTAAGGAGTAATAAGTATGCTGTATATTCATGTTTGGTTTGCTTCTCACTGTGACTGAAATAAATGATTTTAAGAATACCTATTAGTTTATTTTCAACATTATTACCCTTGCTTTGTTTTAAGAAATAAAATAACGATGAAATAAATACAATTTTCTTTAAATTATAGCTCATTGTAAAAAATTATTTTTAGCTTCTTGGTCTTTTTTTTTTGAGTAATTATATTTCATTGGAGTTGAATTTAAATGTTAACTGTTTGCTCAGCTTTAAAAAAACGTATTCACAGTGATACAATAAGATTCAGAAGTATAATTGCAGAATTTCTTAACAATGGTGAAGGTGTTTTGTTGCCCAGGTCATCCCTCCATATTCGCAGTGAGTTGAAAGTTCCAAAGAACAAAGAGAAAAGCCCATTGTTCCAATGAGATAGGAGGGGCATATTCTATGCAATGGATGATTATTCAGAACTGTGTGGGGGTCCCCATGTCTTATTGCATTTTTATTCCAACCCTTCCCCAATCATGTTAAGAGCTAGGGGGGGAAAAAGTGCTCTTTGGCCAAGTATTATCTTCTCATTCCATATTGTCTCCAGAAATTCCTAACTTCCTCACCTTTAATGAAACAGGATTCCAAGGTGGTGGAAAGCTTGATCACACGGGCATAAATGACAGGTGACCTTTTGGGGAGTCGTTGCCTTGAGGCCACAGAGATACTTATAGATGTTATCCACACTCATCAGGCTGAAACACTGATATCTCAGAGAAACAGTGCCTGTGGCTGTTCTAAAACCAAGAACTATATGAATTAATGTCATCTGGTCTGTGAACCCCAGGGTGGAGACCACATTGGGAGCTCTGTTCACCTGCTGTCTGATTGGTATACATCCTGCTTGGAGTGCCCTCATATTGTACAGTTTGTTTCTGGGGAACCACATGTGCCCCTGGGGTTATACTCTGTATGTGTACCCTGACTATCGTAACATTGCCTCAGCCACCCCACAAGGCTACAGGTGAGGTTCAGCTGTACTATGGCCAGAGCTGTGTTGTTTCTGAATTAATAATGCCTTCAACCTGATAAATGGGATTCATATAGAAACAAGGAGAAAGCCTCCTAGCTCTCTAGAGTAGACCCTAAGCAGCTATGGGACATCTTTTTCTGACTTGATGACTGCTGAGACTCATGGCTACATTCAGTAGTTCAGTCAGGTCTTGTTCTACTTGGAGTGATCTTGATCGTGGCCTTAGTCCAACATTGCCTCAGGCTCATTACCCTGTTCTTGACATAACCCCTTAAATTTCACCCATTCAGCTTCATGATGGCATAGCCTATATTTCTAGCTCAGGTCCTGAAAAATTAAGGTGGAGCTGAAGAGTCCAGCTTTAGGCTGACAATGTACATATAATTTTTTAGGTCCAACCATTGGCTATTACAAAAAGCTTTACCTCACAGAGCAGACCTCTCAGGGCAAAGCTACCTTCCCACACCAGACTTGGTGCACAGCCAGTGCATTGTTGTCTCTGAGGAGAATGGCAGTCTCAGGCCATGCTCTTTGGCAATCATGTTCCTAGCCCAAGCCCTCCATTTGGAGGTCTCTTGGGGAAAGCTTGAAGACATTTTCTCCACTCTGACTCAGTGCTCAGTACTTTTTCACTCCTAGCTCTTCCCCTTTGAGCTTCCTCTGGCCTCTGCATTCATAAGACTGCAGGAGGCTATTATCCAAGGCTCTCTTAGCAGTGAAACAATGCCCAAGTCTTCAAGGTTTGAGGAAAAAGCCCTCAGCAGATGAGTAAACATTAATTATCTTTCTGCCTACAATGCCATTATGCCAAGAGTTCATCTTTAACACACTCATGCAATTTTATTTCTATTTAATGTGGAACACTTGTTCCTTTTTGGTGTTTAATATAGTCTAGGAAAGCTAGAATAAACATGATATGTTGCAACTAGCACCTGTGCTCTCAAAGATGTTCTCAGAAGTCTCAGGTCTTTTCATTAATTCATGTGGTTTTGTAGTGCTGAATACAGAAATATCTTAGTCTCCTTATCTCTATCTACCTTCAAATAATATTATTATATTATTTTATACATACAGTACAAAAACTTTTTTACCACACTTTCATTTCCTTTTTCCTGACCTTTTGGCTACAATTGTTATAGTTTTTATTTACTAAAAATGTCTTTATTTTGTCTTTATTATGAATATTTTCATTGTATACAGAATTGTGGCAGATTCTGTTGCAGGTCAATGTCAGGTACTATCTGTGACCAGCCCTGGGCTACCTGTTAGGAGATACAAAGCCATCCACAGTTATTAGCTGACTGTGCTGGGTCTCATTGCATTGTAGGTTGGGTCAAGCTGTGTAATGAGACTGGCTGCCAATAGTACTTGGCCTGGGGCAGGTCAGCAAAAGGCTGAAGGCACCCGGAGACCTGCCACCACTTGCTGGTTGCCATTAAGTTTAGCCATTGAAAGAGCCTCAGAAGAAGTTGTTTCCATATCTTGGCTATTGTAAATAATGCTGCAATAAACATGCAGGAGACATATTTTTCAAGTTAATGTTTTAACCAATTATTGAGGAAATTAAAATAAGGCTACATTAATGGAGGCATATATTTATAATAGAAATATACTGTATTATAAACATCAGGTATTTTCATACTAATATATAGATTCAATGCAAACAAAATAAAAATGTGTAAGTGTGTGTGTGTGTAAATTGAGAAATGCTTATAAAACTTGCATGGCAATGCAAAGTGTAAAAAAACAGCTAAGAAATATTTGAAGTAAAAATTAGAGGCCCTTTCAATATCAAGACTAGAAATTTTTAATTGTATTTTTCAGTATTGGAGCAAGGTTATGCAAATAGAATAATTAAAGAATACCTCAAATACAAGAAATATACTTAGACCTCTGAGAGTTTGTCTCACCCGACTGTGTCTGAATTGCCTGGAGTGAGTCTCCTAGCGACCCAATTTCCACAGCCTACTAAAACCACCCGGCTACTTTGCATCTCAAGGGAAAGGAGTTAATATGGTTGACTTCATCCCTTGTCTAGGAACAGGAAATGGAGGGCCCCATGTGATCTGAGTTTATCTCTTAGGAATACAAGGAATTGCATAAATGTTTTCATTTTACCTCTTACAGAATTTCTCCCAGCCTAAAATTTTACTTGTTTCTATTTAAATAGACAGTTCCCACTACTCCTGTAAGGCAAGAGACAGAAGACAGACTTTGGTGAGTAGAAAACTACAGTCAATTAGAGAAAAGGAAAACCCTTCACTGGCTCAATGATTTATCAAATAAGGTAGCCTTGCAGTTACTCAGTGGCCAAGCAGGGTCTGTGCCCTTGAAAATGTGACTCTGGAGGAGGGAGTCCTTCTGACAGCAATGATTCCATAATAAGATAACAGATCCTGGCAGAAAACTATTGATTTCAAGTGTAGACCAACTGAAGTGACCATGAATACAGAAGGGAATTCAGCAGAAAAGAAGAGCTTTTGGGGTAAAAGAATTGAGGTCAGAATAGGTTGTGACTGAGACAGCAGATCTTTGTTTGGATATTTCCTTTGACACACTTCCCCACTGTTGTTTTAATAATTGTTTTATTTTTTTCCTCTTTAAATGTATTCCCAGTGACCCTGAGGAAATGTGCTTCTTGTCAAGAGGCAGTGAGTCTGTGTTCCAAGAGACAGACTTGCACTCCAGCCTAAATTATAGAGACCTTTGGGACTTTCTCTTTTACCTGCCTTTTATGCCACAGGAGGTGATGTCACCATCCTTTTAGGGAAGATTTCATTAACTCTGTTATTACTCTAACAAGTTCAGTGCCTGTAGGAGTTTAGTCTGTATCAAATCTGGAGATATAACTTAGACTATCTATTCTTATGGATGTGGGAGCAGGGGGTTGGGACGTGAGGCAAGGACTATCTCTGGACAGTGTGAGCTAGTTACATTCCTCCTAGTTAGATGCTTTGTTCACTTTGGCTAGTTAAGGACTCTGGCAAAGAAAAAACCATCCTCTGAATGACAGAAGCTCACTATGTTAAGCTTTGACTGGGGTTCTGGCAAAGATAGCACAAATCTTATGTCTCAATCCAGTCTTCCCCCCTTGTGCTCAAAACTACAGATTCTTGTCAGATGCAATAATATAGAGCTGTTATGACTTATCCACAAAATCTATTTCCTTTTCATAAAGACTTTTTGATGACTTTGTAAATTTGTTGGAGAGAGTAAGAGCTAAACCTCTCCAAAACTGGTCCAAGGAATTCTCCATTTTTTCTCTCCCTAGTATCACCATTATCCATCCCCTTCTCAAAAGTACTTATAAAGTAGACCACACAATGGAGTTAAATCTCAAAGAATATTTTCAATGCAAAAGTCATCTCCAAAGGTAGGTTCTATTTAGTGCAAAGCTAGAGATTCCCAAAGATGAATTGCAAGTACTACAGACTACAAATGAAAACATTGGCGCAAAACTAAATTATTCTTTATTTTTTCTCTACAAGATGGGGATCTGCTCTGTTTGACTTTGTCTAAGCAAGGTCACACTGGCTAATATCTGTTATGGAGGCATTGCCAATATGACTAATGGGTAGAGCTATCTCCCCTACTAATGCTAAGGAACAGAAATCCTCCAAGGTTGAGGGCATTGTCTTTGAAGCCATAAATCACCTTCTGAGCTCACTGCTCTCTGCCTGAGTCAGGGGAATGCTGCTCTCTTGTCCCTGTGCCTTTTGTGGTAGATGCATTCTCTAATATTCACATCCCAGTAAGCATCTATCCTAATCTGAAGCATCTATCCTAATATTTTAATAACATGTGAAAAAAGCTCCAACATCACCCACAGCACTGGAATCTGTCGTTTGTTTTCTTCCCTTTTCATTCTTTTTTTTTTTTCTACTGCTTTATTGAAACTCTTCAGCTTATTTTTTATCAAATCCATTGTCTGAAACATAATATTTCCTCTATAAAGGTCAGCTACTCTCCCATTTAATATGTTTAGTCTCTTTCTCCTCTCTCTCTTTCCTTCCCTCACAAACACCTCTTTCTTCTCTTCATACATATATTTTTTCCATTTGAACCTGGGCCTATTCTACAAAATCTACTTTAAGAAAGGGAGACAGTTCTTTAGGTTTAATTACATGAAATTGCTCACCTACAAAAATAACCATTTCCTATGGTTTATTGAAAATATATATCAATAAATGAAGTGCTAATGGTAAATAAAAGAGGGCAATAACAAATCAATTCTATAGGAGCCATCTCTTGTAAGGGACAGGAGGTACTTCTCATGTAGGATCCCTGAATGTGACAGCTGCAGTCCTCAACCATGTGAAGCAGCAGAGTGGAGTTGTCCTTCATAGCCCATTCTGACAGCTGATTTCTCCTCAGGGCTGAGAAACCAGCGGGTCCCAGACTGAAGAGACCATGTACAACTTGAGCTGTTACAACCCTAGTTCTTTTATCCTTGTTGGAATCCCCGGCCTGGAGAAGTTCCACATGTGGATCGGGATTCCCTTTTGTGTCATCTATGTTGTGGCTATTGTGGGCAACTGCACCCTCATCCGCCTCATTGCAGTTGAGCACAGCCTCCACGAACCCATGTTTTTCTTCCTCTCTATGCTGGCTACCACAGACCTTGTCTTGTCCACTGCCACTGTGCCCAAACTACTCAGTAACCTCTGGCTTGGCTCCCAGGAAATAACCTTCTCTGGCTGTCTTACCCAGATGTTCTTCCTTCACTTCAGCTTTGTGGTGGACTCAGCCATTCTATTGGCCATGGCATTTGATCGCTATGTGGCCATCTGCTTCCCCTTGAGATATACCACAATCCTGACTCCGCAGGTGATCCTCAAGCTTGTGGTGAGCATTGTTGTGAGGAGCTTCTTTGTCATCCTGCCAGATGTTTTTCTGCTGAAAAGGTTACCCTTCTGCAGAACACGTATCATCCCACACACATACTGTGAGCATATAGGGGTTGCTCGGCTTTCCTCTGCTGATATCTCCATCAACATCTGGTACGGATTTGCTGTGCCTCTCATGACTGTTATCTCAGATGTGATCTTTATTGCTGTTTCCTATACCTTCATCCTCTGTGCTGTCTTTCACCTCTCATCCCAGGGTGCCCGCCAAAAGGCCCTCAGCACCTGTGGCTCTCATGTCTGTGTTATCCTCATGTTTTATACACCTGCCTTCTTCTCCATCCTTGCTCATCGCTTTGGGCACAGTGTCCCTCGAAACATGCTCATCCTATTTGCCAATCTCTATGTGGCCATTCCTCCTGCTCTAAATCCTGTTGTTTATGGAGTGAAGACCAAGCAGATTCAGGACAAATTTATTCTCCTTTTCTCTTTGAAGAAAACACAATGAGTGGGGAAGGCCACTGAAGGCAAAATTTAGGTAAAATTGATTAGGTGAAATTTTATATAACACAGAAAGTCATAAAAAAAAAGGCCTGGGGTGGGGTGGGAACCAGATGGGGGGGGGGCAAAAGAGAGAAAATGGGGGATGTCTGTAATACTCAACAATAAAAATAATTTTTTTAAATGACACAATTAAAAATAAATAAAAATAGAGCTGTAACTCTTATTAATTTGAAATTTTAGAGTTCTACCCATGTGCAAAATATAGGCAGGAGTAAGATGGGAGAAAGGAAATCTTTGAGACTTGTAGAAAATCAAGGGTTTCCTTGTTTTAGTTTCCTTCCCATTTGTATGGAGAAGGTGAAGATGGGTTTAGAAGAGCACTAAGACTAAGGTTTACATTTTTCCTATTGCTGATTTTGGGACATTTGAAGGTTAGATATTTCTTAACATGCAGCTCATCCCTGTGTTTCTCAGCTTCTGAATTAAAGGAAAAGCCTCTTGCCTTTCCTATTTAACTAGCTGTCAATTCTCTTTACTGCAACTATCAAACTTACTGCTTCACAATTCAGGCCTGATTCTATGCATTATTAACTTTTCCTCCTGTGTCCTTTACATGCTTTACTTCTCTCCTACCCATCTCAGATTACATAGAGTTGATTATCTTTTGTATATTTTTTCAGTTGCATGCTCCAAGGCAAGTTTTATTACCCTTGGTCCATATTTTGCAAGTATTAATATCTCTTATTAAAATAATTATGAGAGGGCAATGTTAGTAAATTCATTTCACAGGTGAGGAAACTGAAACATAAAGATTACAGAGAGACAATTAGTAGATTCAGGATCTAAAACTAGGTCTGCCTGATTCTGAATGCTTTATCGATTTGCCTCCTGAATATTTACTCACTTGGATGGCTCACAAAGTTTTCAAACTTAATTTCTCTAAAACTGACCTGGAAACACACTAACTTTCTTCATAAAAAGTGACCTTCCTTCTCCATCTTCCTTTAAGGTAAGTGGCACCACCACAAACATGAATTTCAAAGCCAGAAACCTGTGGCTTCTCCTTGATTTGTCCTATGTCACCCTCTAACAAAATTAACTCAATATTTGAGTTAAATATTTGATTCTGAGGTGCTTATAAGTCATCCCAGTAGATAAATATATCCCATTTTCAGCTTTATCGTGGCCACCAAAGCTTGTCTGGGCCCTTATCTATTAAAAGTCTCTAGGAGCCCTGCTGGGCGTGGCTCAGCGGTTGAGCATCGACCTAGGATCCAGGCCATCGGGGTTCGATTCTCGGTCAGGGCACATGCCCGGGTTGTGGGCTTGATCAATGACTCTCTCATCATTGATGTTTTTCTCTCTCTCTCTCCCCTCTTGTCCTCTCTCTGAAATCAATAAAGATACATTTTTTAAAAAAAAAAGTCTCTAGGAGAGCATTTGAAAGTCATCTTTTTAAAGGAGTTCAACCCTGCTCCATTCAATCCACTCACTCTATAAAAGCCAGAGTGATCATTTTACAATTTACAGGATTTGTCACTTTGTGCCTTGAAATTCTTCAATAATTTCATTGTTCTCAAGATCGTACATAAGTACTGTTCTTAGGATCACTGCAGGGAATGGAGGACAAATCAAAAGTACAATCTTCCATGAGACTCAGAGCCTTGCACTTAATTTACATTTATTTACAATTCATTTATGTTATTTTCACTTCATTTGCACTCCCCTGACTCTCTGAGCAAGTAATGGCAAAGTCATATTCTTTTTTGTGTTGTCTTACTAAGTGTCTTGTTACTTTACAAAAAATAAAACTTGGTGTGGGTAGAGTATATATTGGGTGGAGTTAGGCAGAAGCCATCTATGTTTCTCTTAAGAAACTATCCCAAGATAAAAACAACTATTTCCTAAAGTCTCCACTGGAAAGAAGCCATACTTTTAATCAAGATGAACACATTAAATTACTTGGAAGTAAGAAAGAAAGCTCCATAGTGCACTTATATTTTGTAGGCGTTTGGTGACGTGCAACTCCAGGGACCCAAACACATGTGGGTTAGGCCCACACCCTCTGCAGCCGAAGGCAATGGTAAACCACTGCTGCATTTTCTTTTCTCCTTCTTCTTCATCTTTCTCACCTTGAAACTCCTAAGATGCAGCTGTTCTCTCATTCATAGGGTCACTGAGAGTCAGAGTCTACTAGACATCAGGTAACAAGATATGAAGAGTAAAATTGGCATCATGAGATAAGATGCTGCGTGTGTGGACATTTTCTTTAATGTCTGTGATAACTTTAGGCAGTTCAGGAGATACACATGCAGGTACTGCTCTACTCATGCCGCTCTTCTAATAATTCTATACATATCTGCTTATGGATTTATCCATCGACACCTATATTGTGAGTTCCTTAAAGTGCAAACTTAGTCCTAGGCATATTCTTATACCCTGTCTTATGAAAATACCTGGCACACCATGTGTTCCCAAAAAGGTTTCAGGCATATTCAACCTTCCTCAGAAACCCTTTCCTCCATGCCATCTTTAACTTTTTTCTTTCTTCTTTCTCTATCCAGCTTAGATTCCCTAGTATATTATTTTTGTCATTGTCTTATTTATCCTCAACTAAACTTGTCCTAAACTCAACTGTCTATTCTACATACTTAGTTGAAAAAAATATCCCAGGAATCTTAATGAAGTTACCTTTGTATTTGTGGGAATTTGGAGAAAATGACCCCACAGGACTGACTGATACTGCTGTTAATGACACTATACTTGCCTAGTTTCAATTTCTCAAATGCATCAAAAAAAATTTTTGTCTCTTCCACGATTGCCCTCTCTTTATTTTTTGCTTGGCGATTGTTATTTAAGCTTCAAATAACAATCCTGCCTCATATATTTCTTCTTTCATCCTGTATATGGATTAGTATCTCCTACATACATTCTCATTACACAGTGTACTATTTTATTTCAGGACTTATCACAACTTTAATTAGATGATTGCTTGTATACTTAATTGTTTATTCCCTTTCTTATGCCATCGAAGACCAGGTTACTGTCTGCCTTGTCTGCCATTGCATTCCTGTCACCTGCAAAACTCCTGATTCATAATAAGCATGCGATAAATATTTTCTGATTGTAAGAATTGAAACATATGACTTTTAATTAATTAATAAAATATCTCTTTTACATGATGAGAAGCTACCTGGATTTGTAAGTCTATTTGACCAGGGAGAAAATTATGGAGAGTCCTAGGGTCTTATTTTCTCTACAGTAAGTTAATAGTTGTTTCACCACTCATTCCTCAGAGTTCTTCTTTAAATTAAATGCTTCCAAGTTATTATTCCCTTTTCATAAATACAGAAATTGATTTTCAAAAGCAGTTAAGTACTTTTTTTTTAGAGCACAGAGGAAGAGATGAGTAAAACAAAGGATAAATCCCAGATATTTGGTCACCAGACATTGAAAACAGACTTTTTCATTAAACCAATAAAAGGTTGTATCAAGGGTTTTCCTGTTGGATGGATGATACTGTACCCAGGCAGACTATCTATGGTTTTCAGATCTGCATGTACTTTTTGTTAGAGATTTGCCCCACACAAATAAGTTACTAGCCTGTATTCTAAGTAATGGACTGAACACAAAATTAGTGACGATTCACCATGGAAGAAAGATGAAGAGAACTGCCAAACAAGA
Source organism: Miniopterus natalensis (assembly GCF_054644295.1). Taxonomy (NCBI): domain Eukaryota; kingdom Metazoa; phylum Chordata; class Mammalia; order Chiroptera; family Miniopteridae; genus Miniopterus; species Miniopterus natalensis. The sequence goes on from NC_142091.1 coordinate 41,844,215, forward strand.
CTGAACATAGAAATAAGGATCTGAAAAGAAAGGCCTTTTCACACCTGAAGGGGGGAGGTGGCACTGACAGTGAGAAATGTCTCTGAACTTTTGTTATCTAAGGTTTAAAGCAGATTCATTTCATTCCACAGACATTCGTTAATTATTCACTATGAAATAAGCTCTGCCAGGAATTCAGAAGAAAATAAAACCGTCTGCACAGAAGTTTTAAGAGCTCTATACCATACCTGGAGATATGGTAGAGCTGATTCTTGCCAGAGTTTGTTTTTGTAAAAATCAAATTACTGATCAAGCCATATCAAGACCCTGTTGACACTCAAGTATGCTACCATCCTGGATTCCACAGTTCCCAAGCCACCACTAATATGAGCAGAGGTGTCGGTTCCTAAACTGGGAAAATGTTAATTGGTTGAATCCTTGCTCATGTCCTAGACTGACTTGGGATCATGGGACCTGAAGCCCATGGGTCCCTCTGGTTCAGAGGTCCTCTGTTCTAACTTGTCTCAAATCCCTAGAGAAAACAAGGGAACTACATTTCCACTCCACTCCTGGCTCTATGTTTGCTCTTCCCTACTGTGAGCATGATCCTATGTCTGTCATTTTTGTTCCTGCATCTGTCCTTACTGACCCTAGGACTGCTTCTTTTGTTCTTTGATCTGCTTTTTGCCTGCTGTATTTCTACACTCTCTGGTCCTTACCCTGTCTTTACAAAACATTTCCAGGACCAGGACCTCCAAGGTACATGCGGGTGGTGAGCAACATACAACTCTTAAAGACTAAAGTGAATAGGGAGTAGAGCTGATGAGAAATGGATCTGGTGGAGAAGAGAAAGGGAGGTGAGAAGAAAGTGGGCTCCAGGAAATTGGAAAGGCTAAGACTAGAACTTTGAATATAGATCCTGTGTCTATTAGGAGCTTAATTTTGCAAATGCTAATGATGTAAAACAAAAAATTAAAGATTAATTTAAGATTAGCTATACCAGACTCAGCTAGCAATCTGGAGATTAAAATTTGTTTTGCCACCTCTGAGAATTTCGGGTTATCTTATATGTGTAAACATGGGTTTGAATTTGTGAGTGCATTTATGAATGAGTGTCCTGTTGTTCTTTTGGGATGATAGGGGCAAGCACTAAGATATCCACTCACCCTCCACACCATGGAGAAGCACAAATACATAAGGAAGATAAACAGTTGCTTTCTGGATTGGGTCTTACAACATGGACCCATGGACAAACAATGGCTATTTTTTTCCCTAAAAGGGGCAGAGGAGAGATCTTCACAAAGACACTTAACATTTAAAAAAGAAGAAATAAGTGCAGTGTGTGGGCTACCATGCTTCATGATCAAGATATTACTGAAGGACCAATCCTGTGTTTAGTTCTGGGGAAGATGAAACATGTAGAGATATAGAACATGTTATTACAATATTCCCAGTCTTTGGTGAAAGGAGAAATATGCTCAGCAATCAATCAGAGACCAGCAAATAAGATGGGAGTAGAATGCCTGTTAAAGACAAAAATCTTATTCAGGATTCTGTAATCAAAGATAGAGACAGTGCTAGAAGATGAAAGAGAATGTACAGTGAGCAACAACTGAGAAGTTTCAACAAAGAATGGTGATGTGAAGCCATGAGCCTTTTTGTTGTATATAGAACTTTGAAGGTGAGTGAGGAAGGTGCCACTCATTTTCTCACATCTAGCTTTGTCCTTTCTTCCAGAACATTTTTCAGGAATGTCTAGTGTCTCTGGATTTCCTAGGTTTGTTTGGTGGGGCATCTTCATCTAGTTTGGAAGTATTTAAATATGGGAAACAAGTTTTCATGCTTTTCCAGATCTTCCATTTTCCAGAGTTGAAGGATAGCAGCCTATCTTGTGTTATTATGGCAGGCTGTGAGGGCACGAGATTAAGGGAGGGGCAGTTTAATGGTAGGATAAGGAACATGAGTAAATTGTCTTCACAATACTATTTGGATAATCAAATTAATCAGTGAGAAGTCCAACGGACTCTCTGTCACTCATTTATTCAACAAGTATTTATTGGACAATTTGAAGCAGACACTGTTCTAGGAATAGAACAATAAAATAAGCAAACTTGACACCTTTCCTCTTACCATTTACCATTTATTAAGTGAGAAAGTTAAGTAAATAAAAATAAATATAGTGTGGTAAGCACTCTGATTGCATAATGTAGAGTGTCAGGAGTGTGCCTGGAAACATTACCTAATTTGGACATTGTTTAGGAAAGCTTGGGGTATACTGGAGATAAAGGGAAGTTAGCTAGAGGAAGAGAGAAATGAAATAACCTGAAGAAACAGTCAAAATCAAATGCAAGTGGAAAAGAATTCAAACAAAAGGATTCCCAGAAGCTGAAGGTCAAATTGGAGATGACATATTTGGTGCACTAAAGTTATCTTGCTTTCAACATGGGAAAGGGCCATGTGGCCTCTGCCACTTATTCTCATCTGGGGTCTGGTGTTAGTTAATATAATACTTGTTTAAGATTGAACGAAGGAAATCATTAAATGTCTTTGAAGTGGCATCTAGATACTATATGCTAATAATGGTGTCAATAATGACATGGGGTCTGGTTAGATAAAGAACCTTGAGTTGTATGCAAATTCTTCAGCTATGAGGTATACTAGCAAGAGATCTATAGATATGGTTCTATTCATACCACCAGGTAATGTGTCTTCAAGTTAATGTTCATTTGCTTACTTTAGTAGATAGTAAACAAATAGGCATATTTTGAGTATTCTTTCTTTAAAATTATTTTCCAAAATCAGGAAACAAAATAGAAGCAAAACAGAACAGAACAAATTGGCTTAAAGTTCATGAAGATTGAAGAGTTTGCTGATTCAACACCTATTGCTGTTCTTCCTTTCATAATCCCTCTTTCGATTGACAAAGTCCTACCAATTCTGTCTTCTTACATCTCTGAAGTCGATTTATGAAATTTCTTCTGCTACACTAATTGCAGGCTGCCATTATCTACCTTACTATAGATATTACCATACTTTATTACTTGTTTACAAAACAATGAGTTCCCATTCCATTTGGGCACATGTTAAGACTTAAAAATGTTATTTGATGAATTGATTATACTTAGGTTTTACAAAATAGCTATAACAGCCTTGGAAATATACCTAGAAAATTTTCAAGTTTCCTATATGTTCAGAAATCAATTGTACCCTACATGAGTTATCTGCTCTTTAAAAATAAAAGGCTTTGTTTGATTAAACTGTCTAGGCCAGGATCCATTTGGAAGGAGGGAGTTGGGTGCACCTGTGGGATTTCTAAGTAAAGGTGGCAGGAATAAGATAACTGGTTTCAAACTGAGGCATAAGGTAACTAGCTCCAAAGCTGGAGAGAGAAGGATGTTTTTGAAAATTTTAAACTTCAGAATCTTCAACATAGGAGTCACAGGTAAAGTCATGGCATTTGGGGAGTATCACCCTAGTGAAGACTAAACCAGAAAGCAGCAGACATGGATAGAGCATGACAGGATCCCAACCCTCACAAAATGTCTTACTTTTGAAGTTGGTGAAAAAGATTTGTGAATCATGTCAAAAAATAGAAAAGTTTTGGAAGGAAGGCTCAACTGTTTCAATGAAATCTCACAAGAATGAGTCATTATCTTGTTTAGACACAGGCAAGAATGTCCTTGCATAATGTTGCCAGGGGGCTGGGCTCTCCCTGCTGGGATTGTCTTCTCTGGGGGTTGGGAGGAGGGTTTTATTCTTTCTCTAAGACAAATCTGACATAGTAAGTTATTGGAGAAGGTGTCTTGGTAAAAACTTTTCCAATCTGGGAATATCTGAAGTGGCAGATTAAGCCACCTAAACCTTAGGTTTTAGGAAAGGATATTTTTACATTGGTGAACTTTTCTGTAACATGAATGATGTTCCAGTGTGGAGAGGAAAGAAGAAAGGAAAGTGCATGGTCTGCTTTGACTTTGGACATCGAGCCTGCTTTTGTTTAGCCGCTTGTGGCCCTGCGGTTGTTATCCCAGTTCACCAGGGCTGGGACTGCACACTGAAGCCTGCTCCAAATCCCTGACTAGAAATCATTCCTCTGCCTAATGTTATTTTAGCACATCTTTTCTTAGAAAACTTCCTGGGTTGCTTGTAGCTAGGCAGGACTAAATTCAAAGTTATATGACTTGTGTCTCTGGGGAAAAATTATTTTGATACCACTTTCATTATGACTTAAAATTGTGACTAAAAGTTTGGCAGATATTTATAAATAAAGAGAGGAGGAACAGACAGTTTATCACTTTCCAGAGCTGAAAGTGAGGAGGTGATACTGTAGATTATTGTAACAATCAGCCATGACTTTTATTTTCAGTCTATGAGACACACCCATTCCAAGATCATGATGGCCACATTCAACTTGAGCAGCTTCAATCCAGGCCCATTCATCCTACTGGGAATCCCAGGGCTGGAGCAGTTCCACGTCTGGATCGGAATCCCTTTCTTTATTTTCTACTTTGTGGCCCTTGCGGGCAACAGTGTTCTTCTCTACATTATTTCCATGGAACGCAGTCTTCATAAGCCCATGTTCTTTTTTCTCTCCATGTTGGCTACTACCGATCTCATCCTCTCTAATACTTGTGTGCCCAAAACATTCAGCATCTTCTGGCTAGGTCCTCAGGAAATCACCTTTCCCGGATGCCTTACTCAGATGTTTTTTCTCCACTACAGCTTTGCCATGGATTCTGCCACCCTCCTGGCCATGGCATTTGATCGCTATGTTGCTATTTGCTTCCCCCTAAGATATACCACTATCCTCACCCGTCAGATTATTACTAAGATTGTAATGGCTATTGTCAGCAGGAGCTTTTGTATTATCTTCCCATGTGTGTTCCTATTAAAGCGGCTGCCTTTTTGCCGAACACTCATCATTCCCCACACATACTGTGAACACATAGGTATTGCCCAACTTGCCTGCGGGGACATCTCCATCAACATCTGGTATGGCTTTGCTGTGCCTGTAATGACGATTACGTCAGACCTGATCTTCATTGGCATCTCCTACACTCTCATCCTTCGTGCTACTTTTAATCTTCCATCCCGGGATGCCAGACAAAAAGCCCTTAATACATGTGGTTCCCATGTATGTGTTATTCTTATATTCTACATACCAGCCATGTTCTCTGTCCTCACCCATCGTTTTGGTCACAATGTTCCTCACTCGTTCCACATACTACTTGCCAACCTCTATGTGGCCATTCCTCCTGCACTCAATCCAATCATTTATGGGGTGAAGACAAAGCAGATTCGGGAGAAAATCGTCCTACTCTTCTTCCTTAAAAGGACCCAGTGACATGAGACTTAGAGTTTGGGAAAGGAAACAGGTAATTATGTTGATTTTGGAATGCTTTTCATTTTTTAAAAAGCTAGAATCTCTGCAATGACAACTTAAATACATATGAAATCCCAGAAATGCTTTGTGTGTTATAGGATCAATGAAACATGATAAGGAGGTAGACGTCAAGAGAAGTGACAAAAAAGTTAATGATTAAGTCTGCCTGAAAAGATCAATTAGAGGAAAATTTGTATCTTATTTGGAGATGTATTTTCAATCCTAAGGAAAAGGATTTTGATTATATATAATGTGGACAGAATATTATTCTTAAAAACAGGTTAAAAGATATGAGTAAAGTTCTAATGATTTGGGATACCTTTGCAGAACATTTTCCAGATGCAAGTGTGTAAAGCTGACAGCAAATGATTGCCCTATTTTAAAAATCAGCCAACGCCCGGTCGGGCGTGGCTCAGCGGTTCAGCATTGACCTAGGATGCAGGCGATTGGGGTTCGGTTCCTGGTCAGGGCACATGCCCGGGTTGCGGGCTCGATCCTCAGTCCGGGGAGTGCAGGAGGCAGCCGATCAATGACTCTCTCATCATTGATGTTTCTGCCTCTCTCTCTCCCTCTCCCTTCCTCTCTCTGAAATTAACAAAGATTTATTTAAAAAAAAAAATCAGCCATGAAGAGAAGAAACAAGATGGCGGCGTAGGTAGCAGCTGCACCCGCCGCCTCCCGCAACCACATCGAAATTACAACTAAAACACAAAACCACCATCACTCAGAGCCTCCTGAGATCCAGCTGCACAGAAGCCCCACAACCAGGGAGCTGAAGAAGCACCGAGACCAGGAGGAGGGGCGGAGACGCGGGCGGGTCGGGGCTGGATCCCGGTGCCGCAGTTGAAACCCAGGAGGCAATCTCTGCCGCAGACGTTTCCTGGAGGAGGGAGGGGTCCCAGCCCAGGGCTTCAGGTCCGGGAAGAAAAATCCTCAAAACTCCGGGCTGTGAAACCAGCGGGGACTGTCCCTGAGGGTCGCAGAGGCTGCGGGAGCCCCAGCAGCTCCTCTAAAGGGCCCGGCGCGGACTCACTTGGACGCTCCCTCCGAGCCCAGCGCCGGGCAGCAGCCTGAAAGGACCCGGGACACTCGGGGAGGAACTAACCTGCCTGAAATCCAGGCGAGAGCTGGAGGGCAGCTTCCTTCCAGACAGAAGAGCTGGTAGAGGCCATGGCTCCTTTGGCAAGTTCTCCCCCCAGAGCTGGCAGGCAGGCGCCATATTTGAATTGCCAGCGCCTGACTCACACCTTCGGCCCCGCCCCATGATTCCTGGAGGCCCCGCCCCTCCCCACCTGCAGCTCATCCAGGCCATTTCCAGTGGCTTTTCTGTGCAAGTGGCCTCTCGATCCTTATGCTTAGGACTTTCCTAAAATCTCTCAAACAAGCAGCAGCGTGCACCATATGGCTTGGTAAGTGGCCCCAGGCCTGGCACTAGGGCAGCCTGCATTGGCTCATAGCTTGGCCTCTCCTGGACACCTCCAAGCCCAGCACAAGTAGCAGCCAACTACAGTTTGCTGTGTAGCTCATGCTGGGTGGCCCTGGGCAAGGCACTGGCACAGGCTGACTTTGCACTTCCCGGGAGGCCCCAGAGACAGTGCACCTGGTGGTCAGACTCGACCACACTGGATTACAACCTTACCACACCCACGAGTGACACACTCAAGGGGCACACTTGGTGAACATCAAAGCCCCACTGAAGTAAATCCTGCTCCATAGGGATGTTTCCAGCACAACATCTCTTTGACTGTAGTTACAGCTGGTCCTCACAGCCGATTGACCTGGGGGTCAATTCCTCCCAGTGATGCCAATAGCAACCAAGGCTCAACTACAGCCAGACAGTGCACACAGCCCACACAGGGGAGCACCTAGAAGGCCCAGCTCAGGTGACTGGGGAGGCTGAGCCACTGGACCCTACAGGACACCTACTACACAAAGTCATTCTACACATTCCAGGAGACATAGCAGCTCTACCTAATACATAGAAACAAACACCTGGAAGCAGCCAAAATGTGGAGGCAAAGAAACATGTCACAAAGGAAAGAACAGAAGAAATCTCCAGAAAAGGAACTAAATGAACTAGAACCAAGCAAGCTAACAGATGCAGAGTTCAGAATTTTGGTTATAAGGATGTTCAAGCATATAAGTAAGAGTATTACGAAAACAACTGGGACCATCGATAACATAAAGTACCAATTTGAAATGAAGGCTACACAAACTGAAATGAAGAATAATTTATAAGTAGTCAACAGTAGAGTAGAGGATGCTGAGAATCAAATCAGCAATTTGGAACATGAGGAAACAAAAAACACTCAACCAGAAGTGCAAAAAGAAAAAAGAATCCAGAAATATGAAGATAGTGTAAGGAGCCTCTGAGACAACTTCAAGTGGCCCAACATTCATATTATTGGGGTGCCAGAAGGGGAAGAAATAGAGAAAGAAAGTGAAAACCTATTTGAAAAAATAATGACAGAAAACTTTCCCTGGGGAAAAGAAATAGACTTACAAGTCCAGGAAACACAGAGGGTCCAAAACAAGAGGAACCCAAAGATGCCCACACCAAAACACATCATAATTAAAATGCCAAAGGTTAAAGACAAGGAGAGAATCTTAAAAGCAGCAAGAGAAAAGCAATTAGTTACCTACAAGGGAACACCCATATGACTGTCAGCTGATTTTTCAACAGAAACTTTGCAGCCAGAAGGGAGTGGCAAGAAATAGTCAAAGTGATGAAAAACATGGAACTACAGCCAAGATTGCTCTACCCAGCAAAGCTATCATTTAGAACTGAAGGTCAGATAAAGAGCTTCACAGATATGATAAAGCTAAAGGAGTTCATCACCACCAGACCAGCACTACAGGAAATGTTGAAGGGTCTTCTTTAAGAAGAAGCTAGTGAACAAAAGGATCTGATGAACTAAATAGATCCAGAGATATTGATGCATGCAACAGACAATCATTTTTCAGAGGGAAGAGGGAAGGGAGATGGAGGGTAGGAAGAGGTTAACCAAAGAAGTTATATGCATATGTGCATAACCCATGGACACAGACAATAATGGGGTGAATGCCTGGGGAGGGGGTGGGAGTGAGGTGGAGGGGGTCAATTGGGAGGGAAAACTGGACACCTGTAATACTTTCAAAAGTAAAGATAATTTTTTTTAAAAAATCAGCCATGAAAATTATTAATCTAAGAAAGCAGTTCTCAAATTTTGCTACGTATCACAGTCACTTGGGGAACGTTGTATAAATGGGAAGTTTCAAGCTCTATCCTACTTCAATGAACCACTGTGTAACTTAATAGTTCTTTAAGCAATTCTGATACCTAAGAAATCTTAGCTCTCTTCAAATCAGAAAAGTCCTGGTTTTTTAACAACCCATAGACTTTATGCTTGCAGTAATTTCCTGGGACTGAAAATAATATAACTCTCTTTTATGTTTCACATAACTGCTTCTTGCCTAGTATTAATACTCCATCTGAAAACTCTGCAATTTTAAATTTAGTATCATCAAATATATTATCAAATATATCTGTATATTGCAATAATCTTCTCAGCCTGGGTCATTCTTCTTCCTTTAAAGAATTTTGGCTTCTGGCACACACAAAAATTCTTGCCATGATTATGGGTGATTTTAATGCCCACATAGATTACCCTTTAATAAGTTGGTGTGATAGATTGTATTTTCCAAAGATGACCACAATAATATATTCCATCTTCCATGCTTTTCTACAGTGCAAACTTACCATTCCCACATTAACAGTTGGAGTCTAATTATACTTCTATTGAATCTGTGCTGGTCTTAGGAATTTCTTGACAAAGAGTTCAGTGGAAGTGACATAAAAATCTTTTCAGTTTCTGCCTAGGTCTCTTGGAAGGCTTGATCTTGGCATGCTCCCTGTTGAAACCCAGCTACTTCACTATGAGAATCCCAAGCAACATGGAGGAGCCATGTCTAAATATTCTGGTGAATGGCCCCAATTGAAATCCCAGCCAACAGTCAGCATCAACTGCCAGTTATATCTGTGAACCATAGTAAACATCCATTCCAGCTGAGACTTTAGATATCTGTAGCTTCAACTGACATCACACTGCAATGCATGAGAGACTGAGAGAGAGAACCACCGAACTGATTGAAACCAATCTATAGAACCATGTTAAGTAATAACAATTGACTGTTTAAAGCCAATAAAATTGGGGATGATTAGTTATAGCAATAGATAAATAATGCAGAAATTGGTAACAAGAAGTGGGGTGCTGGTGTAGTAAAAACCTGAAACATAATAACTTTGGAATAAGCAGCAGGCAGAATCTAAGGGGGACTTGAAGAGGTTGTTGATAAAGACTTGAAAGACAGTAAGGAAATTATCATTGGAGGCTGCAGAAAAATGTATGAGTACTATACAGTTGTAGAAACTTTGGCAATAACATAGCTTGCAGTAATATGAAAATGATACCTAATTAACTGATGTATTTGGACAAGGAGATTTTGAGGCAGAGTACTGAAAGTATCAACATTAATTTTACACCACATATAAGATACAGATAAAGAGATATGAGCTAAAATTAAATTATTTGGTGCTCAAGCAGAATTTAGAGTAAATACAAAGGAGCCATGGCTGGATGTGTTCAAAAAAAAAAAAAAAAGATGTCCCATAGCCTCTCCAAATGTCAAAGAAATAAGAGTAGAGAACTATTTGAGGGTATGCCTAATAAATCTTTTCAATTAGAAAAAGAAGCTTCTAAGAATCTTAAAGAAAATTTCCAGATAATCACAACTCCAGCCAAAATCAGACAGGGGGCAAATTGGAAGATATCTTTGGGTATACTTTTTATGTGATGAAGTAAACCCCAAAATATTTATATAAAACTCACAGTTTTTAAGATAAATGTACAGGTATAAGCACCATTAATTTGGACTAAAAGGAACAGAGTTAGTGCAAAATGAAAAGAGACTTTTGGATCTTCAACTTCATTAGGCAGGAAGCAGGCAGAGAAATGTATTCAGATGTAAACACAGATTGCTTCTCACTGAGAAACAAGTATGACATAGAGTATGGAGTCAATTGCTCAGAAGTTGTATCTAAGAGTCATAGAGAATCATTCCCAGGGAGCAGGATTGGGTTCTTATTGAGAAACTGGCCATACATCTCTGGCTGTATTTTAGAATCTTTAATGGACTAGTTAGCGAGGATAATATGACTCTCAATATTTCACAAATGAGTATCTTTGCAATTATTCTATCCCTGTGTCATTATTGCATGCAAACAGTTAATTTCTTTCTTATTTCTTTACTATACAGGTCTTCAAATGGAGAGAAACCACATTCAAGAAGCTGTATTCAAGGAACTGAACCCAGTGAGCCCTATTCACCCTTTGCCCTGATTTAGAAGCTGAGATCCTGGACTTTGAACTAAACACATAATGAGAATGAGACTTTAGGATCTTAGGGAAGAGGTGAATTTATTTTGCATATAGAAGGATAGATGCATTATTCTGGCCAGAGGGTGGAGTGTTTTCAGGTTTTATTTCCCAAAGATGACCAAAATAATATCTTGCATCCTATATATTTTTCTGCAATATGATCTTATCACTCCCACAGGAGGTGCCATCTAATTCTATTCCCTTTTGTCTGGACTGGCCTTAGCAACTTCCCTGAGAAAAAGAATGCAACAGATGACATATCAGGATATTTAAAACTAGATTATAAGGAGCTTATGTCTTCCTCATTGGTGTCTTTGGGCATTTGGGGGGTTTTTTTGGACACTCTACCTAGAACACAGCCACGATACTGTGAGATTCCCAGGCCACATGGAGAGTTCATGTGGTTGACTTCCTGTCTGAGCTCCTAGTTAATACCTAGAATGAGTTTTATCAATTAGTCAACCTTAGAGATGACTACATCTTCATCCCAAATCAATTGCAACAGCATAAGAGAGACTTCAAATGACAACTGCCCATCTGATCCCAGCAAATCTATAGAATCATAAAAGATAATCATAAAATGTTTTAAACCACTGCATTTTGGGGTAATTTTGTGATGCAATAGTCAATAACCAAAACTATTTGATTCTCTGTACTCTAAGTTTTTCTCCAAAGATCTTCACCATTATCAAATCTTCTTAATTCCTTAGACCTTAGAATTTGTATTGATAATAAACTAACCCTATTACTTTTTAACATTTCCTCATTTTTTTTATTTTTCCTCCTTACCAACATTAATTTTATGGTGCATTCTTAGAATTACTGTTTAATACAAATTTTCCCCTCTCCATTTCTCTCTCTCCTTTCTCCCTTGGTGACACAAACATAAATACACCATGTGTGTACACCCATGCACACTTTATTGTGCCTTTTCAGCAACTCTCTCTAAATCTAACTTTTCACTCATTTTTTCCTGTTGCCAGTGAATAAAACTTGGAAATGTGCTAACATCATATTTTAAAGTTAGGATTATCAAACTCAAGAACATGTTTAGTTAGATAGCATATAATTTGAGAATAAAAAGGGAAACTATTAGTAATTTTACTTAGACAACAAATATAAATTGGGACTTTTCCTGAGCAAATTGGGATATATAATCACCTACATTTTGTGTCTCATGGCAATTATATTACATTTCTCTTTCCATTTCATCTCACATCCTTTAGATGATTATTTTATACCTTCTTTTCTCTCCTCAAACCTGTAGTGCCTTCTTTCCTGTCATCATTCTCAGTCATAGGTGACCTTGCTTTTTCTTGCCTGGAGACACAGAGGCAAAAAGGAGAAAACTTCCACAGACATCCTCAATTATACCTATCCACCTATCTACATCCACACCTTCAAGTCTACTTTCCCTCTGGTTACTATGGATGCCAAGATCCAGCTCTTCACTTGACTCTAAACTCCATTGCCTAATGCCTACTTAAAGCAACCATCTCAACAACTACCTCTTCATTCTTTAATGATGAATTTTCTCTCTATATTGGATCTTTCTCCATCAATATAGAAAGTTAATAGCATTTCTCTAACCTTAAAATTAATTTTTTTGCCATGGTTCCTTTTAGTTTTTAGCCCTTTCTCTAGTTTCTTTTGCATCACAACTCCTGTGAAGAGTTGTCTGTATATACGAGTTCTAACTCTTCCCTCCCATTGTGTCTTTACCTCACTCCTACTTAAATATTACCACTGCACAAGTCTGTCCTTGTCAAGGTCAATAATGACTGCAATTGCTAAAAAGAGGGGTCTCAGTCTTCTTATTCATTGATTTATCATCAGTACTTTATATAGCTGACAATTTCCTCTTTTGTGAGCTACTTTCTTTATTTGGCTGCAGTGGTTTTTCCTCGGACCTCACAGCCATTCCTTACTTGTGTCTTTCACTAGCTTTTCCTTGTCATGTAATCTTATTGGGGATTAGTTTTTGGTGCTCTTTAAATATATTCACTCTTTTTTAAAAAAATCTCATTTAACCTCAGAGCTTTAATTATTAATCTGATAATGCTGATTAACGAATGTAGATCTCCCATGTGGACATTTTCTTTCAAGTTTTGACTCCCACCTTAAAGTCTTATTCACAATTTTTAACCCTTCTCCTGTCTTAAAAAATGCCCAGCCTTTAAGGGAAGACTGGTATGACTGATGTGTCTCCCCAGAGATCTTATTTAAAAATTCACCTCCACTTTTAGCACCTGAGACCATTGGTGCTCTGAGCCAATCACAGCCTCTCTGGGCCAAAAATCCTTAGGAGGGTGGAAATAAGTGGGAGCAAATCTCAGATCTAAGAATCAGGCTACTTGTGCTGGATCAAGTTTTTTCTAGTGCTGCTGACCACTGAGGCTGGGGTGAGTATTGAATAAATGAGATGAACAGGGAATTAGTGTTACAGATAGTTCTGAAAACCAGGAGCAGAGGTAAGAAAAGATCGAGAGAGATGATAATCACAGAAAGATTTTGATGTCGTTGGCTATTTTGGAGATCATCTCAGATTATCCCCAGCTCTCTAATAGAGGAGGTACAGTTCCTTGACTTCTTAAGGTACTTAGCTAACCTTATTGCATACCAACATTTATCATCAATATGTTCTTATTTTCTGTGCACCTAAGTACTTTCTGCTGCAGTTAGAGATTTTAGCCTCTTGCCACTTTCCTTATGGTTTCAAGACACACCAGTCAAATAGATAGCCAGGAGCAGCCTTCTTAAAAATATTGATGAGGTCAGAGTTTCTCGAGACTAGCTGCATCTTATTCTCACTTATACTGGTCAGGGCAGCCTGATGAGAGGAAAGCCACATAAATTTGTTAGAGAGTGACCTTGTTTTTGAGTACCTAGAACTTTCACAGAGCCCTTAGAAAGACTATGATTTTTAGTTTCCCTAGTGTCTGAGTGCAGCTTGAACCCTCCAAATCTAACTTCCTAATTTTCTCCTGTAATTTCATGAGTAGAAAACTCAGAAGCCTCCAAGTTCTGAATTCCTGCTACAGTATCCCCAGGTTCTGTTTATCTTTTTCAGGAAAAAATCATGTGACTGCCAACTGAACAGCCTAATCAATGTTTTTTCTTTAACAGAAATAAGATACACATTCCTTCATTCTTAGTGGCCACACAGACTCATGCCTGTGGCTTCTTTTATGGAGTCTCTATCTCTGAGTAGGTACTGACTTATGTAACATTTCTTCATAAGGTATATCAATGTAACATTTTAACACATATACTGGAGATTATTTGATTAATTATGTCTTCTCATTAGATGAGCTTAAAGTATCATGGAATATGCATGTTCTTACTCTTCAATATATAGAAAATATCCAGAAGAATGCCTGATACATAGTAGACTCTCAATAAAGTTTGTTTTTTTACGAAGTAACTAAATAAAAGAGCAGCATTACAAAGGATAATCGTGTTCATAAAATAAAGGCCTAAGATATTAAAGGAGAGCCATGATTGTTTGATGAGGATTGTGTTTACAGACATTGACTTAATGAAAGGAAAACATTCTCAGACTCAGAGGGTCTGACGTTGAGAATGGCTGCCTCAAAAACATACATACTCTCTGTCACTAGATTTGAACAAGCAACTGCCAGGTGTCCACTTTTCAAGATAACACATTTAGGAGTCAAACATCACATAATTATTGAACTATATATGCCTTGTAACTTATTTCCAAACTGTATGAAAATATTATATTCTATTGATTAATATATTGTTTAAAAATGTCAAGTATTTCCAAGATAGAAATAAAAAATATTTACACTTTTCCACTATGAACATTGATATGTTTACAATCAATCTTTTTTTTTCCTAACTTGATTTCTGAATTTTTAAGGATATACAAAATTATAATAGAATTGGCAAGAAACTACTGTTTAGTTTTAAAATTCAAACAAAATAATAATTTTATTAGTAATTAATATTTATAATAGTATTATTATCTATACAATTTATAGCTATAGTAACTGTTCACTTAAAGTAGTAAACTTGCAATATGAGAAATGAATACAGTATTGCAATTAATAAAATGATTTGGTATTTTAATAATGCAATTGTAGATGAATAGAGAACTGAAGAAAAATATTCTTTTTAATTATTATAGTATTTTTATACTATTTTAGGTGTTTCCATATCCTAAAATTCTTTTGAGATGAGAACAAGTGAATGAATTTAACATTGATGTCTCTTCTAAATACGAGGGTGTTTGAGTCACAAAGACTGAACTTCAATAAGGTAAGAATGATGATTTTGACTTCACTTACAGGAATCTCTCAAGGTAAAATGGCTCTAAGGAAAAATAATGTTTTCTCTCTTTTCTTCTTTCCTATTGGCATAATCTTTAATTCATGGACTCATCACTCCGAGAAACAGACTCTGATTAACTTCCCTCTGAGCCCCCAGTCTCTTTATTTCTTCTTCCCTTCCCATGGCATGCTTCATCTTGAAGATTTCCTGGAACACACACCTGTGTGGCTCGTGGCCTGGCCTGTCATATCAGGGCTCACACTTTAAAGTAGATAAAAGAGACTAAGGCAATTATGTTTTACAATTAAACTAATGCACGTGGCCAATCAAGAAAGCAGACAAAAATGTATTATATAGATTAGATTAGATTAGATTAGATTAGATTAGATTAGATTAGATTAGATTAGATTAGAAATGTATTAAAGAATTTATAAAGGAGCACCTCTTGGAGTATATGGAGTGAAAAAACATAATGGGCATGTAGGTCTTGTGAGAGGAGATCTTGTCTGATTGAAAGGAAGGCTCCCAAGAAGAATTACCATTTACACCCATGGCCATTTACCTAAATGTGTTAAAAATATTTTCAATTGCAGCATTCAATTCTTTATTCATTTACTTGTTAAATATTATTTATTGTCCTAATGCATAAAAGGCATTGATGCTGAATATTGAGAAATAAGTGAGATGCAGAAATTTCATAGTGTAATAAGCAAGAGACATACACATAATTATAAAACAAGTTTCTATTTCCTAAGGAGAGTATGCTGAAGATGCATAGTTCTCACACTACAGCAGAAGGGTTCTTAGAAGGGCTTCATAGGAGGCAGTTTACAGAGAGATATAGCCACTTGCAGCCATACTGACAGGAAGGAGCTGAAGGAATAAATCCCCAACCTTCCTCCAATCTCCTGTTGGTGTTTCCTATTGCCAAATCCAACCAGAAGTGAGAGAGTAGGGGAGTCTGTTGATGTAGGCCAGTGTCCCAGGGCCCAGAGCATAATGGAAAGTGTTGGAGTGTAGACCAGAGAAGGTTAATGCAAAATAGACTGCATTGTGTACACTGTGAAAGGTTATATTTGTATTTTAGCTGACTATATTCACATGCTAAAATATTTAGGCAGCAATATAGAGTGTCACTGGAAGGGGGAAACCCTGGAAGTGGACATATTAGTTACATAGCTATTTTATTTTATTTATTTATTTTACATAGCTATTTTAATAAACCAGGCAAAAAATAAGGAAAGGATGAATTAGAATAGAATTGCTGGGAATGAAAGGCAAGAAATTGAATGAGTACATAGGAAGAATAAGCGGCATTGAGATGACTTTCTTTCATTTTCTAACCACTTTTAGGAAGAGAAAGCCTTCTGTTCTCTGCATCATTATGATGTCTGCATCTGCCCCCAATGACACTGCCTTCCACCCTTCCACATTTATTCTACTTGGAATCCCTGGGATGCAAGACCAGCATGTTTGGGTTGCCATCCCCTTCTGCTCCCTGTATATCCTTGCTCTGGTTGGCAACAGTACCATCTTGTACATCATCATGACAGATAGAACTCTACATGAGCCAATGTACCTCTTCCTGTGCCTGCTTGCCATCACTGACTTGGTACTCTGTTCAACCACATTACCCAAAATGCTAACAATCTTCTGGTATAGGTCCCACATAATATCCTACTATGGCTGCCTCACCCAAATGTTTTTTGTTCATGCCGTCTTTGCCACAGAGTCAGCTGTTCTGCTGGCCATGGCTTTTGACCGCTATGTGGCTATCTGCCGCCCACTTCATTATACATCCATCCTCAATGCCGCGGTGATTGGGAAGATTGGTCTGGCCTGTGTGGTCCGTGGTCTTCTCTTTGTTTTCCCTTTTGTCATCCTCATTGAACGCTTACCCTTCTGTGGACATCACATCATCCCCCACACCTACTGTGAGCACATGGGCATTGCCAAGCTGGCCTGTGCCAGCATCAAGCCCAACACCATTTATGGTCTCACTGTGGCACTTTCAGTCACTGGCATGGATGTGATCCTCATCACCACCTCATACAGCTTGATCCTGCAGGCTGTGCTGCGTCTGCCCTCTAAGGATGCCCAATTCCGAGCATTTAGCACTTGTGGAGCCCACATTTGTGTAATTCTTGTCTTCTATATCCCTGCCTTTTTTTCCTTTTTTACCCACCGCTTTGGCCACCAAGTACCTCCTCATGTCCACATTATACTTGCAAATCTCTATCTTCTTGTGCCTCCCGTTCTCAACCCCCTGGTCTATGGCATTAACACCAAACAGATCCGCCTGAGAATATTTAGCTTTTTTATGTGGAGGAGGTAACTATCCTCTCTCCATACCCCAAAGACCAAGGGAAAAAAATTTAATTAATCTTCCACCTTCTCCAGCACCTCTTTTCCTTGGACTAGAGGTCGCTGCTTCTGCTAGTCCAAGCCAACCAGTATGTGTTTTCTGAGAGTTTTTGAAGTATTTAGAACAACTTATTTATACTTGACCAATAGTTTACAGGAATACCATTTTCCTGTAAACTATTATATGCCCTATAAATGGGCTTTTGGGTCTTGAATCTTCTTAAGGAAAGGTCAGGAGGCAATGTGGTACATTCGAAAGTAAGAGCCAAAAATATTTATTCTCTGATTGTACAGAAATCTCATGTGCTAGAAGTAGGGGAAGAGTGTTTATAAAATAACTATTTACTTATAACTTCAGGAAATTGAGAATCCATACATACACACACATACATTGATTGATTGATTGATTGATTGATTGATAGCACTTTGTTATACCAAGTGTATTTACAGTAAGACTGTCAACCCTAGACTAAAGATGGCTGTGAGACTCCATGATCCTCTGGATTTGGGTTTAGGTTTAAAATAGAGGAAGATGACTTCTGGGTGTCTTATTGTGAGAAGTGTGGAAGCACAAGTATCAATAGGAAAACCATAGCACAACTTTCTAAAGGAATGACTTCAATTTTTTTTTTTTAATATCTTTATTGATTTCAGAGCGAGGAAGGGAGAGGGATAGAGACAGTTGAAACATCAGTGATGAGAGAGTCGTCATTGATCAGCTGCCTCCTGCACGCCCCCGAATGGGGATTGAGCCTGCAACCCAGGCATATGCCCTGACCTGGAATCGAACCTCAATCTCCTGGATCCTAGATTCTTGTTCAACCACTGAGCCATGCCTGGCCGGGCCCTAAAGGAATAACTTCAAAGATGATCCTTTGTAGCTAATCACCTCATGACAAATGACCTTTGCATTTTTCCTGATATTCTAAAAGTAATAAGCCTTATATATAAATTATTTTTGGCCTACTATGGACTCAGTCTGACCTTTTGTTTACCTTATTTAGTTAACAGCCCTTTGGGTATATAAGAATTTCCCAAGCACAGCATTTCCGGATATTGTTATTTAGGGTATCCTAGGAAAGTCAGAGTTGACAAGTATCTTTCTCCAAACTACTGGCCTGCATGCTTTACAAGAACTGGGTTTTTTGTATGTTTTCTTGTTTGCTTTTGGATACCTTGAAAGAAATAAAAGCAAGTAACCAGTCTACCCACCTATACAATACATTAATCTTCAGAGTCAATACTTCATCGTAGGTTATTACCAAGCACTCTCAATCTTCTAAGGAATTCACTTCACTTTTCAACTTCAGGATTCAGACCTCTTTTTTTTTTCTTAGGTCTGAGATTCAGCCCACACAGAGTTGACTTAGTTTGCAATGTGTTGTCTGAAGAAAAAGGGTCATATTAACAGAGACCAAATTTTTTATTGTACTATTATAAAATACACATAACATAAATTGGCATTTCAACCCATTATATTGGCAACCATCACAACTATCTATTTACAAATCTTTCATCACCACCAATAGCAACTTTGAAACCATTAAGTTGTAACTCCCCATTCCTACCTCAATGCAGTCCTTGGAAATCCCTAATCTACTGTCTGAAGAGTGTAACCCTTTCCCAAGAACTTTAGAAACACGGATCATTTATTTATTCTTGTAGTTGAGCATTCATTCAAAACTATGTATTAAGGAACAGCTATATACCAGGTATATTAAGTGCATAAGGAACAGTGCCCAATCAGGAAACTCACAATCTAGGGAGAGAAGAAGTAAGGTAATTACAATAGAATGCGATATTTGTAGCAACAAAGAGTAAAAGGTATTATTGGAGCAAAGATAAAAAATGTTTATATTAAGAGACTTATTTTTTCTTACAGAGAAATAATCATTATTGTCTGATTTGTCTTGATTCTAGGCCCTCTTTCCATGAGCTGAGGCAAAGAGTTACAACCTGTCCATAATTTGAGAGTGTATTTTTGCTTGCTGCCTGTCATTTTCACCCTTCAGGACCACCTTGGGACAGATAGAAAAGATGACTGTGGCCAAGATTCCTGCACTATTAGAGCATGTTGTTATTTCTGCAGGGGAAGCTGTGTGGGTGTGTCCATAAGCAAGGTGTATCTGTACTTGCCCCTCTCTGGCCCTTTCTGCTGATGTATTGATTGTCCCAGGCCATTTATTCTGCCACTTACTTTCCTCTACCGTGGCTTCCCTCTTACTGACACTTAACTCTGAACAAAGTCCCTACAGGACTTGTCTGGGCAGAACTTGTACTACATCAGGATTTAGAATCTGGCTCTCTGAGTCCTGCTTCTGTTTAGTGTTTGCATAATTTTGTGACTGTTTTATTCTGTATTGTACATTATGAATAAACTTAGCAAAATACTCTTTGACAAACTTTAATAACTTGACTCCTCTGAACTAAAAAAGCAACATCTGGTCCCAGGAGTTGAGGAGACTCTGAGGTGTGAGAGGCTGTGGATGGGAGTGGGCCATGAATTGAAGTAAATGGGCTGGGAAATGTCAGGAGCAAAGCCATTGGCCTGGGCAAAAGGTTAGAGCCCAAAACTCAAAAAGAGGCTAGAGATAGACCGACCTTGAGGTTGCTAAGAACAACAGGGGTTATGCCTTATGCCTCCATGAACATGACTACTCCTTCCATGGAGTTAATCCATTCCTGGTTCTCACTTGGGAATGAGGGCCTCTGGAATACCCAAATTCCCAGGCCCTGAACAGTTTCCATAACCAGCTGTGACTTCACCGTCTCTCTCCTCAGGTTCCTCCAAGACTGTCAAAGTCTGAAACATTCCTAGATTCCTTAAAGTCCATCAGCCTTATCTCCTGGGAGCTCAGGGCAACCTCCAGGGTCAATATTACACATAATTGTAGACATGCCTTATATGTGTGTTTGGGGAAGGAGGATGTAGCAAAGAGCTAATTCTGGGCACCCTTGGGAGCCCTTATGTAGGTTACTTAAAGGGCTACACTATGGGTTCTGGGTGCCCAAAACTGAGAAAAGGAGAGATGCAAGGCCATGAGTGTGCTCTCCAAGAGCCACATGAATATTTACTAAGATCTACCTACACACATGTGGACACCTCTAAACACACATTTTTAAAATTTATCTTTATTGTTGAAAGTATTACAGATGTCCCACTTTTGAAGATGTCCAATACACACACTTTTGAGGGTGTCTGACACCAGCATCCCTCTCTCACATCACCTCACATTCAGGTAAGTGATTCTAAGTCAGGGCAGGCTTTGTATTCACATTCTGGTAGCCTATTCTCTGAGGTTCAGGAGCTCAAAACCCCACCACCTGCTTCATTTCAGCCATCAGTGCACAGTTCACATTAAAAAGGTCTTCACAAGTCCCTCATCTTCTCTGAATGTGTATTCTTTAATTTGTGGATGAACAATTTCTGTTATAAACTTTTAAGTTTTCTTATTTTTATAAAAACTCTTGTTGACCTTTTAGATCTTTGGCTGCTGAGAAGCATATGTAATATTTTGTCAATTTCTCTTTGTATTTTTGTCCATTTTTGTTTCACATACTTCAAGTTATATTCTTTAAGAAGATACACATTCATTTATTAATATATTTTATATATGTAATATTTATTTTGTTAATGAATAATGAATCAGTTTGTCCTTTATAAAACATTATCAAAATGCATTTTTTGAGATATTAATGCTGTAATATCACACTGTACTACCATGCTGCCGTGATCTCAGAATTATTTTTATGTATGTTAATATTCCAACTTTTGTTTTCCACTTTGAGAATCTTGACTTTTATTTAAACTGATGCTGATGCAGTTTTTTCATCGTTCCTCTCAGGTACGTCACCAGAGCTCCACCATGACTACTTGCAATGCCTCCCAGGGCCACCCTTCTTTCTTCATTCTCCAAGGCATTCCTGGGATGGAGAACAGACACAAATGGATATCTATCCCCTTCTCCTCCATGTACTTCCTCACCATCCTCGGGAACTGCACCATCCTCTTCACCATCTCCACGGAGCGCTCCCTGCACAAGCCTATGTTCCTGCTCCTCTCCATGTTGGCCCTCACAGACCTGGGCATGTCCACAACCACCATTCCCAAGGTGCTCTGCATCTTCTGGTTTGGCCTGAGCAAGATTAGCTATGAGGGTTGCCTGGTCCAGCTGTTCTTCATCCATTCCATCTCTGCCTTGCAGTCTGCCATCCTAATGACCATGGCCTTTGACCGCTATGTAGCCATCTGTGAGCCCCTGCGCTATGCCACCATCCTGTCCAATAGTCGCATTGGGTTCATTGGCCTGGTAAGTTTAGTGAGAGCCATCCTGTTCATTCTGCCCATGCCCATTCTCCTTCAGCAGATGCCCTTTCATGCCAATCGTGTCATCCCCACCACCTACTGTGAGCACATGGCTGTAGTGAAGATGGTATGTGTGGACACCACAGTCAATAGGATATATGGTCTGGTGGTGGCCTTGTTGGTTGTTGGGCTAGATATCTCAGCTATTGCCTCATCTTATGTGCTAATCATCCGGGCTGTAATGCGGCTGTCTTCTAAGGAAGCCCATCACAAAGCAGTCAACACCTGCACCACACACATCTGTGTCATGCTTATCTCTTACACTCCCTCGCTTTTCTCTTTCCTTACTCACCGCTTTGGTCGGGGGATTCCACCCCACATTCACACCATTCTTGGCAACCTCTACTTCCTTATACCTCCAATGCTCAATCCTATTATCTATGGAGTGAAAACCAAAGAGTTTCGGGAAAAAGTGACCAAACATGTGTGCTGGAGGAAAGAATCCATAACCATTGCCCATAGTCAGAAACCTGGCTGATCATCTAGCAGTGGTAGGTATGGCTAGTGATAGAAATTGTCATATTGGCAATCCTTTGAATACAGTGGTAAGACACAGGAGACCTACTTGTTCTCACTGATTCCAAAGCAAGGCATTTATCCCTTATGAAAGGAAAATAATGACATCTGCTTTCCATACCTGACATGGTAGTTGGGAAAAGTATATGTGTTAATGTATGCAAAGGCACGTTAAACAACAACACACACCAAACAATGTAAAATGGGGTAAAATGTTTTCTGATGGAGACAACACAAGAACAAACAATAAAACAATAACTTGCCCACCACTTTGCTAAGGCAAGTCCAGTTGTGTATCTATGTGAGTGTGTATTTGTATCTGTGTGTTTAAAAGGAGGTGAGAAGTGAAGATTATTTGTGGGGAGTGAGAAGGGATATGGAAAGTACAAAACTGTATCTAGACTCATTCTTTTATTATCCCTGCTGCCGAAACCTTACATTTGGGCAACATGACTTGTTGCTTCCTTTTGAAATGGAAAATATGGATGAGAATCATAATCTCCAATTCCCAGAGAAATTTCAGAAGAAAAAGAAAAATGGGAAGTTCCTAAAGTTATAAGGTTGATATGCATTTTAAATAATTTCACACTTGTGAAAACTCCTAGGGCCAACTGTCCTGCTTGTCTCAGCTAATTCCAGTGTCTGAGAAGAATCGCTTACAGAGACAATTCTGAGAATGTTCTGTTAGTGGTTATAGTTATCACAGCCAGTTTTATATTGGAAATCTTTGGCTATAGACCTCTGCAAGGCAGTTTCCCTGGGAGCCCAGAAAGAAGTGGTGAGTAAGTACTTGGAACAGCTTGTGGAACTCAAATCTTGTGCCCAGATATGGGAATTCATTAAATTCAGAGGATATTGTTTATCACTTCTTGACATTGATTAGAGATATAGTGGTCAATATTTTAAGAGGCATGAGCTTTGAAAACAGAAAGATTCTCTGGTTATTCATCAAACTACAGAACTAATGTATGAAGGGAGAATTTAGTGAAAAAGGTACCTATACTTAAGGCCACATAACCACTATTTAAAGAATACTTAAAAGATTTAAACTACAGTAAATTAAAAAAAAAAAAAACTTCTCCAGAATGTGATACCTCATATGATAAATTATAAGAAAGGCTCAAGTCCACCGAATAATTCAATAGCAAGCACTGAGGAAGCTGGGATATATCAGAAGTTGAAATAATGAGCACAACTTTCAGAAAAAGAAAAAACTCAGGACTGTATAGGGAACACCTTTTCTGTAAATGGAGGACCATAAAAAACCTTGCAGAAGCTGTGATGGTTGAGGGACACAGTGCTGCCTATCTGAAATGAATACCAAGCGTAGATACTTAAACCACCACAAACATATAACAACAGAAAAATCATTCAGCAACATGTTTAATGATTAATCATTTAATTGACAAGATAAATATCAGATTGTGAAAGGGCCTGAGGCAACATTAGCCCTATGAGCTGTGATTGCACAAACTTACTTTTGGCCGAGATTTTAGAATGATTTTTTTTTTTCATCTGATTTGAATGGCATTGAGATACAGAAGCAGAGTTCACATGTTATAAAATATTATCCACCTTTAATAATTATTTTGTTTTCCTTTTATCTCTGGCAAAATAGTTTGCAAAAATGATTTATTTATACCTGAACACAATACGAATTGTGGCAATTATGCTGGGAAAGCTTGAAGCAGCAATTATTCCTGGGAAAACTGAGGGAACTAAAGAAAACCAGAGAGAAAACAAGAAGAAAGCCTGACTGTGCCTGTCCTTTCTGGCTTGGACTCTTTTTCCTTCTTCAAAAGTGTTATTAATCTATGGTTGATTGTTTCTACTGTGGGATGAGCTTGATTCCTCTCCTGTGGGCTTGTTGAAAATGTGACAGATGACATAAATATTACAGATGTCCCATTTTTTCTCCATTGACCCCTTCTACCCCATATCCACCCCCACCCAGGCCTTCACCACACTATTGTCTGTGTCCATGGTTTATGCATTTATGCATATAAATTCTTTGGTTAATCTCTCCCCCACCCACCTACCCACCTCCACCTTCCTTCTGAGATTCTTCAGTCTGTTCCATGCTTCTATGTCACCGGATGTATTTTGTTCATCAGTTTATTTTGTTCTTTAGATTCCACATATAAGTGTCTTAGATATAGAGTGATTTGATTTTAGCAGAGTTATGCACAAAATATTGATTTCAAACTCATTAGTTTGGTTTCTTTTTTTTATGTTTTGTTTTCACTTCTGCTTTGTTAATTATAATGTGACTATTTAGACTGTTCCATGAAGCAAAAATATGTCCAAATAGGGGAAAGATACACAAAACCAGAAACAACTGGATTTAAAAATACTGAGATTTCCAAACCATATTTTTCTCTCTTTATAGTTCCTTGGATTTAGATATGTCATTAGTATTTTGTAAATCACTTTATCACTATAAAATGGACATACTAACTGACCTTATATATTTTAATAAAAATTAAAACACATTTCTGAATACTTCACAAATTTTCAATTCCTTACGTAAAGGACTTTGATTTTTTTAAAAGACTTTTATTTTAAACGGACTTCTTTTTCATATATTTCTAAACCTGATCTGTTACCTAAAAAGACTTCATGATTAAAAACCTCGACTCTGAGTCTTGAATTTGGTCTATAAGAAAACGAGCCCATTAACAAAGCCAAACTTGAAGACCAGCTTCCACGACTTGCAAGATGGAGGAGAAAAAGCAAGATCTTGATTCCTATAAAGTTGTTTTCCTTAATTACGTCACAGGGATAATCATATGACCTGCCTAATGGGGGTTTAGTGTTTAACTGAATTAACATATGGAATGTGCCACCACAATTCCAGTTTCAAAATATATATTCTATAAATGTTAGTGGTAGGATGAGAACAACGAATGATGATGAACTCCTACCACTTCAATACCAAGAACCTAGCTAACTCCTTTAAAATACTGCCATCGATAGTCTTAAGAAAGTAAACTTGAATGTTTTTCCTCTTAGTGAAGGATGTTCCAGAATCTCAGAGCTTTCACCATCTCCATGTTCCAGATTTCTGAGTTCACTCTGTTGGGATTCCCAGGCATTCTTCGCTGGCAATGCTGGCTCTCTCTGCCCCTGGCTCTGCTGTACCTCTTAGGTCTCAGTAACAACACCCTTATTGTGATCATCATCAAGCAAGAGATAACACTGAACCAGCCTATGTACCACTTCCTGGGCGTCCTGGCTGTGGTGATCTGGGCCTGGCTACCACTGTCATGCCCAAGATATTGGCCATCTTATTGTTCCATGCTAAGGCCATCAGTCTCCCCAAGTGCTTTCTGAAGATGTATGTCATACAATGTTTTATGGCCATGGAGTCAGGTATCTTTGCCTGTATAGCAATAGATAGATATGTAGCCATTTGTCCACCACTATGTTATCCATCAATAATTACTGAATCTTTTGTGGTCAAAGTAACTGTGTCCATGGTACTCAGAAACATCATAACTACTATCCCAGGGCCTATATTGGCTGCTCAGAGACACTACTGATGGCAGAAAAAAACAGAACATTGTCTGAGCTCTGACATCAGTGTCACTAGTCTATCCTATGATAATAAGACAATCAACAACATCTACCAGCTTCTTCTCACCTGGACACTCATGGTGTGTATCTGGGTTTGATTATTTTGTCATATGCTTTGCCACTTCACTGGTTGCTGAAGCTGAACTCAGTAGAAGCTACATCCAAGGCCCTAAGTATCTGCACAGCCCAACTCATCCTAATCTTACTCGTCTGTGCAGCTGTACTTTTATTTCCATCGCCCATAGTGCAGCAATGACAGTTCACATTTTTCCAGTACAAACCATGTCATTTCTCCTGCTCTCAACCCCATGGTGTATGCACTCAAGAACAAGGAGCTCAGCCTGGCCAGTGTGGCTCAGAGGCTGAGCATTGACCATGATCCAGGAGATTGCTGTTCAATTCCTGGTCAGGGCACATGCCTGGGTTACAGGCACAGTTCCCAGTGAGGGTCATGCAGAAGGCAGCAGATCAATAACTCTCTCTTCATTGATGTTTCTATCTCTCTCTCCCTCTCCTTTCCTCTCTCTAAAATCAATAAAGACATATTTAAAAAAAAAAAAAAAAAAGGACATGGAGCTCAAGCAGGGTTTATATAAGGTTCTTAAGCCACACGTCAATAGCAACTAACATGGAGAAGTTGTTCACTTATGTACTTTCTTCACATATTTATCTACTATATCCTTCAGATGTTGAAAATGGCAGAACAAAGGAGCATATAGACAGTGGCAGCTTTTCAGGTAGTATAATGAATCAGTGGCTATAAATGAAACACAAAAAGAAAAGTGATTAAATTAATATTTAAAATATATAGCAAACATTATGAATGAAAAATATTCAGAACTGTTATTTTCATGTCTCCAGTACCATGACTGCACAATCCTTAAAAGATCCTCGATGATCATAACCAAAATACCTTGGTCATGCTCAGGAATAAATTTCTTGTCATTTTTTAAGGCTATTATTCTTCTATCCCAGACTGCTCATTTTTTTCCATGGAGGTTTTATCTACTTAAAGTCATCCTCCTTATTCAATCCAACATTATTTGGGGCTTTCTCTAAGTCATCTTAGAGCCAATTCAAATCTGTTTTTTATTTACTATATTTTGTTTATTTACCCGGACACAGATTTAACATTGAATTGACATAGATTGCTGTGGATACTTTGTCAACTAAATTGGAAAAAATAGGAATTGGTGGAAATAGGTTCTAAATGAAATGTGAGCAATAAAATGTAATCTATAAAAACTCACAAACAGAAATGAATACTATTTTTTCTTAAATATTGCTACAATTGGGATTCAATTTTTTCTTCACCCATTTTGGCTACAAAAAGTAAGAATTGTAAATTAGTTTTATAAAAGTTTCATCAAAACAAGTTGTTCTGGGGAGGTCCAACATCCCTGACACCAAGATGAGAGCTGCGTTATTTTGCGTTACTCATAGCCCATGCGTCACATGGTTATAATTGATGACATCCCCAATAGCCCCGCTATAATAAAAATAATTGTCACTGTTTGTTTTATATGGTGTCCTTTGTAAGACCAAGGAAATAACCAAAATAAGAACATTCAGTAAAAGCAGTTTTGTAAGGGTAAAATATTATTGTGGTCCTGGTATAAAGTTCTCTAATCTTCTTCCTGGGAGTGTAAAGGTGACAATATATAGATAAATGCGGGGATTGGCTTTTCTTCAGTCAATCCTTTATTAATATCCTATCTACCTGGAAATTTTTTATATATTCAAGGTTATCGATATTAGTAGGAATTAGGGATACAGCTAGCATAATGTGTTGCTATTTAAGAGATAGTTCATATTTTTGTTAATCAACTAGTTAACGCAGGTACAGGCTTGCCCTAAAACCAGTCAAATATCTTTGTTTGCATTTTTAGAGCGCCTTCTTAATTCTTACAATAGTTGTCAATAGCATTTTATTGTAAAAACAGATACATAGCATAAGTTCTAAATGAGTACTTTTGACTCTGGTGCATGTCAAGGTCCGCTTCGGCCTATGCCCTGCCTGGGGCCGCTTGGTTTGAGTTACAAAGTATCCCTCAGATGGTTGCTGTTTGTGCTGGACTTGGAGGTGCCTGGGAGGGGCTACGCAGTGACCTGAGGCCGGCTGCCACTAGTGCCCCACTTGGATCTGCTTAGCAAGAGGCATAGGTAACGCTCAGGCCAGGTAATGCTTGTTTGGAGTTTATGAACCTATGACAAATTTTAAGAAAGATGGGCAGCATGAGCCAAGACAAGCAGCTTGTGTAGGAAACCACTGGAAGCAGCTTGGGCAGGCCCACAGGGTGGGGCCTCAAGGGGTCACCGGGGCAGAGTGAACTGTGCTGGCGAGGTTGATGGACGCAGCCGGCCTGCAGACGTAGGCCGTCAGGGGCGTGGTCAACAAAGGCACAATGGCTATGTCGGCACTTCTGTCTGGGAGAACGTTGCCCCTCCAGCCTTCACCCTGAAGCCAGGCAATTTAGTTCCTTCTTGCATTTCCCTGGCACCTTTCAAGCTGCTGCCCCAACACTAGAGCTCAGAGTGAGTAAATCCGCGTAAATCTGAGCATGGGCCCTTTAAGAGAAATACCTGGGTCTCAGCAGCTTTCTGTCTCACTCAGCACAACCTTCACTGTTTTTCACAGCCAAAAGCTATGGGGACTTCTCCTCCTGACACTGGAATCCTGGTCTGGAAGCCTGGTGCGGGACTGGGACCCCGTGCTCCTCAGGGTGGCACCTCCTCAGCTAAGATATCCCTCCTGATTTTTAATTGCCACACGTGGATAAGGGATCGTACCTTTTCTCATCTCCATCCCTCCTACCAGTCCCACCATGGCTTCTTCTGTAGTTATAGGACTTCTGTTCAGCTAAACTTTAGATAGTTCTCAATGATTGTTGTTTTATGGTTTAAT
The DNA here is from genome assembly GCF_054644295.1 of Miniopterus natalensis. Taxonomy (NCBI): domain Eukaryota; kingdom Metazoa; phylum Chordata; class Mammalia; order Chiroptera; family Miniopteridae; genus Miniopterus; species Miniopterus natalensis. The sequence continues at coordinate 41,873,011 of NC_142091.1, forward strand.
TGTAATTTTGATGTGGTCAAGGGAGGAAGCGAACACAGCATTTACCTACTCTGCCATTTTGACCAGAATCCTGCCTGTTCAAATTCTTGATGAGACTCCAAAGTGTTTATTCATTGATTTAAAAATAGCTATAATAAATCTACTATGTTACCATAAAACATATTTTTGTGACTTTATAGATTCCCCAAATGGTCTTGAGGCCCCCAGGAGTACATGAACAACACCTCAAGTGTTGCATTAGATGTTCCAGAGGTAAAAGTGGAGGAAACTAGACACAGATCACTGATGATCAGTGATCCAGTAAAGAGATATTTTTGAACTGAGAGATTATAGTGGAGACGCTATATCCAAGACATCTTCACACACCTGGTAGTTGTAAAAACTATTTCTGTAAGTGTCCATGGGTATTCTTGATAAGTAATTTTATATAATAAAGAAAAAACTCTGTTATCAATAAGTAACTGAAGAAAAATAAATCAATATTCAGAAACAGTAAAGTTCTTTTGAGTCAAATATTGCCTTTATTGTTTTTGAGGACTAACCTATATATTATACATTTTCTTTATTTCTTGAGTAAAGTAGTCTGCGCAGCTTTTTATACAACATGATTTCTTCTAAGTTCCATTCTCTTTTAAAATTAATAACTGCCATTTTTACTTATATATTGTCAGCATAATTTATAAGCTGAATTTTAGCTTCAAAGACTGCCCAGGCTGGAATGTCCTACATGAGAAGCTATTTCATTTTATATCTATAAGGAAGCTTACAAAATAGATGAGACATTTAAGGACTCTCTCAAAAGTTCAATAAAATATCTTATATGAATACATTAGTATTAAGCTGTAGTGAGCCCATATCAATGACCTGATTAAACTGGTGATGGAGAAAAAATAAGGGAAAGTCGCCAGTATATAAATCCAGAAATAGCTATAAATTTCCCCACTACAGTTGCAGAAAACATACATCTGAGATAGATCACAGGAAATATATGATACCACACATGAGTAAATGTGTGATGTCATTCATGAGTTTCTTTTTTGTTGTTTTTCATTCATTTTTCTTCTATCTAATTTCAGTTGTCCTGAATACTTGCACCTTTCTCACCCTGGAAGAGCTTTACGACACTGTCACGGATCTGTTTTGTCTTTATCCCATAAACAATGGGGTTCAGAGTTGGAGGAAGAAGAAGATAAAGATTAGCCACAATAATGTGAAGAGAAGGGGGAATAGTGTGTCCTCCAAAACGGTGGGTAAAGTGTGGGGAGCCGGCTGGCACCCCCCTGGGGGAAGCTGCCTGGGCAAAGGCGCTGCCCTGGGAAAATACCAGGGGCCCTCCGGCCCTAGTGCAACCATGGGAGAAATCTCTGGTGCATTGACCCGAAGGGTGGGCCGGAGGAGCTAGCGCTTGCCCCCCTGCCTCTCCAGAACAATATAGCTTAAGGCAAAGATTAACTGTGCATGCATGAGGAAGTACCTTTGTACAGGAAGCTTGGCAGAGTCTAAAGGGCAGTACGTCCTAGTCCACAAGAATGTACGCATGAGAACAAGGAACTAGGTGGGGAACACACATGGGACAAAGGTTACTGATTAAACCGCGGCGTACTGAATGTGCTATAAAAATAAGTGGAGAAATAAACTCGGGGCTCAGCCACAAGCTGTAGCCCTCCCGATCCCATCCTTTCTCTTGTCTCTTCTTTCCAATCCTCACCCCCTCAATCAGGTTCCCGTTCGATTGCCGGCAGGCTCCGGCAGTAAAGAAAGTGAAGAATGCTGGAACATAGGTGATGATAATGGCAGATATATGGGCAGTACAGGTGCTGAAGGCCTTCTGCTGAGCATCTGCTGATGAAAGGCTGACCACTGCCCGGAGGATCATGGTGTAAGACACAGATATACAGCAGATGTCAAATACTCCAATCAGGAGGGCAACCATCAGACCATAAATGACATTGACCTTGATGCTGGCACAGGATAACTTCACTACTGACATGTGGTCGCAATATGTATGGGAGATAATGTTGCTTTGGCAGAAGGGCAAACGCTTGACCAAGAATGGAAAAGGAATCATTAGCAGCACACCCCTCAAGAAGGTGGCAAGCCCAGCCTTGACAATGATAGGGTTGGTGAGTATGGTAGCATAATGCAATGGGTAGCAAATAGCCACGTAGCGGTCCAGGGCCATGAGCAGGAGCACACCAGACTCCACACCTGTGAACCCATGGACAAAGAACATCTGAACTAAGCAAGAATTGAAGTTAATTTCCTTGAGATTAAACCAGAAGATGCAGAGTGCATTGGGTAGAGTGGTGGTGCAGGTAGAGAGGTCAATGAGGGAGAGCATGGCCAGAAAGAAATACATTGGACGATGTAAGGACTCCTCGTGGTGAATGAGGTACACAAGGCCAAGGTTTCCCACAAGGGAAATGATATACATTGTGCAGAATGGGAGGGAGATCCATACATGTACTCTTTCCAGACCAGGAATTCCATTAAGAATAAAAGATTTTGGAGCCACATATGAATTGTTGGAAGCCAGCATAACTAATTCAATAGATGAATGCTAGCTTTCCAGAAGTCTTTATTCTGAGAAGAAATTAATAAGAAATTTAATTCAAATCATCCTTGAGAATGCAAACAAATTTGGGATAAAATTACATTTATAATGGTACTAACAATTTTGAATAATAGTGACTAAGAAAACACAAATTATTGAATAATACTATATTACACATAATATTTTAAAAGTTTTATAAACAGTCTAAATGTAATTTTTAAAGTCATGATTACAGAGTTGTAATTGTTTGTTATCATCAAATAGAAAAAGAAACTGAGGCACAGAGATATCCAATAATTTTGAATGGTACAAAATTAGATTCGGGGACAGAAATGATATTCTTATATGACTCTAACATTCATGCAATGTCTCTACTCTAGATCTTAGCTTAACAGAGGATATTGCTTATGATAGCAAGTTATAATTGTGTGAAGGATGGCCTGAAATTTGTTTATGACATTTTGTGTGGCAATGTGTAATGAGGAGATTATAGTTACTTATACCAAATAAGATCGTGTTCAAATTTCAGCTCTTTCTTACCAATTGTATGACTTTATTTTTGAAGCCTCAGTCACTCACATATAATGTAAAGCTAATGATAAGCACCTGAAAGAGTTCTGAAAAATAATCAGGAGTTGATGTTACACCCAGTTTAGTATCCTGGTGAACTGGATATACTAACTCAAAATGCAAGTGTAGATGCTATATGAATATGAGATGCACAAACAGTGGCCAAGAAGTTCAATCTAACTTGAATGTCCCATGAAAGAGAAAAAATAAGAAATCTCCCTTTCTCAAATACCCTGTAATCAGCCAAAGTCAATGAGGTCATATATCTTCTTTCCATGTCTTTTGTCTTTACACAATTTGGGAGAAGCATATTCTGTTGTTTTTTGGATAATAGCGCCATCATCTACCACATGATTTACCAGCATATTTGTGATAATCTCAGGTATTCCTCTACCTCATCTTGGTTATAATTTCTTTATAGGTTAAAGTGTCTTGGTTCTTAACTTAACCAGGTCACCTCAGCATGTCTATTATCTGTACTCTGCTCTCAGATAAGAAAAAATGTCTATTTTTAATCCAGAAATACTTCTAATTCAGGCCTTCCTTTCTATCACCACTTTATTGTCTTTTAAAGACCACCTAGCTACATCCATCTATTTATTTGCTTTGCCTCTTTTTAAATCAGTTTTGTCTTATAGCATCATTTTGAAGACATTTTAATCCACTACTTAATAATCTTCAATGTCTTTCTATAATTCTTGGCATGGCATTCAATAAAGAAAAATTTAGTCTGCCCAGCAAGGCTGCCCGACCTGGCCTGGAGCATGGACCTATGATCCAGGAGATCAAGGTTCAGTTCCTGGTCAGGCTCCATCCCCAATAGGGGGCCTGCAGGAGGCAGCTGATCAATGACTCTCTCATCATTGATGTTTCTATCTCTCTCTCTCCTTCTCCCTTCCTCTCTCTGAAATCAATAAAGATACATTTTTTTAAAAATTTAATCTTATCTAAATTCTTTCTCATTTCATTTTTTCCATTTCCTGAGCATCCAAAACTTCCTGCTTTGAATGATAAACTGCATCCTAGCATTCCATGCTTAAATTTTGCTGGACTATTTGCCAATACCCAAATATTACATATACTTTAATACTACATTGGCTTTGCTCAATTTATTTCCCCTATTTGAAAGTCACGCTGTCATATACTCATCATGATAAGTCTTTGACCTCCAAAGTAGAATGTCACTTCCTTTAAAGAGCACTATGTATTCCAGAGTTCAGGGTAAGCTATGGTCACTAAATTCCCTGATTCAGGGACAGGATGTTTAATTTGCTTTCCCAAAGCTATTAATGGTTAATTCAGAGTGAAATCCAGGTTTTTCTAGCTCAGACTTCACATCTGTTTAGCTAAAATCAATCCTTTATAAAGGCTAACAAATAGTGGATCAGTGATTTATTTTCTCATTTGTTTGTTTTTGTGTTTATTTGTTTGGGGTTTTTTCCCCCTCTGGAGGAATACGAGGATTAATGTTTCTAACTTGAGACCTCTACAGCTCCTGCTTCTTATAATTTCTCCTTGCCCAGTATTTCAGCCAACTTCCAGGAGTTATATGGGATGATTTATACTTTCTCTTTCAAAGGGGATGGTAATTTGGTTACCCGTACCATTCAGACTTACCCTCAACCTCCCCCCACTTCCTTATTTTTGCCTGTGGTTCTGGGGAAGAGAAGGAGACAGAATACAGGAAAGTATTGGAAATACAGTAATGACTAAAGCACAGGAGGAGAAGTCCACCTCAAGGTCTTCTTTCAGTCTTACATTGAGCCTTTTTTAATGAAAGAAACAAAGCAATACTACACTACAAAAAGCGTACCACACCAAGTTATGCCACACTGTACCACCTCATATTAATCACAGTGTCTCTTTCCTCCTTGATGACAGTAGTTTCCATTACCTGATCCATGTGTCTTAGCCTCCAGGATCCGATGGAAAGTACAGTGACTGGGGGTCTCACTGCTCCTTCTGCTGCTTCCCCATCCCACACTGGGCAGCCACTTGACACAACGTATGTGCAGTACCCATTGTTGCCTCTGGCTGTTTAAAACACAAAACAGGCTCCTTTAGATTACCCCTTGATTCCAGTGCCCAGAAAAATTAGGATGAATCAGGTACTGCTTGGCACCCAGCAAGGCCACATAGGTTTGCCTTTTCACTTCCTTCTCACTTCCATGCTGTGCTTCTCTAGAGATGGCCTAGGATAGCATATTTTTAGAGGAATTTAGGGGCTGGGACACAGAATAAAATCTTATTAATCATTTGAATAATCCTCTCCCTGATGCCCTGGAGAGAGATGTCAGGAAAAAGCTGGATTCAGAAAAGAGTTCTAGATTCTCTGGAAGTGTTTCATCATTTTTTGTTGTAGTTGTTCTGAAATGTTTTTCCTGAAGTGTCCAATTTAATTTTTTGAAGGGGACACATAGTGTTATCACCGAGCCTGAATATTTCAAGTATGCGGGCTCTAACTATAGGTAAACAATTCTATTTGCTAATTTTTATTGTTTATTGGGATGACATTGGTTAATAAGATTATATAAGTTTCAAGTGTACAATCTTATAACACATCATCTGTATATTGCATGGTGTGCTCACCACCCAAAGTCTAGCCTCCTTTCATCGCTATATGTTTGATTGACCCCCTCACCCTCTTTTACCTCCCCTACCCCCCTTTCCCTCTGGCAACCACCACACTGTTGTCTGTGTTTATGAGTTTGTTCATTCATCTGTTGCTTTCTCTTTTGTGTCCTTTGATGGATGGTTAGATAAAGATGTGGAACATATATACAATGGAATACGACTCAGCTATAAGAAAAGAACGACATACTGCCATTTGCATCAACATGGATGGGCCTTGAAAATAGCATACTAATCAAAATAAATCAGACAGAAACGGACAAGAACCACTTGTTAATTTTTCTAAAATTCCACTAATCCTTCACCATGTGCCAGGCAATGAACCCTTTGGCACTTAGCATAAGGACTTTTTATGCCTCTGCTCTACTTCTTTTAGATTTACCTTGTACATAAATAGCCAACGTGCATACCAACTCAAATATTTACCCATATTCCTATACAAAAAACAAAAACAAAAACAAAAACAAAAAAGTACTCATCAGCAATACTCTTTGGTTGTCTGTACTTACTTATTTAAATATATTTACCTATTTATTATTTAAATTTATTTATGAATTTAATTACATTCCTATAATGATTCAACCAGTTCAATATTATCATAGCCATTTTATCCAAGCAAGATTCAGTATGTTCAGTAGCTTGCCAACAAATATGGAATTCTATGCTCTCTACACTGAAAACTGGTGAAGCACATCCCCTTCTCTCAAGCCACACCAGGTTTTCTACTTGAAAGTCCTTCTCTGTTGCCTTCATATTTTCTCCATTTTTCATAATGATGATGAACTGGGGACTTGTGCTAGAAATATTTGTATACTTATTATATATCTTTACTGATTTGTGAGCTGTTTTAGTATATAGGCCAAATCTGCCACCTATTTTACTGCATGAGTGAGGACAGAACCTGTATTTTAAAAGAAGTAACTCAGAATAAGATTGGTTGATTTTAAGTTATGTTACTGAATTGAAGAAAAGAAAGGGGCTTGGGAAGGGTGGACTAGTCACTTGGAGGGAAAAGAATGGGCCTATTTATCTTTTCCTGATCTGAGACATTGTAAAGATTTTATTGTCTAATTCTATGTCACTGCCATTATACAATATATTTGTAAAGATGAATGAATATAAAAGGAAGAATTATCTATACTCTAAAGGAGATTTGGAGAGCATCTAGCTTTTCCCTTGCCCATACAAGAGCATATATCCCTTGCTGGCATTGTCTTGGCTTTGAATTCAGAATAACATGTTCATCTTAATTTCTCCCAGCTAAGAAATCACCAGCATCCTCTGTACAGCCATGCCCTTGACCCCTATGATGACACAGGCAGAATGGAACAAGACTAGGCTTTGTCACACAATAAGCCTAGAATCAAAGCATCTGAAAAGCATTACCTTACCCACAATATAGCTCCTGACAAGAAGAAATATGGAAGGTGCTCATGCCAGGGAGAAGGCCCAGGAATGTATATAATGGGAGCACCCTGTTTTCACCTTATAAACCTTAAATCAGAAGTGCTTAGTCTAGCTGACTTCCCACAGGAAACACGCATAATTTCATAATAATCTCATATCCTCGAGGCTCCCAAATCTCAATGTAAAACACAGTTTAAGAGCCCCCAGGGACCACAGAATCCAAAGGGAAAACACGGTTCAAAGCTTCATATAAGTATTTAGGTGACAAAATAAAACCCCCAACCATAGTTGGCCCCCAAATGAGGGCAGTCCAGAAAGTAATTTCCATGGTACAGGTACACCACCATTAGGATTAGAAGTTGAAAATTCTTATCTAATTTTTTTCCTCTTTTGAGGAATTTATTTTACACCTATTATACCAAAAAGGATTTTGAACATGAACATATAAACACCCTAATAAGATAAAGCAAAGACGAAAAAGACACAGCATCACTTATACTCTTCGAACATTATTGCACTTTAACTTTCATAATTTGACAATGAATTCATGGCAATTAAAAATAAGGCAAAATTCATATATGTGTGTGATTTTACAAGTGTTTAGTTATTTGTTATTCTGCATTCTTAAGCATTGCCCTCATATTACACAAATATTACACGAATTATGCCTCATAAAAATAAATATTCCAAAGAGAAAAATGTAATAATAAAAACATTTTTATATAATACATACTTCTGATACTAACAAATACCTGTTATTAGGATTTTGTGTGTTTCTATTTCCATGCATATGTAATTTTTTTTTTAATGGAGATATCTTTGTCTAATAGTGTAAACAACAAAAATAAAGTTGAAAAAAGAAAAAACATGGAATCATAATTCACAGTTTATTTTATCACTGAATGCTTCTACTTATACACACACACACAACAGAATGTTAATTAGTCATGAGAAAAAAAGGAAATCTTGTTATTTGTGACAACATGGATAGAACTTGAGGATTATGCTAAGTGAGATAAGTCAGATAGAGGACAAATATTGTATTATATCACTTATATTTGAAATTTTATAAAAAGCCAAACTTATTAAAACAGAGAGTAGAATGGTGGTTATCAGAAGCTGGGAGTGGGGTACTGGGTATGTGTTGTTTAGGGGTACAAACTTGGAGCTAATAGATAAATAAGTCCTGGAGATCTAATGCACAGCATAATGATTATAGGCAGCAATGCTGTATTATAAACTTCAAAGTTGCTGAGAGATTAGAACTTAATTATTCTCACCACACACAAAAGAAGATAATTATGTGACCTGATAGAGGTGTTAGCTAACACTACGGTGGTAAACACATTGCAATATATAAATGCATCAAATCAACACAGGTTTTATACCTTGGATTTACACAATGTTACATGTCAATTATATATCATACAAATAAATTTTTCAAAAGGACAAATTCCCTGTGACTTACACATTAATTCAGATCAGCTTATTCAAATCACTTTAATTATTTATACCAGATAATCCTTGTCAAGAAAAAGAAAATTAAAACCTTAGATATTTTGCTATCATTCATACTTTTCTGTTATACATATGAATAAAAGTTAATTTCTAATTGTCTGCTTGCTTATTTTTTATAGACATCCTTCCATTGTTTTATGGGTGAAATATATTATCAGGTATTACTGAAACATATTGATGCTGAAAATATTTTCCTGCAATAAAACAGTAAAGATGGTGACATTGGACCAATACAGAGGGAAATACAATCTTGACTTTGCTGTAAAGTAATATACGTTCATACTCAATATTCATATGATTATACATATAATAATACTAACCCTGTTTGTTTTTAGTTATAAGACAGGAAAAACAAAGAAGTTTCTAATTCCCTCTTATCAAGTGGCCCTCTTATCCATTTCATTTCTTCCTTTTAGGTCCACTGATAGACATGAAGGAATAGTCTTTACTAGACATCTTGGCACATATTTCTGTACTCTTTTAGCTGATACTAAGAAGTATATGTAGATAAACACTTCATTTCACCTTTCACACTTATGTATTATGTCATAAGAATATATTATGTAATATATGCATAATATTTATAAGCATGCATACTTGCTTAATATAGTTTTTAATTAGAAAAACAGACAAAAAGCAAACAAGATTTTAAGCAAGTATATGTCATTCAAAGATTTTCTACCTTGAGGAACTTGGAGCATGTCTGCCATCTGCTAGTTTACTATTTATGTCATTTAATTACTATTGCTCCTAATGCTAGTAATATTGAAACTCAGCATATTTCAAGAGGAAAGCTTTCCTCTAAGCTTTTCATTTATTGTAAGTGTCTGATCTGGAATGAAGATTTACCTCCTGGAGTTTGAATAATTGAAGATTCACTATGGGTAGAAGCTCTATTGTATAGAGTTAGTTTTGTTTCATTTCATGTGCTTTGGTGAGTGGTTTCATTCACTGCAAAAATAAATAAATAAATCTAGATTTCCTGGGTTCTGCCCATTACAGTTGCCTGTTCTAGAAGAAAGATGTACCATTTCACCAGATTCCTTCTTACTGTTTTCACCTTCCAACATAGCCTGCACTCACTTCTACATACACAAGGGACGATATTAAATTATTGTCATGATGTTCTCTGCTTCCTTCCCCCAAATCCCTTCACTACTGAAAGAATTTCAATCTAATCTTCTATGTTTCCTTAGACTTGGTCAAGATCAACCAAAAAATTTACAGCTTTAAAGAAAACTGTATATCTACTGAGGTAGAAAGGAGCAGAAATGGGGAAACAATGCATTTAACAGTGCAATATTTCAAATATACATACCATTCAACCTTATTAAATAAAGTATATTTTAATAAGTTTCTAGTATAGATGATTTCAAAATTTTTTATTAAATTTTTTTAGAGAGCTTTGAGACCTATACATGCTATGCAGATAAAGCTATGACAAAAGTTATAAAACAAAATTGAAGCGTCCTGAGAAGTCAGATGAAATTCCCAGTTTATACTTCAATAGATATCACACACAGTTCATGTATTTATTCTGGGGGGAAAAAGTTGTCAAAATTTGAGGATAATTATTGAGGCTATTTTCTCCCTGCTCAAATATATTTTAAATATAGATCTAATTTCAACAAAGCTAAGTTTACCTCCTCTCCCATCAGAGACCTATGGGACATTTATCTGTGAAGCCCTAACAAATATTCATTCCCCTTTTGCTCAGGAAATCCCTAGAGAAGTCACTAAGTGTTGTTAAGTAGGGGCTCCCAAATAATACTGTGCAATTTTTCTGAGCAATATCATCATGAATAGAAATTTTAAAACATCTGGCATCGGGGTGAGTTTGGGTGACAGAAGGAAAAAATATATGGTGCACAGGAAAAATTGCAACTAAATAGGGGGCATTTGAGTCAGAGGGTGGTGGAATAAGGAAAACTGGATTATGTCACTCTTTAGGCTTCTGAAACCAACGGGCATGACAAACTGCCTTAAAAAGAGGGAAGAAGAAGGGGGAAAATATTCAATGTAGTTTGGGCATTGGAGGAAGGAGACTCCATGAGCTGATGTGACAGGACATAGGGAGAATGTTACAGGCAAGCATATTTCTGACAATAATAGAATATTTCTCTGCTCTCCATAGATAGAGGAGTTTTCCTCTGGAAGAGACAATGACAATTAATTAGTACAGGAGTTAGAAAGAATCCCAGTAACTGTGATTCATGACACATTCGATGATAGTAACCTTGTTATCTTACTAGAGATTTCTTTCTTCATGAATCAATAACATTCCTTGAACCCAAATCTACATTTCTATAGCTTTTCCTGTTCATCATATGTATGCCCATAGCATGTAAAAAATAAAAGGCAATGATTTGCATCTAATTTGTGTACTCATCCTAATTCTAAATATCTCTAATTTCATTTTTTTTAACCTTTAAGATTCTTTGTAATCATGATTGCCTTCCCCTAATGCACTCTTATTTTTCAATATGCACACTGATTTGTTATGGTATTTATGTATAAGTAAGAAGACCAACCAAAAAGAAGGTTTTTCGAATTCATTCATTCATTATACAACTTTTTTCTTATAGCAGTCGTTATTTTAAGTGCAAGAGATAAAGCAGTGCACAAAATAGACAGAAATCCCTGGAAGGACCACAGGCAATACTAATGGCAGTAGAGTAAGGAAAATCTGGAAAGGGAGATGTTATGCCAAGATTGGCAGGGGTTGGGGGTTGCAATTTTAAATTGGGAGATAAGAGGCCTTACTTTGGAGTTGACACTGAGATGAGACGGAACTGTTGAAGATATGTGCCATGGGAAAGGACAATATGAGTAGGGGTAATAGCAAGTGGAAATGCTCTGAGTTGTGCACATGTTTGCTGAGATTGAAAAACCTCCAGTAGGTATGAATAGACTGAGAGGGTCAGAGTTCGAGTGGTGGGAGACACATTCAGAGATTGGAAAGGATACTAATTGTGCAGGATGTTGCAAACAAAACTGTGGCTTTTGCTCTGAGAGAGATGTAAGAATACTGGAGGTTTAAAGGGTGGCTAGTCATGGTTTTACTTACATTTACTTTGTGAAACAAAATAACAGTAATAATACTAACAATACTGTGACTGTACTATATATTTTGTTCGTTGTGTTTCAGTCTGCGGTGAAAATCTCCATGGTTTATTCCACTTAGTGTTAGAAGCATTTTACAGTTGAGCAAATTGCTTTCTAAAGTCAGTACTAATCTTTTCCTGTTTTCTAGAAAAATTTACTTTTATCTCTGTTATGTGTTGATATTGTTTCTATAGCATCATTTGAAAAGTTATCTACTGTTTAAAATCAATTTTTAAAAAACACATATAGAAAACCTAGGCTAAATCATCATGCCCACCTCCAAAAAAAAAGAGAGAGAGAGAAAAGAGAAGCAATGAGAATTAAAACTTTGGAGAAGGCTATTATATGGGAGGAAAAATAAAATATAACAAGAGAATTTATAAAATAATTTTTGAAAATTCTATAAAATATGTAATATCATGCTATGTGTAAAATGAGTGATTCAAGTTCATGGTCTCAAACAAACAATAGCTAAGGAAGGACTTTTAGAAATAGGAGAAAGAAGAATTTTCTCAAAACAAAAATAAAAAGGTCCTGGAGTCTTTCAAAAAAAAGCTTTCTGACTAGATCCTTGTCCCAGAATATAGAAGAAATGCAGAAAGCTAAGTGTTCTCAGAAATAATAATAATAATTAATTAATGAAGATTCCATCTTATTCAATATAAACGTTCATAGTCTTTTGGGGGCTAAAAATAATACACCAAAAGAAGACATAAAAATTACAAACATTTAAAGACATAGGCCATGCTTATCTACAGAGAGACTTGAGAAAATTAATAGAAACTATGAGAACTAATTAGAGCTCAACAATGTCATTGGTAAAACATAAATACTAAAATCTTTCAAGTTTACCAGCAAGAAACAATTAGAGGTATAATGCAAAATGCACATGGCCATGTTTTGTTAAGTTGCGCTTAATATATAAATTTTTAGCCTATCAAATCTTCTGTCCTTGATTATTCTGACTCTGAAAATCCAGACTTGCAAGGTTTAGACTTGTAGATATATCATCCTCAGCCCCATAATACCTGTGTGCAATCAATAGGTGCTCACATAATGTGATTGGCTATAACCCAGTGGACACATCTGAAAAGACTTCTTGGAAGAAGGAAAATTGTGTGAGGAATGAAGAGTATCGGTGTTATTTAAACAAAGTCCATAATTTGGAAATTAGTCAAGGGGGCAAAAGCAAGTATTAGTGACTGGCCTGGGAATTTGAGCAAGTACATATAGACAGAGTTTATAGTACAGTATAAAAGTAAGTAAAACCAGCGCTTTGTTACTATGTTTGCACTATGTTTACATTCTTTTGATTCAGGAATAGACTCAAGACCCTAGGTAGTATCAAAGAACCCAGTCTGCGTACAAAAAGATGATTTTTCTCCTGAAATTATTATTTATAGTGTGCAAAAAATACTGTTCATCTTTTGTCTCTGGCTGAAAATAAAACCACGACTATCTTCCTGCCTAGGACATCTTTCTTAGTAGGAAAGGTAACATCTTTGCAACTGACCATTATGCATGGAGCCAACAGTACCAGCCTCACACCAAGATACTTCATCCTCAGTGGGACTCCTGGGCTGGAAGCTGCACACATCTGGATCTCCTTGCCGTTCTGCTTCATGTACATCATTGCTGTTGTGGGGAACTGTGGGCTTATCTACCTCATCAGACACGAGGAGGCCCTGCACCGACCCATGTATTACTTCCTAGCCTTGCTGTCGCTTACAGATGTAAGTGGGTGTACTTCATTTGTCCCCAATATGTTATGTATCTTTTGGCTTAGTCTCAAAGAGATTGACTTCAATGCCTGTCCTGTGCAAATGTTTTTCATCCATATGCTGACAGGCATGGAGTCCGGGGTGCTCATGCTTATGGCCCTGGATCGCTACGTGGCCATTGGCTCCCCTCTACGCTACTCCACCATCCTTACCAACCCCACAGTTACCAAGGTCAGGCTTGCCACATTCTCTCGAAGTGTGTTAGTCATGATCCCATTTACGTTCCTGATCAAGCGTCTTCCTTACTGCGGGGGCAACCTCAGCCACCACACCTACTGTGACCATATGTCTGTGGCCAAATTATCCTGTGGCAACATCAAGATTAATGCTATGTATGGTCTCATAGCTGCCACGTTGATTGGAGGGTTTGATATGACCTGTATCTCCTTGTCCTGCACCATGATTATTCGTGCCGTACTCAATCTGTCATCTGCAGATGCCCGACACAAAGCCTTCAGCACACGTACATCACACATATTGTCATCACCTACGTCCCAGCCTTCAACTTCTTCACTCACCGCTTCGGGGGACCACCACACCGCACCACGTCCACGTTTTCATAGCCAGCCTCTACCTGTTGCTGCCTCCCACCTTGAGTCCAATTGTCTATGGAGTGAAGACCAGGCAGATCCGTGAAGGAGTTATCAAATTGTTCTTTAGAGAGAAAGATATTCCGAGTATGAGATAAATCGATGAGAGCAGAATTCTGAATTTAGCATAAAGATAAAGACAAAAGTTATAGAGGAAGAAGGGTAAATGCAAAATTCAACCACGAGGTCAGGAGAAAACACGTCAATATTGTGTTATAAAATTTATGCAACAATCACACAGTTTTTAATCTAAGACCTCTAATTAGATAGAAAATATAGACGAAATAATTATATTTTTCACACTGTTTGACTTTAGTTAAACCCTGTGAAATGGACAGAGAGTGGAATAGTTAGGATATTCAACTTCAAATAAACTCAATTGCTCCTGGCACTGGGGAGGAGTACATAGGAAAGAATAAAGAAAATCAGATAACCCTGGGAGTCACCAGGTGATTGGGGAAGGCACATCGCAAACTGTTCCTATGTGTTACAGGGAAGCAAGAAACACTTCCCCAGAACGTCCGTGCTGAATTCCAGAGGTCCTTTTAATTTCATATTTATGTGAAACTTGTATCACTTCAGAAAAAATCCTTGTCTGCTCATTTATCTCTGCCATCTGTTACTCATGTAGTCATTTGGATTCCTATGAATATACAAGTGAACATACAAATGGAGCTGGAGGAAATAAGATCACTGGAGTTTGTCATAATCTGGGAACTACTCCATGGAGTTAATTTGAAGCAGAATTTTGAAAGGTATGGTGGATACTATTTGACAGCTGTCTGAGGAAAGGATCTATAAATAGTGGAAAGGAGACCTGAATAAAGTTTATATAATTTGGTAATCAAGGATGCCTGGGCTTGACTACTTTACTTGACTTTAATATAGAAACAGAAACAGTTGAGTGCTCAGGCACAATGAAGAAAGGAGTACTTTATTTACATTTCTGGAAATAACAGAAAAAAATGGAAGTGGGATGATAAATGTGGTATGCAAAAATAGCAAGATTGAATGAAAAGTGAAAAAAAATAAGAACATACCTGAGAGGAGTAATAGAACATGATCAGGTTTGGATACAAATAGATATGTAGGTAGAAATATTAGTTATATTGATTAAGATTATATTCTTATTGGCTAATATGAAAAATATATTTTAATATCATGTTACACATAGTCAAACTACTGTGAAATATATTAGTTACACCATGTATTTTTGCAGTATAATTTTCACATGTTGGAAGCAAACCCTGTTTTAAAAAAATAGTTGGATGAGTGGATATAAAAGTTGTGGTACTTTTATACAGTAGAATACTACTCAGCCATAAGAAAAGTCTTACCTTTTGTGACAGCATGGATGGACCTGGAGAGTGTTATGCTAAATGAAATAAGCCACTTATAGAAAGACAAATACCATATGATTTCACTTACATGTTGAATCTAATGAACAAAATAATCAAACAAAATAGAATCAGACACATAGATACAGAAAATAGGCTGATAGCTGTGAGAGGGGATGGGTATTGCAGGGCTGAATGAAAAAGGTGAAGGGATTTAGGGGAAAAAAACCCTCATAGACACAGATAACAGTATGGTTATCACAAGTAGGAAAGGAGGTTGGGGGAAGTAGAACAGGGTAAAGGGGGGATAAATGGTGATAAAAGAAGACTTGACTTGTGGTACTCAACACACAATACAATATACAGATGATGTATTATAAAACTGTACACCTGAAACCTATATAATTTTACTAAGCAATATCATCCTAATAAATTCAATAAAAAATTTTTTAAATAAAATAAAATAAAAATTCTTAGATTATAAAATGCCTCTATGTCATGTAAATTATAAACATATAATCATTACAGTTGCTATCTCTTGGATTTATGTTTTGGATTTGGTAGATTTTGTTCATCAGGTTTTCTCATTTAAACCACACCAAAATGGTAGCAAACAAATTAAGAAATTGCTTTTTCTAAACTGCCCTTTTTAAACATATTTTGTCAGATATTACAATAATGCTTCATATATAATGTCATTAAGCTTTTACTTCCAAACTATGGGGTAGCTGTAGTTATCTTCATTTTATAGATGAAGAATATTAGCTACAAAAATAGCAAGATTGTATGAATCTCAGAACATTAAGATTACAATTTAAATATTATATGTTAATAGTCTTATGCTGTGTGGAAGGAGTGTGGGAGGCAATAACAACAGCATAAGAAACAAGGTAAAATTGGAACATAAACTTAAAAACCTGGAGAAATAAAGTCCAATAAAAATAAAATTTATTTGAGTAACAATCTCCAACTAATTTTGTCATCTT
The DNA here is from genome assembly GCF_054644295.1 of Miniopterus natalensis. Lineage (NCBI taxonomy): Eukaryota > Metazoa > Chordata > Mammalia > Chiroptera > Miniopteridae > Miniopterus > Miniopterus natalensis. Next base: position 41,889,490 of record NC_142091.1, read on the forward strand.
TTCCATTACAAACTCAAAAATGGATTTCATGGGGAGAAAAACACACAACTCTAAAAACTAAGACAACTGAATCAGAGCCAGCAGGCCAGAATCATGGAGAAATTTAAAAATCATTATAAGGTAGGTGATGATGGGAAAAAATTCTACTCAGTATTCATAGGAAGAGAGAGAGAATGAAGCAGGGAGAAAAAGAAAAAAAGAAAAGAAAGAGGGAAGTAAAGGAAAGAGGGAAGTAAAGGAAAGGAAAGAGGAAAGGAAAGAGGAAGGGAAAGGGAAAGGGAAAGGGAAAGGGAAAGGGAAAGGGAAAGGGAAAGGGAAAGGGAAAGGGAAAGGGAAAGGGGAAGGGGAAGGGGAAGGGGAAGGGGAAGGGGGAAGGGGGAAGGGGGAAGGGGGAAGGGGGAAGGGGGAAGGGGGAAGGGGAAGGGGAAGGGGAAAGGGAAAGGGAAAGGGAAAGGGAAAGGGAAAGGGAAAGGGAAAGGGAAAGGGAAAGGGAAAGGGAAAGGGAAAGGGAAAGGGAAAGGGAAAGGGAAAGGGAAAGGGAAGGAAGAGAGAGGGGAGGGGAGGGGAGGGGAGGGGAGGGGAGGGGAGGGGAGGGGAGGGGAGGGGAGGGGAGGGGAGGGGAGGGGAGGGGAGGGGAGGGGAGGGGAGGGGAGGGGAGGGGAGAGGAGAGGAGAGGAGAGGAGAGGAGAGGAGAGGAGAGGAGAGGAGAGGAGAGGAGAGGAGAGGAGAGGAGAGGAGAGGAAAGAAAAAGAAAAAGAAAAAAGAAGAAGGGAAGGAAAGGGAAGGGAAGGGAAGGGAAGGGAAGGGAAGGGAAGGGAAGGGAAGGGAAGGGAAGGGAAGGGAAGGGAAGGGAAGGGAAGGGAAGGGAAGGGAAGGGAAGGGAAGGGAAGGGAAGGGAAGGGAAGAAGGAAAGGAAAGGAAAAAGAGGGGAGGGGAGGGGAGGGGAGGGGAGGGGAGGGGAGGGGAGGGGAGGGGAGGGGAGGGGAGGGGAGGGGAGGGGAGGGGAGGGGAGGGGGAGGGGAAGGGGAGGGGAGGGGAAGGGAAGGGAGGGGAAGGGAGGAGGAGAAGAGAAGAAAAGGAGATATGAGGGCTGGAAAAAATGGTGGCAGACACTTCATTTCAAATTTTCTCCCCTGCCCTAGAAACCAAGGCAGAGCTCAGTGGGCTTGGGGGAAACGCCCAACCCTCTCACATCCACCTCACACCATTTGGTTAGATCTAGAGCCAATCAAGGTATCAAGTACAAAGATGCTCACATTTCAATTTAGCTAAATCATATTTCCTTTCAAACTATGAGATATTAATATTTCCAAAGGAAAGGAAGTGGAAGGAAATTACAAGGTAATACCAAAGCTGGTGAAAATTATTTTGCTCCCACAGAGTCTCTAGAACCATTTGGACAACCATCTCAGACTGGTCATATGTGTAGATGTACAGAGATAAGGAAAATGAAACAACAAAACAAGACCGTAAAAATGAGAGGACACAAAGTCCAGTGAGCATTGCACATGACCCTCTCTAAAGTCTCTAACAGTTGTGTTTTATGCTTTACTACATGGCAATATTAAGTCAAAATACATAACTGGAATCTTATCTCACTCTTTCCCTGAGTTCTGGCTCATCAGTGAATGGCAAATTTACTTTTCCCTGAGATTAAAAATACCATAGACATAGCTTGTCTTTAAAAAAACAACAACACAAAGAACAAAAAACCTAAAACCATTTCCAAGGCAGTTTTATAGAAAAGCTAACAAGATTGCACAAGGATGGCTTTTGTGGGGTGAGAATCAGAGATGAGAATTTTGAATTTAACATTTTTATATCTGAGATCAGAAATCAAACTATTTTAGTCAATAGGCAAGAGGTTCCCCATTAGTCTGAGATTCTCCCTTGATTTCTTTGGAGCAATTAATATCTGTAGAAACTGGACAATTGTGCAAACCTATCTATATTTTGGGTAATTTTATGTTAGATGGGCAAGGCACAGATTTATTTTTCCAAATAATGTTATATCTATGCACCCAAATACACCCTACACCCCTAGACAGCAGTAGGGAATAAAGAGTTTGTAGGCAAATGGGTATGGGTTTGAGGGTGCAAAGTGTTGCCAGGAGGTAGAGAAGTGCTGTGCAGGAAGAGTTGTGTGTGTGGAGTGGGGCAGTCTCCTAAGTATAGCTCCTAAGGGTAAAATACAACCTCGGTTAGTAGTAGGAACTCTGGTTGCAGTGAAAGCTGGGAGTTTGGGGGTCATAAAAGAGGGAAGTCAAGAAGAAAGAAGAGCAAAGAAGGGTAAGAAGTAAAAGGAAGAGAGGGAATAAAGAAAATTCACGAGGGGTTACTACAATCTGAATTTTGTACAAGAAGACATGGTTTGATGAGAAAGAACAAATAGCAGTAATTTTAAGGAAAATAATTTAAGGACTAATGATTTATTTATAGATTTCATTTAGTTTTTCTGTGTACATAATCAATCTGCAATAATTACAGTTTCAATTATGTTCATTTTTGGCCTCATTTCACTAGATGGTTTACATGCATTGAACACACACACACATACACACACATATATATATTCGGGACGATGGGACAGTTAAGGTTGCTATTATAAGTGTCTTAATACATTTTGGGGGTTTTCTGATTATATATTTAGACCATTATTTTATAAATCAAGATTAATGAAAAATAATTCTTATGACTATCAGAACTTCATCAGAATACATACCTGGGGAAAGATATCTAACATTAATACTCTTATTGTTTTGTATTTTTACTCTTGCTTAAAAAGTTGATAAATATAGAAATAATCTCAAAATCCCAAGGGTTATTTACTCTCACCAGGGCCTTCTGAGACATCTAGTGTGCAGATCCAATCAAGTGTAGACACTCACGTCCGGGGAACCCTCAAAGGGTACAGAAATGCAATGCAGAGGTGGAATCTGGTTGTTGCAGAACTCTTTGATGCTCAGGAGTTTCAGCCATGCCCATGAGTCTGGTCTCTGCCAACACTGAGGTGAGTTTGGATGATTCCCAAAAAATTGTATTTTCTCCAAATGTAAATAAAGCTTGTGGTACAAGAAATACAAGTGTTTGAGATGTGGTTGATTGGAAGTGCAGTAATTCTTCTTTACTCCAACCAGAATAGATGACCATTTTGGTGGGACTAAGAAGAAAAGCAGTGTTCCCTTAATTGTGAAATAAATTTTAAATTACCTCATAATTTAACTAAGATAAAGAAGTCTAGACAATAGTGGACTCCAACAAGATGGGGAAAAAGAAGGTTATTCCTGAATTCATGAATATCTATATTCAGAACAGCTTTTAGTAAAAATGGTTTTTGTGGACAAGTAATGGAAGATTACACTTGAATCCTAGAAAGTATTGAGAGGAATTTCTGGAAGGGGCTTCCTTATAGAAATCCTTCCATATAACTCTGTCTATATGAGCAAGTCCAGGAAAACGACTGCAACTATCTCATAGATAGGTCCTCTCTCACAAATAGGTTTTCTCTGTGTGAGAGCTCCCTTGGCTAAAGACTAACTTTCTGCCACTTTACACATTTGCCCTATATCTTCCCTAAGATATTATTTAAAAATACGTTTTCTCCTATCCCATCATGATTTGTTTAAGCTAGTTATGCTCAGTTTATGCAGTTATATATCAAAATTAGAATCAGTAAGTTAGGACAACAGGTATAAGTTGATGAAACCCATGGCTTCAAAGTCACAATTTGAATCATGGTTCTACCAGTTTTTAAAATTTGTAGACTTATGCATTTTATTGACTCACCCTGGAATTACATTTCCTCACATATAAAATGATGATAATAACATATGTCCATGGAATTTTTGTAAATTTGAATACAGGATTCAACCCCCATTGAAATATTAGCTCCATGAGTGTAGGGGATTCTGTCTGTTTGGTACATTAATGTATTTCTACAAACTAGAATGATATCTAGCATGTGAAAGACAATCAGTAAAGATCTGTTAAATAAATATGTTTTAGCATAAAATACAGCAATTATTATCTATTATTATAATAGATAACATGCATTAAGTACCTACTAGATGCCAGGTACCACTTGGAGGATTAACTCTCACTAATCCCGCCCCTCCCTTCAAAAGTCACAAAAATTGTAAAAAGTAAGGTTAAGTCTTGTTCAAGTCCATACAGCTAGTTAGTATAGGAAACTCATAGAGTCTGAATGTCCATGTCTCTATAAATAAGCATGCAATAAAGCTCGGCTCTCATATTTTCAAAGAGCAGACACTCATCTATTTCATTTTCCTTCTTTTGAATATGTCTAATAGCAGAATTCATATGCATCTTTGAGAAATGACTGGCAGGGAAGGTGTAAAGAGAAATCATTTACTGAGAGGGGAAAAAGACTGGCCCTGAGTTTGTCTGTCTGTTTGCTCATGATTTGAGTATAGAACAATTGTTTAGTTATATGGCGTTGACGCTTGGAAGAGCCTGAGAGCCTTCCATGATGCATGATCAGTTTTAGTTTAGAAGCCAGATGTGCAAAGACAAAAATTCTTCCTCCTCTGATACGCTAATATCCTGGTCTTTTCTTTTCAGTCTTGTGGCTCTAGTGCCCTCTGGCTACCTTAGAAAGAGGTAGACATTAGAGGTGGTATCTCATGCACACCAGTTCTCATTGCAGAAGTTCCAGTGTCCACATGCTTAGTTACCTAGACCAGCAGGAGCCTTTCAGGGATTTAACTGGAAAAGATGTCCTTGGATTTCATTCCAAGGTTGAGACATTTATAATTTTTTCTGTCTAAGATGTGAGAATATTTTTTAGTCTCTTAGAGTCCCTAGTAACTAGCATTCGCTCTCTAAAGCTCACTTTTCAATAACCCCATATAACTACAATTTTCAAAATCTCATACCACCTTTCCCACCGTAAAGTACACGATGGCACTTGAGTTACAGCAGGGTTGAGTGGCTTCATTGAATTTCCTTGATATATTAATACAGGTAAGTTTGATTGCTTGGGATGCTTTATAATGAGGTAAAGTAATGACGACAGTAGTATTACTGCTAATGTTTACTGAGTATTCACTATGTACTATACACAGTTTTAACATATCACGTAAATTATCTTATTGAATAATCTAGAAACTTTCTGAGCTTGGCACGCTTATTCTCCCCATTTTATTTTATTTTATTTTATTTTATTTTATTTTTTTTATTGTTCAAAATATTACAGATGTATATTATCCCCATTTTAGATTGAGTAAACTGAGGCATAAAACGGCTAAACAACCTGTCAATATCACATACTAGATAAGAACCAGAGATGAAATATACAATTTGACGACGTGACTCCAAGGGAACTTAATCACTTCTCATTCAAAATATTATTGGGGGTTTTTGTATGTTTGTTTGTTTTGCATGTAGTTTCCAAGCCCTCTACTCACCTTTGAATCACTTCTTCATCCAGGAAACTATCATTTTTAAGGAAAGTAAAATGCCCACCTCCTGTCAGCCATTATGCCTGGAGCCAACAGCTCCAGCCTCACCCCCAAATTCTTTATTTTGAATGGGATTCCTGGTCTGGAAGCTGTACACATCTGGATCTCCCTGCCATTCTGCTTCATGTACATCATCGCTATCCTGGGGAACTCTGGGCTCATCTACCTCATCAACCATGAGGAGGCCCTGCACCGGCCCATGTACTACTTCCTGGCCTTGCTCTCCTTCACAGATGTCACCTTGTGTACCACCACTGTCCCCAATATGCTGTGTATATTCTGGTTCAACTTCAAGGAAATTGACTTTAATGCCTGCCTGGCCCAGATGTTTTTTGTCCACATGCTGACAGGGATGGAGTCTGGGGTGCTTATGCTCATGGCCCTGGACCGCTATGTGGCCATCTGCTACCCTTTGCGTTATTCCACCATCCTCACCAACCCTGTCATTGCCAAGGCCAGTCTTGCCACCATTCTGAGGGGCATGATGCTCATCATCCCATTCACATTCCTCACCAAGCGCCTGCCCTATTGCCGGGGCAACTTCATTCCCCATACCTACTGTGACCACATGTCTGTGGCCAAGGTGTCCTGCGGCAATTTCAAGATCAATTCTATTTATGGCCTAATGGTTGCTCTCTTTATTGGTGTGTTTGACATCTGCTGTATTTCCCTGTCTTACACGATGATATTGCGAGCTGTTGTGAGCCTGTCATCTGCAGATGCTCGTCATAAAGCCTTCAGTACCTGTACATCTCATATCTGTGCCATTGTGATCACCTATGTCCCAGCTTTTTTCACTTTTTTCACCCACCGTTTTGGAGGACACAGTATCCCTCACCACATACACATCATTGTGGCCAACCTTTACCTGCTCCTGCCCCCTACAATGAACCCAATTGTTTATGGAGTCAAAACCAAACAGATTCGAGAAGGTGTGGTCAAATTTTTACTTGGAGACAAGGTTGTCCTTACCCAAGACAAATAAATCATAAAATAGACATATTGCTGGGGAGTTGGGGATAAAAAAGGAATGAGGTGACATTTGTAAAAGATGTGAGTAAAATGGAATTAAAAATGAGTCTTCTAATGTATAGATTTTCTGAAATATTTGCAAGTATATGTTATGAAATGTTTATTTTGTGTAAAAATCTGCCAAAGAAGAGAATGCAGAAAAAAGAGGTAACATACCTATCCCTCATAGATTTTGGGTTTTACATAGGAATTTATAGACTCATATGTATAGTGAAAACAAACAGGTAACAGAATGAGGGTTACAGGCCTGGTGTCAATGTATGCATAGTGCATAAGAAGAGGAAGTCGTGGTGATGCAGAGCAAGCATGTCCTCTCTGTAAAGGACAAACTTTATTCAATTTAAGCATTCAAGCACACTGTTGCCATGGAATATCGTGGGCCCAGTGTTGAAAAATTTTTTAGTATCTGTTAAGACAAGCTATATTTAGATGCTTTGTGAAATCTCCCAATTTTAATTATTGGCTAAATGGTTTGGGGTGTGTTTTTTTAATAATCTACATTTCATTCAAGACATGTCTAAGAGTTCTGCTTTTTCCATTTCATCAGGTTGGGAACTTCATGATTTTACATCTAAAAATATAATTGTAATGTTACCAGTTAAGCAGCCAAAAGCGTTGATTAAATTATTAGTATGTGTATTCATTCATTTCATTTTCTGAGGTATTATTTAGGTCATATTATTGGTCATACCCTTTGAGAAGCATGGATGGACCTGGAGATTATTATGCTAAGTGAAATAAGCCAGTCAGAGAAAGACAAATATCACATCATCTCACTTATATGTGGAATCTAATGAACAAAATAAACTTATGAACAAAATAGGTCCAGAGACATGGAAGCATGAAACAGACTGACAGATCTCAGAGGCAAGGAGAGTGGGGGGTGGGGAGAGATTAATCAAAGAATTTATATGCTTATATGCATAGTCCAGGGACACAGACAATAGTGTGGTGAAGGCCTGAGGTGGGGCAGGAGCTGGGTGGAGGGGGAGAAAGGGGGAAAAAGGAGGACATCTGTAATACTTTCAACAATAATAAATTTTTTTAAAAACACTAAAAAATAAATAAATAAGAATATTTTCCATAAAGACAATCAATATACAGAACAAAGAGAAAGCCAATCCAAATGCAAATTGCTTCCAACCCTGGAACTCTTGCCAAGAAAAAAAAGAAGAGAAGTTGTGAATCTGGGTGTTATCCAAGAAATATCTTAGCTTTCCTCTTTTGGGTGAGGGGGGTCATGGGGAAAGACAGAGAAAAAAAATCAACAACAAAGATTAATAATCAAACAAAACAATCATTAAGAGTTAGGAATCAGCCCTGGCTGGGTGGCTCAGTTAGTTGGAGCATTGTCTTATACACCAAGAAGGTTGTGGATTTGATTGCCAGGTCAGGGCACCTAGGTTGTGGGCATGTGGGAGGCAACCAATGGATGGATCTCTCTCTCTCTCTCTTTCTCTCCTCCCTTCTCTCCCTTCCCCTCTCTCTAAAAATCAATGAACATATCTTCAGGTGAGGATTTTTTTTTTAATTCTTGGGGATAGGCAAAAAAAGAAGAGAAACTCCCACTTGGCAATCAATGGATTAACAAAGAAATCAAGAAGGAAATAAAAAAAATCTTAATACAAATAAAAATGAAAACACAATAATCCAAAATCTTTGGGACACAACAAAAACGTTTCTAAGAGGAAAATTTATAGCAATGCAAGCCTACCTCAAGAAACAAGAAAAATCTCAAACAATCTAAACTTACACTTAAAAAAACTACAAAAAGAACAAACAAAGCCCAAAATGAGTAGAAGGAAGGAAATAATAAAGATTAGAGTGAAAGTAAATGAAATAAAGATTAAAAAGCAATAGAAAGCATTAACAAAACAAAGAGCTGGTTCTTTGAAAAGATGAACAAAATAGATAAATCTTTAGATAGTCTTATTTTTTTAAAAAAAGGCACAAATAATTAAAATCAGAAATGACAGAGGAGAACTAACAATCAGCACCACAGAAATACAAAGAATTATAAGATAATACTATGATCAAGTATACACAAATAATTGGACAACCTAGAAGAAATGGGCAAATTCCTAGAAATATATAATCTTTCCAGATTAAATCAGGAAGAAACAGAAAATCTGAACAGGCCAATTAGTAGAAATGAAATTGAATCAGTAATTTAAAACTGCCAACAAAAAAAGTTCAGGACCAGACATCCTCACTAGTGAATTCTACCAAATATTCAAAAAAGAATTAATACCTATGCTTCTCAAGCTATTCCAAAAAAATTAAAGAGGAGAAAAAACTCCCAAACTCATTCTACAAGGCCAGCATTACCTTGCTACTAAAACCTAATAAAGTCACTACAAAAAAAAAAAAATTTTAGCAAACCAGCCCTGGCCGGTGGCTCAGTTAGTTGGAGTGACATCCCATACACCAAAAGGTGGCAGGTTCAATTTCCAGTCAGGGCACATATTCAGGTTGGGAGTTCGATCCCCAGTAAGGGTGCATGCAGAAGGCAACTGGTCAGTGTTTCTCTCTCACATTGATGTTTTTCTCCCCTTTTTCTCTCTTTCTTCCTCTCCCTAAAATCACTAATAATAATAATAATAATAAATAGTAGAAAACCAAATTCAGCAATTCATTAAAAAGATCATACACCATGATCCAGGAAGATATATTCCAGGGATGCAAGGATGGTTCAATATCCACAAGTCAATCAACATGAAACACCGCATAAACAAAATTAAGGATAAAAATAACATGATTATCTCAGTAGTTTCAGAAAAAGCATTTAAAAAACTCAACATCCTTTTATGATTAAAACTCTCAACAAAGTGGATATACAAGGAACATACCTTAACATAATAAAAGGCTATACAGAGGTACCTTGGTTTTTTAACATCTCCGTTAATGAACATTTTGGTTTACCAATACTATAACTTTCATTAAAATCTAAGCTTTTTTTTTTCTCTCTCCTTCTTAATTTGTGTTTCTACTTTTTATTTTTCTCATCAGTGGATGAAGATATTTGCTTTGTTCTTTGAAACAAGGACCTTGTCTTACAAAGCCACTGATTTTACAAAATTCAGTGCAACAAAGTTAATCTTAAATATGAAACCACCATTTTTAGAGAGACTTCCTCAGGCTTAAGGCAGTGACTGAACTTTTCCGGCTCCCCATTTATTTCCCCTGTTCTTCATAGCAGATGATTTGGCCTCACTTCATTTCTAAATGATCCACTTTATTTCCAACTTTATTACTAAATGGGGGACCATGGATATTGTTGTTGTTGTTATCATTGTTATTAAAAGGAAGAGAACAACTGTAAAAATATAGTTTATATCAGCATTTAATATTATTTCAATTTCATAAGAAAATTTTAGCAAATTATATCACTTTCTACCCACATCAGCCTCATGAGAAAAATAGGACAGATTCTGGTTCCTAAATAAGTGGATTTTTTGTGTATGTGGGTCACAGGTGCATGTCTCCATCCTCAAAATGAAGCTGCTCTGTTATAGTCACCAAGGTCTCTCACCTGGTATTCTGAGGGTTCTGTCCAAATGTATTTATTCAATGGTCTTCTGTTTAGTCTCAAGCATTTAGCCTTTTATTCAGTTTCTTGAGCTATGTTGCCCTCATAATCCGTAGCCCTAGGTCTCTTCCCAATTAACTTTTTCTCATTCTCTACTACCTTTTGTATATTTTACTAATATAATTGGTCTAAATTCACACTTTTAAAGAACAAGGGACCAAAAATGAGTAAGTTCTTCATTATAAACCATAAAGAATAGCCCATTGAAGGAGATGAAATAGTAATAATGAGAGACATGACCTTTTCCTAGAAGCAAGGGAAGTAGAGACATTGCATAATACACAATGCATTTGAGAATTTAGAAAATCAAAGTAGAAGATTTTAAAAATAAAAGATGGCCCCGCCGGGCGTGGCTCAGCGGTTGAGCGTCGACCTAGGATCCAGGAGATCGGGGTTCGATTCCGGGTCAGGGCACATGCCCAGGTTGTGGGCTCAATCAGTGACTCTCTCATCATTGATGTTTCTATCTCTCTCTCTCCCTCTCCTTTCCTCTCTCTGAAATTAATAAAGATATATTTTTAAAAAAGAAAAAAGAATGAAAGATGCATGACCCTGTGAGAGAAAAGTAAGAAAGATAAAACCTTTACACTTAGGAATGTACCTGTTGAAAGGATCCCCAAAACAGATGTGAGAAAAAGAAAAGAAGGACCAGCATCATCCTGCTGTTAATCCTCCAGGTTTAACACCTTAGACACCCATCTTCAGAGAGACCTTCACTGAACTCAGTGTATCAGCTCCTAATATTCTCCAGGACCCTCTTATTCTACTCCGTAGCTCTCTGCGTTTGTACTTGACCAATGCCTGAATTTCCATTTCATTGTAAACTTCTTGCAGAGTTACAAAGTTGTATTGTTCATCATTATTTCTCTAGCACGACAGCTACTACAAAACATTTGTTAATGAACGACTGAATAAGTAGGTAATTATTAATTTTAACTCCTGGTCAAAAGCCGTCATCTTAGGAAAATGGTGGGCACACAATACAATATATACAGATGTTGATCATGGATTTGTACACTTAAAGCCTTAGACTTGTAGTGAATTCAGTAGCCTTTCATGTAGGAGAGGAGTAAACTAAGACAGGAAGTAGGAAGAGAATTGCTGCAAAGCAGCCTTATTCTGTATGTCGCCCACCTAGGACATCCTTATTTTCTCTCTCTAGATTTTTACCCCTACTTAGAATGAACAGCAAAAGCTCAAGAACCGCATTAAGACCAGAAATACACTCCATCAGGTATTCTGTAGTGCTGAGTAAAGGGGTACCTCTCTCTGAGATCAGACTTATTCGTCTGCACGACACTGAGCAGGTTAGTTCAGAAGCAGCTGCCATATACCAGCTGTATTTAAACTCAAATAAGATCCATCCTCCTAACCCATACCAAATAGATGAAAGGTGAGTAGCTAAATAAATAGTTACATGGGCCCTCGCCAGTGTGGCTCAGTTGGTCGAGCATCATCCCATGCACCTAGAGGTTGCTGGTTCCATCTCCCATCAGGTTAAATGCCCCAGTTGCAGACTCGATCCCCAGTAGGGGGCGTGCAGGAGGCAGCCAATGGATGTTTCTTATGGATGTTTCTATCTCCCTCTCTCCCTTCCTCTCTCTCTAAAATCAATAAAAACATATTTTTAAAATAATCACATGATCATTATCTAGAAAGAGGATTGTCTTAGTTTTTCCAATCTAGACCATAGTATAGAATCAGAGGAGAATGACTTTCTTTTGAGAAAGGGAAAAAGCAGCCGTAACAGCTGTCAGCTGATAGCTGGCCTGGAACCAACATCTTGACCATTATGATGCCAACTGGACACATACAATTTCACAAAATATGAGCATCAGACAAGGTCACTTTGTGTTCGTGATGATGTAGTGAAGTAAAAACAAGACCCATCCTGCCCAGCCAGTGTGGCTCAGCGGTTGAGCGTGGACCCATGAACCAGGAGGTCACGGTTCAATTCCGGGTCAGGACACATGCTTGGGTTGAGGGCTTGATCCCCAGTTAGGGGGCATGCAGCAGGCAGCCGATCAATGACTCTCTCTCATCACTGTTTCTATTTCTCTCTTCCTCTCCCTTCCTCTCTCTGAAATCAATAAAGACATATATATATATTTTTAAAAGACTGCCATAATCACGTCTGAGCAAAGAGGAAAAACAAAATACTGCCCTCCAAAAAATATCCTCCTACCAAATATGAGTGACTGGCTATTTTTATCAAATATAGCTTTAGCCGCCACTCCATTCCTCTCACTTTTTATATATAAATATTATGAAGATACCCAATATACAAATTAGCCTTTTTAAAAAACCACCTGCGTCTGAGGAACATCCCCAAAACAAGTCCGAAGTCATCATCAAACCCTTTCTCAAACATTCTCATTGAGCCTCCTAACATTTCATCACTGCATGTGGTATCCCCCGTTGTACCAAGTAACAAACCGTACTTCTTCTACTACAAATGTGTTCCTGGTGGTTGTTGGCTAGAGAACACTGATATTTCCCATGTATGAGAGTAGCGGTGGGTCCACAGTAATTGGCATTCTCAGCGGTTTCTAAACCATTCTAATAGCTTGCTGTGCTGCCTCATTGTATCTTAAGTTTGCATTTCCCTAAAGTCAAATGATGCTGAGCAATTTTTTATGTGTTTATTTGCCATCGATATAGTTTTCTTTGGTGAAATGCCTGTTCAGATCATTTGCCCATTTTTTAAACTGAGTTCTCTTATTATTGTGTTTGAGAATTTGTTATATATTCTAGATACGAGTCTTTCATCACATGTGTGCTTTGAAAATATTTTCTCCCAGTCTGTGATTTGTCTTTTTCTTCCCTAAATAGTGTCTTTTAAAGAACAGAAATTCTTGTATTTTAAGAAAGTCCAATTCACCTTTTTTTTTTCTTTTAAAAATAGCATCTTTGGTGTTATAGCTAAGAAAACTTAGCATTAGCCAAAGCTACAAAGTTTTTCTTTTATGTGGTCTTCTAAAAGTTTTGTACTTTTAGTTGTTACCTTTAAATTTTCTGTTATCTCTTGAGATATATTTTAATATATTTTATATTAAAGTGTAACAGACTTCTAGGAAAATGCATTAAACACTGAGTTTACATTAACACATTTTCACTAAGTACCAACATCAAATAGATTTTTTTAAAAACAATATTGCTAGTAATTCAGAAGCCATTTCATATCAGCACCCAGTTACTACTACCTGCAAAAATAATCCCAATCCTGACTTTTAACACCATAGACTTTGGTTGCCTGAAAGGAAGCAAAGAATTAACAGCAGACATGAAACCATTTTTTCTTTCCTCCCTGGGTGGCCCACAAAAAACAATTACTCTAGTTAATTCCTCTTGTAAAAATACTAATAACTAGACATCCTGGTAAGGATAAATCATTGGTATTTGTTTATATGAATTTGATTTGACAATTCAGCTCTTGTGTTAACACTCCGTTTTTTACCTTAAAATAAATGGGGATATATATACATAATATTTTTCAGTCTGACTCACTTGTTGTTTATACTTATAGTTTGTTCATTCTCATTGCTGCACAGTATTTTATTGTTTAAATATATCACACTCTTTTTACAATTTCTATTATTAATGTACATTTGAGCTGTATCAATTACTGATTATTGCATATAGTGCCTCTGTGGTCATCGATGTATCTTCAGACGGCTTTATGCAATGCTTTTGTTGGGTATATTCCTAGGAGCAGAATTTGGGGTCACAGACATGCACACGATTAGTTTTCTGAGATACTGCCAAACAGTTTTCTAAAATGGTTTTACCAATTTGCCTTTTCACCAGAAATGAATGAAGAGTCTAGTTGCTCCAACATATTTGCTACTAAACATTTTTCATTTTATTCATTCTGGTCAATATGTAGTAGAACTGCTTAAGGACTTTAAATGTATTTCCCTTATAATTAAGAAAGCAGAGCATCTTTTCATATTCATTAGAAATTTGGATATACTCCTTTGTGAAATCTCCATACAAGTTCTTCGCTAATTTTTCTATGTGTGGTGTTCCTTTTTCTTATTGAGTTATAGGAATCCTCTGAATATTCTCTAATACATCATTTGGCTTGCCTATCTCTCTGTTAATGGTATATTTGATTAAATATGATGAACACATAATACAATATACAGATGATGTATTATAGAACTGTACACTTGAAACACATAATTTTTTAGAATTTCTTGTTTTCTGGCAGTGTAAGTATTCTGGCAGTGTATTTGTTCTTCAGGAAAACACTGGCTATTCTAAGAGATATATATACATATATATGTATATATATATAAACAGCTGACAGAATATATATATGTGTGTGTGTGTGTGCGCGTGTATTCTGTCTATGAGTATGATATTATTCAAGATAGCCTGGATTGTGCTGAAGTAACTAACACCCACCCCCATCTCATCCCAAATTTTAGCATATTAAAAGAAACAAAGGTTTCATTCTTGTTTATACTACATAACTAATACAGGTTTTGGTGGTGAGGAAGAGCTCTGTTGTTACTCAGGGATCTATTCTGATGAAGGCACCAGAATTCCAGGACATGGAATCTTAACAAAAGCCTCAAGGTATACAAGAGCAGGAGGAAAGAAAATAGAGAAGCACATCAGCACTCTTAACTGTTTCCTCTCAGAATCGACACTGGTCAGGTTACTTCTACAAATATTTTATTTGCCATAGCAAGTCCCATGGACAAGTTTAACTGCAAAAGGCTGGCCATATAATTCTCCAATGCCCCTGAAAGAAAGAGAAAACTGGAAATGTCAGTAAGCACAAGTAGTGTCTAACTTAAGTGTTTCCAACAAGTTTTTTTAAATTTATTTATTTATTTGTCTATTTATTTATTTTCAAATATATCTTTATTGATTTCAGAGAGGAAGGGAGAGGGAGAGAGAGAGATAGGAACATCAATGATGAGAGAGTCCTAGATCAACTGCCTCCCACACGCCCCCAACTAGGGATCGAGCCCGCAACCCGGGCATGTGCCCTGACCGGAATCGAACCCCGATCTCCTGGATCCTAGGTCGATGCTCAACAGCTGAGCCACGCTCAACTGGGCCCAACAAATATTTTTAATTTTCATCCTTTGGTTACTAAAACACATATCTGAAAGTTGTATATTTGTCCTCAAAAGTCTTCAGTTTTTTCTTACTGTGATTATTTTATCCAAAGACTCGAGTTGCTGTAAAATGTCATTAATTTTCACATTTACTTATATCTGAATGTTATATTGTTTTTGTTTGTGAAGGTACTGATAGCTAAGCTCCTTTTCTGTCTGTTTTGATGACTGAAGCTTTCTTACCTTATCTCGAGTTAGGAGTCTGAATATACAGGCTAGCTTGCCTTAATTAATTTCTCTGATGTCTGTTTATTAGATTTTGGCCTATTAGATTTTCTAAATAGAAAAATAAACTGTAGCCTATGGATACTTTAAGCAAATATGATATATTGATATCTATGCTGTCCTATTTACAATATGTTGCTAGATTTAACCACAAGATTTTAAAGGCAGTAGAATTTCCGTGATCATAAACTGATAAAAAAATAAGAAGTTTTAAGCGAAGTAAAAAAGATAACATAACTCTGGCAGACTCTCTTGAATATAGTTTCAAATAAAACCTCATTTATGGACTAGGTCAATAATTTTCCATAAGATTATTTTAGAAAGTGAAATCAAATATATTTCTAGTTTTATATGGCTATCTTCGACATATTGGCCCAGTATTTGGAATATTTATTGAATATTATTACAAAGTTTCTAAAATGTTCCTCCCAAATATAATTTAATATGCAATTCTATAGCATAATGTTTTTAGCCTTAATAGCCTAACTCTTCCACCATAAGTTTCTTATGACATAGGATTCTGCCTTTTTGTTTGCCTTTCACCAAACAGCCACATACAACTTCACACATGTAGAATTTCATTAATATTGATGTAATGAATATATCTTTTATAATTACGCATGATTGTTTCCTGCTCTCTTTTTTATTTCTAAATGAATGCCTTTTTCTCTTTCTCTAGGTGCCAGGAGCCAAAATCTTGATCATAATTTGTTATGGAGAATTTACTGATCCACAGTCCGCACATATGAAAAATGCAAATGTTAAGTGTAACCACATCATAGAATTCACATAAGAAATAGATGTGTTAACATAAATTAGATGTGTTAACACAAATAGATGTGTTATCATAAATTATTTAGAACTGTATATGCTAATGAGTTAAATAAGTCATTGTTATTATTTCAGGAATCCTGTCACCAAAATTTTCTACAATCCCTGAGCAAATTTTATTCTGCTACTTTCATATTTCTTCTGGTGATTCAGGAAGTGGTCCAATTTTAAAACTATCCTATTTAATAATGTACCTCCCACTAGCAGCTAGATTTTCAGATGAATCATATAACAATCCTAAATATCAAATTTTCATCTGAAAACTTGTGAGTATAGTATCTACATTATAAGGTGATTTTGATTATCAAACAATATAAATATAAGCCTTTGTAAAAGATGAAAACCTTAAAATTATAATATCATCAGTAAATTCATTATTATCCTTAAACTCAAAGAATTATTGCTTTGCTCCCTCCCTCCCTTTTAACTCCCTCTAATGAGCATATAGAGAAAATATGAACAATAAGACATTCTAAAACCACCAATGTTTTACCATATTTTAAAAAAAAATTCTCAAAATTCGTTCCCTAATCTGCTTGGTTCTGACCCCATAGATTACAGGATTGAGGGCTGGTGGAACAACCACGTATAGATTGGCTAAGAGAATGTGGATATATAGGGGAATATTGTGGCCAAAGCGGTGTGTCAAGAAAGAGAAAAAGGCAGGTGTGAAAAAGGCTAAGATAACACCAATGTGGGACCCACAGGTGTTGAGGGCTTTGAGTCGGGCCTCCCAGGAAGGCAGGCAAAAGACTGCATAGAGGATCCTCGCATAGGAGAAAATAATGAGGAGCACATCCAATAATAAGAGAGAAATGTTGCCAAGGCCAAACATTATATTCACTTTGATGCTGGCACAGGCCAGACGGGCAATGCCCATGTGCTCGCAGTAGGTATGAGGGATGACATGATGCTCACAGAAGGGCAGCCTCAGGAGGAGAAACACCAGCGGGACCACCATGTACAGGCTCCGCAGAATGGAAATACCTGCAATAATGCCGATAACCTTGCTGGTGAGGATCATGGTATACCGAAGGGGTTTACAGATGGCAACGTAGCGGTCAAAGGCCATGGCCACCAACACAATGCTCTCCATGACAGTGAAGAGGTGGATGAAGAACATCTGGGAAAGGCAGCTTTCGAAAGATATATTCCTGAGGTTGAACCAGAAAATCCCCAGCATTTTGGGGATGGTGGCTGTGGAGAGGCCCAGGTCGATGGAGTCCAACATGGCCAGGAAGTAGTACATGGGCTCATGGAGACTGCGCTCAGTCTGGATCACAAAGAGGAGAGCAGCATTTCCCAAGAGCGCAACAAGGTACACAAAGAGAAAGGGGAATCCAATCCAGACGTGCACTTTTTCCAGCCCTGGGATGCCCAGCAAAAGGAATGCAGAAGGATGGGACCAGGTGTCATTAGGCATAGACATCTTTTCTGCCACTGTTAGCTGCTGTGCATATAAGAGACAGCTATGGATTTCCCATTAGTGATTCCTGCTCCTTTTATTTATTTGTCCAGATTCCTGAAAAAACACTAAAGAACATTTTAATCTCCTTTTGTTCCTATTCAGAAAGGCGGTTAACTAATGATTTTCATCACCAACGCTGTTATAAACTTCAAAACTGCTGAGGAACTAAACCTTAAATGTTCTGATCACAAAAAAAGAAATGACAATTATGTGATGTGATAGAAATGATAGCTAAAACTATGGTGGGAATCATAGTGTGATATAGAAATTTATCAAATCAACATGTTCTACGCTTTGAACTTACCTAATGTGATGGGCCAGTTATATTTCAAGTCTTTAAAAAAGGAAAGGAGCCCTCTTTGGGTGCTCAGTTGGTTGGGGCATCGTCCATACAACAAAAAAATTACGGGTTCGATTCCTGGTCAGATCACAGGTTGCAGTTTCAGTCCCTGGTCGGGGCACGAATGGGAGGCAACTGATCCATGTCTCTCTCTCACATCGATGTTTCTCTCTCTCTCTCTCAAATAAGTAAACATATCCTCAGGTGAGGATTTAAAAATTTTTTATTTTAAAGGATGAGAGATTAAATAAACTGTTCATATTCTACTTGCCTCTCCTGAGCATCATATGGCATAGGAATAAAACCAGCCTGGCATGCTACCACTTTTCCTAATTTTTTTTAAAAAGTCTGATATAAAGAAGAGAAGGCAGAAGAATATCCTCTACATAATGGAAATTTAAACTCTGGAAGACAGCCAGAAAAAAAATGGAAAGAATAAATTCCAGAGTCTGTGTATCTGAGAGTATTCCACATATTTTTGCTTAATGTTCAAAAAGATTTCTCTGGTATTAGTAATCTGAACTATTCCCCTATCAGGAAACCTAAAAACCCCAAAATGTAGAGTGCAGATTACTGTGTGCATGTGTGTGTGTACGTGTTTGTGCATTTTTATATGTGTCTCTGAATACTAGATGGTCTGGTCCTCACAGAAGAATAAACAGTTTATCTTTGTTTATTCATATGCCTGAAAAAATATTCTGCCACATAAAGTTCTCAACTTTAAAAGCTTAAAAATAGATGTATTGACTAAGAAGAGACAGGACAGCAAGCAATTTCAATGTCATATTTTATAAAATAAACAACTTCGTTCATGTCATGGTTTCTGGAAAAAAATTACCCATCAGATTTAGGAAAATGGATAAAAACAAGAAGATACTTGACAAAGAATATTTTGCAGTTATGATGAAATATGAATTGAGAGATTACTTTAATCTAGACAAGCCTATCATTTAGAGAGTGCATAAGTAATCACATCCAATAAAGAAACTGTCCAGATATAAGTCAGCTGGCTGGGAAGGAAGACTAAATATGCTGGGCTAGGCAACTTTCAAGTACATCTTCACCTTCTATTCATGGGGAAATGGCAGAAGCATTTAGGATATCCTAAAATTTAGTTCCTACCGAGATTCTATTTTAGCTTCATGTCTTTATGGATGTCTTCCTGACAGTAACATAGGAGAAGGGATTATCAAGTGATTTTGTGTTATAGCACTCATCAGAACATGTGGAAATTCTGAGCTTACTCATAGTAAGTTAAACATTTGAAGCAAACAGGGAGAAATTAGTTTCTGTATAATTTATTTAAGAAAAACTAGTCATAAGAAAATGTGGAAGTGATTGAACATGATGTTTGCGATTGTGCAGAAAGCTTTGATTCAAATTTAAGAATAGTTAGATATTGGGGGAAATCAGAGTTGGGAGCCTTCCATCAGAGATAAATGCATCTGAAAGTAAATACATCCTACTTTAAACTCATGCCAAAGCAAATGACTTTCTAACTGGGCCCATTTGAAACCTATCAAGAGTAGCAAAAAGGAGAGATAATTTTGCAACTTGGAAAATTCTCTCAGGAAATATATATTGTGTATATGCCTCTGTGTGTGTGTGTGTGTGTGTGTGTGTGTGTGTGTGTGTGTGTAAACTTGGACTGCTAGGGTTGGAGAGGAGACAGCTAAAATTCTCAATTTTGTAATGTGAAAATATCAAAGATAGTATTTTGCCTTTCATTAGTGGAGAATATATAAGTTAACTGGAGAGGTGATTCCTCTATGTACCAGCATTGATTTGGTAATTTGAGTATAATTTTGAATAAAACTTGTCACATACCCTCAAGAAGATGACTGAATAATAAGGGAGATAAAATTCTAAAGATGAAATTTGAAAATTTTATTGCCTGTGCTATGTCAGAGGATGCACAGGATGTTGTAGGTGAAGAGGGGGGTTGAGAAAACTTCCAGGGAAGAGGTTAAGCTAATGCTAAGACTCACAGAATAATCCTTCAGCCAAAGACAAAAATAAATTTTATTCTAGATGGAGTGGAGAGCAAGGACAAAGTGAAAATAAAAGCACAGCAACCAGTAGAGACATAAAAAGGGATTCCATCATACTCTCATTGACCTTATCCAGAAATTCAGTAGACTGATGACCAGACTCTTGTCTAGTGTCCTGGTCACTCTTGTGGCTTCATACAGTGGAAATTTTTTAAATAAAATAGGGCTACATCCCAAGAAAATCAACTCATCCCATTTATTTCTGTGGATTTTCTAGGAGGGCTTGAAAATTGGGGCCTCCTTCCTTTCTGAGAGAACATTTATGAAGCAACCATCACTAATCATTCTATAGTGTATACTGACCTGTTAATTCAACATATATTCCTACATCTCCCCATCTCTGCTGGGTCCAAAATTAAGACTGAATCCCAGCCCCTCATTTGACCTCCGAACTCTTAAGTGTTGCATGGGATTATATCCAACTATCCAGCAGTCGTTTCCTCAATGTGCCATCTTCTTACTCTACCTTATTCCACCAGCCTCCACAAACCTCTATTACATGCCAAATACCCACATTCTCATTTCCAGTAACTGAAGATCATAAGGAGAAGACATAATATATATTTTCCCTCTCATCCTTGCTTAATCTGCAGTCTTGTGGCCATCCTGCCATCAGATGCTTCACCATCATAGCCCTAGGTCGTATTTTTCGTGTATTTGTTTTTGCTTCTTTTTTGTTGCTTTTAGAGAGAGTAAGGGGTGGAGAGAGAGAAGGAAACATTGACATAAGAAAGAAGCATCTATCAGTTGCCCCCCACCTCCGCCCAGCCCTGATTGGGGATCAAACCCACAACCTGGGTATGTGCCCTGACTGGGAATCGAACCCAGCACCTTTTGGTGTATAGGACAAAGCTCCAACCAACTGAGCCACAAAAGTCTATCCCTCAGGGTCATGCTTCATGATTCACTTATTCATGAATTTATCATTCAAAGCATTTATTAAATTACTTTACTATACCTAACACAGTTGTAGAAAATAGAGAAAACTAGTCCTTGCCCTTTTGCTATTCACATTTGTGCACCTGCACACAGTGTCAGAAACAATACCTACATTGATAGAGGATATATTGGTTCATCTCCTTCCATACTGGCTTTCACTCTTTGGTTTCGTGTGTGAGATTATGCATGGTCATAGCTATAAATACATGTAAGTAAAAGTGTAGCTTCAGGAGCTTAGGCATGTGCATTCTCTCTTCATCTTGTTTTCCTTATTTTCACGTTTCTTCCACCTCTCCCTACTGTATTTGTATAAGAATATACCCCTTTGCTATTTTTTATAATGTTACTTACCTTGGTTTCTAAGTCTCTAGAAAGCTCCCTCGCATTTTCTCGGGTCATGTAATTTATTATGTTGAATAAAAGGTGCTTATATTTTTCTTACAACCCCTCTTCCCCTGGGATGGGAACTTAAAGATACGGTCCCAGAGAACTGTCATTATTTAACCTACCTGGAGGCTCTCAGGAAATTCCCTCTCACAGGGTGCATCTTTATTTGACCTGACTCTAAACTCACTCACTGTGAACAGCCTTTTCCCTGGGCTATTAGTCAAAACAATCGATAGAAATTGTTTAACACCGCAGCTTCTTGAAGCTGGATAAGAGTTGGAGCTAACAAGAGACTGACCAAAAAACTTAAAGGCAAAATTGGGGAATGATTTGACTACAGAGAGTATTTCAAAGCTCGGAAATATTCCTAAACTAGAAAGCCACACATGTAAATGACTATGCATGGGCCCAGTGAAGACCTGAGAAATCCCTAATCTGTCACCTCTGGCTGACTTTGAGGTAATAATATTAAAATACAGAATGTGGCTCATTCTACTAGAAAACATGGTTAATTCAAAAAGTCATTTCACACACACACAGTTGAGGTTGTTTTTATGTTGCAGAATGTACATATTTTTAATAAGAAAAAAGTATACCTATGAATATACACAAAAATTCTCAACAAAATACTAGCAAACCAAATCCAATAACATATTAAAAAGAATATACACCATGACCAAGTGTGATTTATCCCAGGAAACAAGATTTGTTCAAGATAAGAGAATCAATGGATGCATTATACAACATTAATAAAATGAAGGGGAAAACACACATGATGATAAACAAACAAACAAAAAAAACTGATTGACAAAATCTAGCACCACTTTAGGATAAAATACTCAACAAACTAGGAATATAAGAAAACTTCTATAACATGATTAAGGGCATTTATGGATTAAAAACTACAGCTCATATCATATTCAGTGGTAAGACTGAAAACTTTCTTCCTAAGATCACAGACAGGTAAAGATGTCTGCTCTCACTTTGCTATTTAACATTGTATTGGAAGTTCTAGCCAGAGCAATTAGGCAAGAAAAAGTCATTCAAATTAGTAAAGAAAAAGTAAACTATCTCTGTTTGTGGACGGCACATACTTATTCATAGAAAATTATAAAGAAGCCACAAAAAATCTATTAGAGCTAATAAACAACTTCAATAAAATTGTTTATTACACAATATAAGATCAACATATAGAAATTAGTTGTATTTCTCTATACTAGCAATAATCAATCTGAAAAGGAAATTGAGAAAACAATTTTATTTACAACTGCATCAAAAATAATAAAATATTTGGGAATAAAATTAACCAAGGAAGTGCAAAATGTGTACATTAAAAGCTACAAAACATTGCTGAAGGAATTTTTAAAAGGTTTAAATAAATGGAAAGCCATTCTATGTTCATGGGTTAGAAGACTTAATGCTATTGGCAACACTTTCCAAAGTGACCTATATACTCAAATGCAGTCCTTATCAAAATTCCAATTTCCTTTTCTGCAAAAAGGGAAAAGCTGATTTGAAAATTCATATGGAATTAACAAGAGGCCCTGGATAACCAAGACAATCTTGAAACTGAAAAACAAAGTTGAAAGACTAGCATTTCCTTATTTCAAAACTTATTACAAAGCAACAGTGTTCAAAAAAGGTGTACAGGCATAACAATAAACTTTCAGCTGAATGGGGTAAGATTGTGGCTTGAGATATCAATACACATGTTTATGGTCAATTGATTTTTTTAAATTCATTTATCTTTATTGTTGAAAGTATTATAGGTGTCCTATTTTTCCCCCCAATTGACCCCCTCCACCTCACTCCCACCCCCTCCCCAGGCTTTCACCTCATTATTGATTGTGTCCATGGGTTAAGCATATATGCATATAACTTCTTTGGTTAATCTCTTCCCACCCTCCACCCCTCTTTCCCTTCCCTCTGGGATATGACCATCTATTGCATGTGTCAATGTCTCTGGATCCACTTAGTTTGTCAGATTCTTTTGTTCATTAGCTTCTTCTTAAAGAAGACCCTTCAACATTTCCTATAGTGCTGGTCTGGTGGTGATGAACTCCTTTAGCTTTTCCTTGTCTGAGATGCTCTTTATCTGACCTTCAATTCTGAATGATCGCTTTGCTGGATAGAGTAACCTTGGTTGCAGTTCCATGTTTTTCATCACTTTGAATATTTCCTGCCACTCCCTTCTGGCCTGCAAAGTTTCTGTTGAGCAATCAGCTGACAGTTGTATGGGTGCTCCCTTGTAGGTAACTGCTTTTCTCTTGCTGCTTTTAAGATTCTCTCTTTGTCTTTAACCTTTGGCATTTTAATTATGATGTGTCTTGGTGTGGGCCTCTTTGGGTTCCTTTTGTTTGGAACCCTCTGTGCTTCCTGGACTTGGAAGTCTATTTCTTTCCCCAGGTAGGGGAAGTTTTCTATAATTATTTCAAATAGGCTTTCAATTTCTTGCTCTATCTCTTCCCCTTCTGGGAAGAGATAATACGAATGTTGGGCCTCTTGAAGTTGTCCCAGAGTCTCCTTATACTATCTTCATATTTCTGGATTCTTTTTTCTTTTTGCTCTTCTGATTGGATGTGTTTTGTTTCCTCATGTTCCAAATTGCTGATTTGATTCTCAGCATCCTCTACTCTACTCTTCATTCTCTGTAAATTATTCTTCATTTCAGTTCGTGTAGCCTTCATTTCTGACGTACTTTATTATGTCACCAATGGTCTCACTTGTTTTCTTAATAGTCTTACTAATATCCTTGAGCATCCTTATAACCGTAATTCTGAACTCTGTATCTAGTAGCTTGCTTGGTTCTATTTCGTTTAGTTCCTCTTCTGGAGATTTCTTCTGTTCTTTCCTTTGTGACATGTTTCTTTGCGTCCGCATTTTGGCTGCTTCCAGGTGTTTGTTTCTATGCATTAGGTAGAGCTGCTATGTCTCCTGGAATTTGTAGAGTGGCTTTGTGTAGTAGGTGTCCTGTAGGGTCCCGTGGCTCAGCCTCCCCAGTCACCTGAGCTGGGCCTTCTAGATGCTCCCCTGTGTGGGCTGTGTGCACTGTCCTGTTGTAGTTGAGCCTTGGTTGCTGTTGGCGTCCCTGGGAGGAACTGACCCCCAGGCCAATCAGCTGTGTGGACCAGCTGCAACTACAACCAAAGAGCTGCTGTGCTGGAGACACCCCTATGGAGCAGGATTTACTTCAGTGGAGCTTTGGTGTTCACCAAGTGCGCCCCTTGAGTGTCACTGGTGGATGTGGTAGGGTTGTAATCCAGCATGGTCGAGTCTGACCACCAGGTGCACTGTCTCTGGGGTCTCCCTAGAGGTGCAAAGTCAGCCTCTGCCAGTGCCTTGCCCAGGGCCACCCAGCCTGAGCCACACAGCAAACCGTAGTTGGCTGCTCCTTGTGCTGGGCTTGGAGGTGCCCAGGAGAGGCCAAGCTATGAGCCAGTGCAGCTGCCGCTAGTGCCAGGCCTGGGGCCACTTATCAAGCCGTATGGGGTCCGCTGCTGCTTGTTTGAGAGATTTTAGGAAAGTCCTAAGCATGAGGCTCGAGAAGCTACTTGCACAGAAAAGCCCCTGGCAATGGCCCGGATGAGCTGCAGGTGGGGACGGGCCAGGCCTCTGGGAGTCACGGGGCGGGGCCAAAGGTGGGAGTCTGGTGCTGGCGATTCAAATATGGCGCCTTCCTGCTCTTCTGTGTGAGATAAAGCCGCCCCTCCACCTCTTGCCCCAATTTTAGGCAGGTTAGTTCCTCCCCGAGTGTCCCAGGTCCTTTCCGGCTGCTGCCCGGCGCTGGGCTCAGAGGGAGCGTCTGAGTGAGTCCGTGCCGGGCCCTTTAAGAGGAGCTGCTGGGGCTCCCGCAGCCTCCGCGACCCTCAGCCACAGTCCCCGCTGGTTTCACAGCCCGGAGTTGTGGGGACGTCTCTTCCCGGCCTGGAGCCCTGGGCAGGGAGCCGGATGTGGGGCTGGGAGCCCTGCCTCCTCTTTCCTCCCCCCTCCCTCCTCCGGGAAACCTCTGCCGCCGAGATTCCCTCCCGGGCTTCAACCGCGGCGCCGGGTGTGGGCCTGTGGCCGCGTCTCTGTGATTCAGCCCGACCCGCCCGCGTCTCCGCCCCTCCTCCCGGTCTCGGCGCTTCTTCAGCTCTCCCGTTGAAGGGCTTCTGTTCAGGTAGATCTCAGGAGGCTCCGAGTGACGGTGGTTCTGTGTTTTAGTTGTAATTCTGATTCGGTTGCGGGAGGCGGCGGGTGCCCCGGTTACCTGCGCCCCATCTTGTTCTTCCTCCCTTGCCCTACCTCCTCATAGGCTCACAATCATAGTCAGTTGATTTTTTACAAGGGTGCCATGACCTTTTAATGGGGAAAAGAATAATATCCTTAAAATGGTGCTGGGACAATTGTATAGCCACATAAAAAGAATAAAATTGGAGCCTTAATTCATAGCACATACAAAAAATAACTCAAAATGGATCAAAGACCTAAATAAAATCACCGAAAAAATGAAACTCAGAATAAAACATAGGGGTAAGTCTTCATGGCTTCAAATTTGGCAATGATTTCTTATATTGGACAACAAAAGTAAAGCAATAAAAGAAAAATACATAAATTGAACTCTATCAGAATTAAAAACTTTTGTGAATCAAGTGACACTATCAAGAGAGTGTTAAGACAGAGAATGGGAGACAATTTGAAAATTATATGTCTGATTATAGTCACCAAAATAAAGAAATATTATAGTTTAACAAAGTAAAGACAGACATCTCAAAAAATGAACAAAGAATTGAATAGATATTTCTTTAAAGATGTACAAAAGGCTGTAATGCCCATGGAAGGATGGGACACTTAAGATCATTAGTTATTGGAGAAATGTAAGTCAAAAGTCAATTAGATGCTATTTGGCACCCACTAAGATGGTTTTAATTGAAAATAATAAAAAATAAACAGTGTTAGAGAGGTTGTGGAGAAAT
The DNA here is from genome assembly GCF_054644295.1 of Miniopterus natalensis. NCBI lineage: Eukaryota > Metazoa > Chordata > Mammalia > Chiroptera > Miniopteridae > Miniopterus > Miniopterus natalensis. The sequence goes on from NC_142091.1 coordinate 41,915,922, forward strand.
GGGGGCCCTCATATATTGCTGGTGGAAATGTAAATTGATGCAGCCACTGTGGAAAACACTTCTTCAAAAAGTTAAGTATAGAATTACCATGTGATCCAAAAATTCTGCTTCTTGGTGTATATACCTAAAGGAAATGAAAACAGATATTCAAACACATATTTTACAGGGATGTTCACAGCAGCACTATTGACAATAGCCAAAGTATGGAAACAACCCAAATGTCCACCAACTGACATATAAACAAAAATGATCTATCCTGACAATAAAATATTGATTGGCCATAAAAAGAAATGAAGTACTGATATATGCTATAACAAGAATACAACTAAAAAACATTATGCTAAGTGAAAGAAGCTAAGGGCAAAAGGCCACATATATGTGATTACATTTATATGAAATATTCAGAATAAATTCATAGAGGCTGAAATCAGGTTAGTGGTCTCCAGGGAGAATGAGGAGTCACTGCTTAATGAGTACTGGATTTCCTTTTGGAGTGATGAAAATATTATGAAACTAGATACTGGTGATAGTTGCACAATATTGTGAATGTACTAAATGCCATTGAATTGTAAACTTTAAAATAGTTAAAATGGTAACTTTTATGTTATGCATATTTTATCAGAATAGAAAATGTTGCTGTTTATATAAATGGGGAGTTAAATGGGTATAGAGTTTCAGTTTTCAAAAAATAAAAAAGTTCTGGAGATGGATGGTGGTTACAGATGCATAACAATATTAATGTACTTAATACTACTGAACTAACTGTACCCTTAAAAATGGTTAAGATAGTAAATTGTATGTTACGTGTATTCTACCAAAATAAAAAACTGAGAAAAAAATGAGAAAGGCAGAAACACTAAACCAAAGGGAAAAAATGTGCATGTTATGATCGCAGTACACACTGATATGAAAATACAAGAGTCATAGATGTCAGATCTAGCTGATTCATACAGAATACCATCACGGAGGACATGGTAACTGAGGCAGAGTTGAAGGAAAGTGGAAATGAGCAGTAGTTATTTCAGAAGTAGAGCTTTTGATCATCAAATACAGGGTAATGTTTTAAAGAGTCATGAATAGAATTAAAATTTTAAAGGGTTTTTTATTGTTGACGTCATTACAAATGTCCCCCATTTATGCCATCACCCCCTTATCCACTTCCAAGACTTTGACAATGGTGTTTGTACTTTATTATATAAAATCTGTTGTATGCAATGGAGAAATGGAGGTCATAGGAAGGAATTTAAGAGATGTGTCAGACTTGATTTGCAAAGATAAATGCTGATACGGTGGGGAGGATGTCCACCATGAGGGACTGACTAGAGACTAGGGAGTAAACTTCTCATTAATCAAAAAGAAATAATGAAAATGAGAACATATCAGATGGAACCAGAGTTTTTTTTTTTTGGACTTTAGACAACATTATCTTCTCTCTCATAACAACTCAAAATTGTCTGAACTTAGAAGATAAAAAATAAAAACTAGAAAAGAAAAGGAGATGAAGTATAAATTTTCAGTTATAAAATAAGTCATGGGGATGTGATTTACAGCATAATACAGTCAATAATATTGTAATAACTATGTATGGTGACAGATGATTACTAGACTTATTGTAATGATCACTTCATAAGGTATATAAATGGTGAATCACTATGTCATACACATGAAACTAATATAATATTGTATGTCAACTATAATCAAAAATAAATGTTTAAAAATTGATTGTCTAATGTATTCAATTGTCCCTCAGTCTTTTTCTGTCTATACTCAGGAAAACCATGATCTATTGCATGTCCTGATACTAACAGGTCTCCATCATCATGCAGGAAGGGAGACTAAGAAAACTCTAGACCTTGAGCTCTACCTGGATTGTTTTCTCACGAGAATGTGGAGTTTTCTTCACCTTCTGCCAGAAGAGCTAGAACACAGGAAAGCGCTCCTCCAAAGACACTATCTGTTTATCATTAATTATAGATTGGAAAGGATAATCTTGCTGGGTTGGAAGAAAAATGATACTATTATCTACAGGTATAAACACTCAAAAAATGGAGTTGCTGCCCCAGAGTCTAATGTGTCCATTTCAGGGGTCTTCATCTTTTGAAACTATAGTTGTAACGATGCTCAACTGCATCAGGATTTACTTATTTATAATAAACAAAGCAAAAGAGTTGCTAAGGACAGCTTCCTAAGAAGTCACACTTTGAAGTTTCATAGGATGGACTTAAAACTTGTATGGCTTCTGAAGAGGAGAGAATCAATATCATCCCCCATACAGGTCTCTTTCCCTTCAGGATATTTCCCTTCCTAATAGCTCATGAGACATCTCTCCCGAGCTGCACAGTTATATCTGGTATGGTGACGTTTTTCTGCAGATGCACTAGGGAGGAACAAAGAGTTAGATGAACTTAATGACCCGTGATCCCATGTTTATGCCCAGAGAACTCTGAAGGCTAAGCTTGGGGATTTGGAAACATGCCTAGACTTAGGGATACTCTCACTTCACTATAAAGATGTTCTCCGTGTAACATGACAAACTTGGGACCCAGAAGCTTGAAGGGTCTCTGGTCACCATTTTTAAGCACCTGGGCTTACGTTGTGATATTACTCTAAGTGAGGACTGGGAGAAGAAATACTAGAAAGGTCAGGATGCATGGGCAGGGTAGATGAGATACTACAAAGAAGAGAAGTAAATGAGAATAGAAGGGACAGTAGCTCCCCATTCCCTTCTTAAAAACACACAGAGCATATGGGTTTGGAACAGACCTCAGCAGGTGAGCACAGTGATATACCGACAAGTAATATGCAGAATTTCTCTTTTCTCTCTCTCTTCTTCCTCCTCTCTCTCTGTCATACACACACACACACACACACACATAAATGAACACACACTTATACAAATCCTGATTCTATTCAACAGCTAAATTCTTAAAAATGGGGCACCATACGTTCAGATGGCAGTACTGGGATATTAAAATAAATATCCCCTGGTTCTTTGTCCCCCAACAGCAACATTTCTGTTAGACAATAGATAAATCCATAAATGAAATCCTGTCATGTTAGATGCTGCAGAGTTGTACAACATCCTAGGGACTCACAAAAATTAAAATAATTTTCTTTATTACTTTCAGGGATTGGAGAAGATTCATTCACAAAATTTTAATTTCAGTGTCACTTAAATTTGGGAGATATTTGATCATTCGTACCTGAAGGTAAACAAAAATTTAGGACACGGGTGTGATTTTTGTATGTTAATTGGTGTTATATGTTGTAATAAAGATGGACATAATTTAGCTGATAAGCCAAGGGTGATTTGCTGTAAGAACATCAGGGAATCTCAGAATAAACAGAAGTCTGAAGATATGGGATTAAAAACCAAGCCATCCCATAAGATTAGAAAGCATTAAAAAGAGTAAACTCCCTTATGTCACATGAATGTCTCAGATCCATGAGGCAAATCCCTACATTTATATTATATCAAAACATAAACAATGGTATAAATGGAATATTCTCATTTAGATTTAGGATTCTTTAACACCTTACTGCACTTTAAGAACCACTGAGTATAGTAATTTCCCAAAAGTAACAAAGTGGCCACGTGGAAAAGGAATGAAAGGAAATGCCAGAAAATGAAAGTATACCCTCCTTTTTGAAATATCCTCAGTCCCTTCAAATATCTCAGATAGTACAAAAAATAAAGCCATGGACAATGTTGCCTACAATGAAGCTTAAAACAATAACGTGCATTGAGAAAGCTGGTCAATTATTCTCTGGAAAAAAGAGAATCTCTAATGTTTATAAATTAATTGCTTCTGCCATTGTCTCCAGTGTACTGATTAGAGGCTTTCACATCTTTCCAGGACCTTGAAAAGATCTTAAAGAAAGTGAGATCCTACTCCTTAACAGGAATTCATTGACACTTGCTAAGAGAATGCCTTCTATCAATGATACACAGTTCCATCCCACTTTCTTTCTCTGTATTGTGTACCTGATCACCCGTGTGGGGAACATCACCCTTTTCTCTGTGATCAAGACTGAACACAGTCTCCACCAGCCCATGTTCTGCTTCCTGGCCATGTGTTCTATGATTGACCAGGGTCTCTCTACATCCACCATCCCCAAAATGCTGGGCATCTTCTGGTTCAACCTCCAAGAAATCAGCTTTGGGAATTGCCTAGCTCAGATGGTCTTTATCCACATGTTTGCAGGCATGAGGACAGTTCTACTGGTTGCCATGACTTATGACCACTTTGTTACCATCTGCAAGCCTCTCCATTACACAATGATCCTCACCAATAAAACCGTCAGTATCTTAGTCTCTGTTGTTGTTGGAAGAAATTTACTCCTTGTGACTCCATTTGTGTTTCTCATTCTGAGGCTGCCCTTCTGTGACATTACATCATCCTTTATATATACTGTGAGCACATAGGTCTTGTCAAGTTGGCCTGTTCATCTATCAAGGTCAACATTACTTACGGGCTAATGGTGATTCTAATATCATTGTAGATGTGATCCTGATTGCCTCTTCTTATGTACTTATCCTTTAAGCTGTTTTCTGCCTTCCCTCTCAGGAAGCCCGACTAAAGGCTCTCCATACCTGTGGTTCACATGTCTGTGTTATGCTGTGCTTTTACACACCAGCATTTTTTTTCTTTTATGACACACTGCTTTGGTCAGAACATTCCCCATTATATCCACATTCTTTTCGCTAATGTATATGCGGTTGTCCCACCTGCCTTTAATCCAGTCATCTATGGAGTCAGGACCAAGCAGATCCGAGAGTGAGTTGTAAAGATATTTGAACATAAATAATAGTCCTGTGTAAAGATTGGGAAAATATATTCACATACTACCCATATTTAATCTGAGCTCTGTCTTAAATTTTCTATTATATTGAATAACAATAGCCAAATTTTTCATTTTTATTGAAAGTGGTTTAGGGTTGACAGATAAAGCCAAACTACCTTTGCCGCCTACTCTACTCACCCACCCCCCACGTAACTGGACAAATGGAAAAGAAAGATATTCTACAGGCAGCAGTGTTTTGGGACTAGAATGACTGGTGGGAAAGGGTGCAAACTCTCCCCCTTTCTCCATATGGATTCTCTCGGTCAGTTTAGACCCTGAAGGAATAGTGACCTAATAATACATGGAATTTGGAAATGCTAGAGGCAAGATGACCTATATTGTTCTGAAAAGCCATGGCAATATAAGTAACAACAGTATTAGTAGCTTCTATTGTAGCAGGATAATTTGACAATAAAAAACATAAACATGTTTATGAAACTAAACAGAAAAGAAAAAATGCCTGAACACTAGAAAGAATCTTTATGTACAGTGATTGGAAAACAATCAAATATGTAATTAATTCTTTTCTACCCATTATCCTAAATCTTCATTAATAAATTATTATTTATCACATAGGTCCATGAGTTTTGTAATACATTTTTTTAGTCAAATGGTCAGTGACCTCACAAAACTTTTTATTCCAGGTTTTAGCACCTCTAGTGCATAACAACCAGTATCTCATTCTAGTATTAATTTTCATTTCCCTGATGACTAATAATGTTGATTGTGGTTTCAGAACTTAGTAGCCATTTTTAAACCTTCTGCGAAGTCTGTATTAGTCTTTCCCAATAACTACAAAATTAGCTACTTTGAGATATATTTGAGTGTAGTTTAAAGCCTTTGAGAAATTGGAGTTCAAAGATAAAACTGCCTATGACAAAGGTAAACAATAACACCAGTAAAATTATATATAATGCGTATGTACACACACATATGTATGTACACAAGTGCTTGTGTACACATCATATATTACGTATGGTATATTTTTATATAAAGTACAATTAAGTTTAAACAGAAGACTCTACAGAAAATAGGTATTGATTTAGCTTATATTCATTGAGCACCTAATTAGTGTGTTGTCTAACTCATGGCAGAAGCTTGGTAAATGTAGGTTGAATCAAGGGATGTTTGCTTGTCATATGAGCATTACTGACATCTAGTGGTGAAGCTAAATACATTTCTTGAATAAATAAGAGTCCTTTAGCCTGGCTAGAGTGGTTCAGTGGTGGAGCATCAATCCAGGATCCAGGAGATCACAGTTCAATCCTGGTTCAATTCCCAATCAGTGCGCATGCCCAGGTTGCAGGCTCTGTCCCCAGTGAGAGGTGTGCAGGAGGCAGCCAATCAATGATTCTCTCTCATCATTGGTGTTTCTATCTCTCTAACCTTCTCCCTCTTTCTGAAATCAATAAAAACATATATTTTAAAAAGAGTTGTTTATATGAGCAATCTAGTGAACTAAAAAGTAACTAGAGTGTTTCTATTCAAAATCCACACACAAAAAACAAATCTGTTTCAAATAAATAATAAAGATGATATCCATTTTAATAATAGCTTGGATCTATTTTCAAATGCTGCTATTTTAATTAAATGCATTATCTCAGTTAATTTGGAGAAAAAAACATATGAAGTGTGAATTGTCATTTTCATTACCCTTGTGAATCTCTAGAGGTAACATGAGCCTCCGAGAAGTTAAGGTGTGTATTCAACATCACTCAGCTATTGAACCACAGGAAGGAGATTTAAATTTAAGTTATCTGGAGAGGATTAAAGGTGTCGGCGGACTGAGTGGAAGCTACTCTGACATTCTCCCAGAACCAAACTATAATTACATCTAAAATATAGAAAAAACATCCTGAATAATCAACTGCAACTGAAGATGAGTTGGAGAGCAACCTCATAACCAAGGAGGAAAAGTGGAGACCATAGAGACTGGTAGGAAGTGTAGAGGCATGAGAGGGCTGGCTGGCCTTCACAGGCAGCAGCTGAAGGTCCAGAGGGAAATCTCAGATGTGGGGGTTCCCAGTGAAAACTCTGGGACTAAACCCAAGGCTGGGCTTCCTAGCCAAGAGGACACAAGAACTGAGATAGGTGCCCACATAACAACTGGATGTGAAAAGCAGCAGGGTTTCTATGTGCCAGGGAGAGATGGCTGGAAATGCAGGCACCCTCTTAAAAAGCCAACATACAAAGTTTCACGTACAGCCACTCACCTTGGGCTCCAGCAGAGGGAGGGCAGAGTGGATTGGAGCTGTGTGAGGAGAATCTAGGGTAGTAGAGATCAGAGGGCACTCCTCTGAATTCTTGTCCTGAGTCATTCCCCCATACTGCAGAGGCAGACATTTACCTTCCAAGCAGCTTTTGCCTGAGGGGGAGCAATTGACCACCCTGCAGTAAAACCTCTCCCCTACCCCGAGGAGTTTCCAAAGCCTGAGGCTCATAAAGAGACTGATAACAATCAGCCACCTCACCCTGTGGTATTTCCACAGACTGAGACTCATTAAGAGAATCAGATTAATCAGCCTGCAGGCAGAGGCAGACTTCAGAGCCCTTTGAGTCTTTGCCTGATCTGCTTCTGGACTCGGGCCTTGGAAAAGCAGACTTTAGTATGCATCTTGGTCTTGCCCAAATGCACTCAGCCCCAAAGGAGGGGACCTCAAGCTGTGGGTTGTTGATAGCTCCAAACAGGGTACTCAAGGCCAGTCACAAACAGCATCTGACATTGGCCTGCACCAGAGACATTCCAAAAAACTGTGAGTCCTAGCTGGCCTACCTAACACATAGAAACAAACTCAAATAGGCAGTCAAAATGGGGAGACAAAAAAACAAACCTCAAATGAAAGAACAAGAGAAGTCTCCAGAAAAAGAGCTAAATGAAATGGAGATAAGCAATCTATCAGATACAGAGCTCAGAATACTGATTGTAAGGATGCTCAACAGCATGAAAAGAGATGTGGAAACTATGAAGGAAATTAAGAATAACATAACAGAAATAAAGAATACATTGGAAGAAATAAAACAGCAGGTTAGAGGAAGCTGAGAATTAGATCAGTGAATTAGAAGACAGTAGAAAAAAATCAATCAAAGATCTATAAAGAAAAAACAATTAAAAAGGGAGGATAGTCTAAGGGAGCTGTGGGAAAATATGAAACATAACAATATTTACATCATAGCTGTGCCAGAGGAGTTCAAAAGTAAGCAAGAGTTAGAGAATCTGTTTGAAGAAATAATGGCAGAAAACTTCCCTAACCTGGTAAAGGAAAAAGTCATACAAATTCAGGAGGCACAGGGAGTCCCAAGCAAGAAGAATCCAAAGAGGCCCACGCCCAGACACATCATAATTAAAATGCAAAAAATTCAAAACAAAGAGAGAATAATAAAGGCAGCAAAAGAAAAGCAACCTGTTACTTACAAAGGAGCTCCCATAAGGTATCAGCTGACCTCTCATCAGAAGCTCTACAGGCTATCATTCAAAATAGATGTTGAAATAAAGCAGTTCCCAGATTAAAAAAAAAAAAGCTAAAGGAATTTATCCCCAGCAAACCAGCATTACAGGAAATGTTAAAGGGACTGCTGTAATAATAAGAAATAGAGAGAGAAACATAGGAATAAAGAATTAAAATGGCAATAAATGAGGACCTATCAATAATAACCTTAAGCACTTTAAGGGAGAAGTCAACAACAATACAGTAATAGTCATGGACTTTAACACCCTACTGACTTCACTAGATAGATCTTCCAGACAAAAAGTCAACACAGAAACAGTGACTAAATGGCACACTAGATCACATGAATTTAACTGATATTTACAGAACATTTACCCCAAATATGCAAAATATACATTCCTCTCAAGTGCACATGGGTCATTCTCAAAGACAGACCACATGTTAGGACACAAAACTAGTCTCTACAAGCTCAAGAAGATTGAAATCATATCAAGCACTTCAGATCACAGGACACGAAGTTGTAAGTCAACTACAGTAAAAACACTCAAAAACATTCAAATACATGGAGGCTAAGTAGCATATTATTAAACAATGAATGGGTTACCAATAAATTCAAGAAAGAAATCAAAAACTTCCCAGAAACAAATGAAAATGAACACACAACAACCCAAAATCTATGGGACAGAACAAAAGCAGTCCTAAGAGGGGAGTTCATAGCACTGCAGGCCTACCTCAAAAAACAAGAAAACTTTTTAGTAAACTATCTAACCCTACAACTTAAAGAATTAAAGAGCTCCCTATGAAGCCACCTGGACCAGGGCTTTTGTTTGCTGGGAGTTTTTTTTATTACTGCCTCAATTTCATCAGTTATTATTAGCCTATTCACGTTTTCTGATTCTTTCTGATTCAGTTTTACATGATCTCACTCATGTGTGAAATCTAATAAACAAAACAGACTGAGGAACAAATAGATCCTGGGACATGGAAACATGGAACAAACTGATGAATCTCAGTGGGAAGGGGGGGGTGGGGAGAGATTAATCAAAGAACTTGTATGCATATATGCATAACCCGTGGACACAGACAATACTGTGGTGAAGGCCTGTGGGGAGAGGGGGATGTTTGCGGGGTGGAGGGGATCAATGGAGAAAAACGGGGATATCTGAAGTACTTTCAACAATAAAGATAAATTTTAAAAATAAATAAATAAATTTAAGTTATCTGACCCAATAATGTTGACTTCAGAGGTAATGCCATACAATTATTATAATAATAGCCAGTGTTTATTTATTAATTTACAATAAACAATTGCTGAGCACTTTCTAAATGTATATAAATCCTATTATATCATTGACACAATCCCACAAGTCAATATAATTTTTCTCATTTTGCCTGTGAGAAAAATCAAGGCTTAGAATGGCAAGTTAGCCTTGGCCAGGGTGGCTCAATTGGTTGGAGCATCGTCCCATATGCTAAAAGACATGGGTTTGATTCCCAGTCAGGGCACATACTCAAGTTGAGGGTTCCTGGTCAGAGTTCATAAGGGAGCAACCGATTGATGTATCTCTCTCAACTCAGTGTTTCTTTCTCTAAATTGGCCAAAATCACAGGAGAAATAGGTGGACAAAAAGGACATGTTCTTAGTATGTATGATAAGCTGTTTTCCTTTGTGTAAATATATATTTATTTTCGTGTTTCTATTAATATTATACATAGTGTTCAAAGCACTATATTCTCATTAAAAAAATTATCAAATGTAGTTCTTAAAACAGATATAGCTCAGGGTTTGGAAACCTGCATTAGAATTCTGGCTCTGGTATTTACTAAATGTGCATATATTTCTGAGCTGACTTTGAGGATATACTGTTTTTCCTACAGGGCTATTGCCCTGTGTTCACTGCCTGTCTTTCCAAAGTAAACTGTTCACCTGGTACCACAGTGAGGTTTAAAGTGTTGGCCATTGTGCCTCTGACTGACTGGGTTCCTGGGACCTATTTGGGGAGGTTACTCATGGGGGATGCAAATTCCAAATCATCTATAACCAGAAGGTATTTCTAACCAGAAATCACAGAACTTGATCTTCAGGGATATGGAAATTTTCTGTCCCATTACTCCAAGGCCAGGGGCACAACCCGCTGTGTGTGGGCCCTTCCCAGGAGACTAGACTAGAGTTCAGTATAACTCCTTGGCTCTGTTAAGAACTCAGTTGCTTGCAGGTTGCAGTCTGTGGCATCCAGTTCTTCACAAACGATTTCTCAGATGCTGAGCAGAGGTAAGTGAGTCAGCTCCTAATTATGCTGGAAGAAGGTTCACAGTGAGAGTAACTAAAGTGATTCTTGGGGGTGATGGAGCTCTGTGACTCAGCCAGAGTCTTCAGATAGGGCCGTCTCCAAGCAATGTAGCAAAAGAGAAAGACTGGAGTTGTGTTGACAATAACTGGATTCATAGCCATATGTCATTTGCTAACATGGAAGGGCACAGCACAGCATTCACTGTGTTAAATAAACAGGTGTCAACAAACCCAGGAACATACAGATACAAACATATGAACAAAGAGTGTTGTTTGCAAACACGAGGAGAAATAACCATGGCAACCCCCATCAGCTGGCACAAATGAGGTCTTTTCTTCCCTACTTCCCCTGGATTTGTCACCTCAGAGGAGAACTTCTCACACTAGGCACCAGCATCCTAGTGGGAGAAGGTAAAGTATATTTAGAAATGGGACACAGAGGGTGGAGAGATGGGAAACTTGGCAACCTGGGTAAAGAGCTTATCCATTTCTGCTGCAAAGGATGGAAGCCAGTCCCTGGGAGAAGCTCGGTTTATCCCAGGAATTGAGAGTCTGAAAGGGAAGAGAGAGGTTCAGAAAGGGAGAGGAAGAGAGAGCCTCAGAGACCTATGGTGAAAGTAAACTTAGGAAATATACATGGAAGTGTTTATTAAACAGAAAAAAATTATTAAACAGACAAAAGGTGAAGATGACTACATCAACAGTGGTCACAGTAATGATAGTGGTGGCCACAGAGGCAATGCCCTAGATGGACAATACATTTTGCCAATGACAATAAGCTTATTGTCCAGGAGCAATCTGAATTTGTAATATAATTAGAATATCAAAGCAGTTTTTTAAAAGTTTCCCTACAAAGACTGTTAAAAAGATTAAATAATTACTATGACAGTGGAAACCTTGTGTGAGGCTAACAAGAAAACTACTGGCATATGACTAGACTTTAGACTTCATAAGGTTGGGGGCTTTGACTCAATCCGTGCTGCTTGCCTGCATTTAGAGCAGTACTTCGCAGATAGTAAGCAATCTATAAATATGGGTCAAATGAATTAAAGATCAATAACTGGAAACTTCTATAAAATAACAGATGAGGGCAGGGAGTGGTCGTGGTGGTAGGTTTGCAGGTGATTCTAAATATAGAAGAAGGAAAACTTAAGTCATTGGGAGCAGTTACTAGAACATGTAAAAATCTATATGATTTTAAGACCTTGATACATAAAGTTAACCTTTTATTGCAGGAATAATATAAAAAATCCGACTATGTTAATAACCTCCAGTCCCCTGCCCACCCTAAGTGCCACTACAAGGACTTCTCAAACTAGGTATAAACCCTCAGTCCTTGTTCCCTAGTTCTGCACAGAGCCTTCTGCCCCTTTTTCGTAGGGTGGAATCACTGTTTCTCAATCACATTTTATTAGTGGGATTATACAGGGTGGGGCAAAAGCAGGTTTAAATTTGTTGAAATGGAAAATAATACAATAATTAATAAATAATAATACAAGAATAAACTCTGTTTTGCATACTCACAACTGGAAACCTACTTTTGCCCCACCCTGTATTGGTCAGTCACATGTTTACAAAAGAAAAAATGTTGAGGGCCACTGATGAAGAGAAAAGAATTATAGAAAACATTAAGATAAAAGGTTATACACATCTTAATTAACTCAGTAGTTGTGACAGAGTAGAAAAATAGATTTGGTAGGTTTTTCTGAAGATTAATACTATTAAAAACTTAGAAAGTTGACCTGCTCCAATCAGTCACTAACAGCATGGTACAAGATAACATTGTCTTCAACCTGCATACCTGTGATAACCTAAATGATCTGACTACAAATGCACCTCCTGCCTTTAATATACTTTTTACAGCGCAGAGTGATATTTTGGGGGTTTGGTGTGTTTTTTTTTAAATATATCTTTATTGATTTCAGAGAGAGGAAAGGAGAGGGAGAGAGAGAGAGAAACATCAATGATGAGAGAGTCATTGATCAGCTGCCTCCTGCACGCCCCCGACTGGGGATCCAGCCCGCAACCCGGGCATACGCCCTGACCGGGAATCGAACCCCGATCATCTGGATCCTAGGTCAATGCTCAACTGCTGAGCCACGCCCGGCTGGGCCAGAGTGATATTTTTGGAATGCAAATTTGATCATGCTACACTACAGCTTAAAGTCCCACAGTTTCCTCCCATTGTTTCTAGGATAAAGATAAAACCACTTAAAATTTACCACAGGGCTTCGTGAGTGCCTACTTTGCACCCAGTCTTTGCACTCCCTGTTCCTATTAATTAGAAATATTTTCTGTCAATTCCTTCTTCCACTTCTTAGTGGATTCTCATCCTTCAGCTATCAATTGAGTTAGCACTTCCTCAGGAAAGCATTCCCCATGAACATATAACATAAGACTTTGTAGTTCGAAGAGAGGCCACTGTTTTGCTGAAATTATATAATAGTCTCCCAATGTGTCTAAAGATCTCAATTCCATTTCTTAGCTCAGATCCAAACACCAGCTATTCAATCCTTCACTTTTACTGGGTTCTCTCCCACATAGAATTTTTTAAATTTTTCATGCTTTGCTGGATTGTATCATTCCCTTCAACCATCAGACCAGCTGAGTCACAGTCTCCACCTCAGTCTCAGTCCAGTAATATTTTACACACAAACACACAGACACACACACACACACGCACACACACACACACACCACTTGTTTATGCTTAACATCCTATTTAACAAGTATAATTAACAACAGATGTTTGAGAATTTAATGCAATATATGAGTTTTCCTTAGAGACTGAAGGGAAGACATGAGAAGTGCAGAATTATTGCATTTGAGTATTTTCTGCATGGTTTTCTATGTAGGTGAAGCAAATACTTTGAAGTGAGAGTATAATATTAACAGTGCCTCCTATTCCCTCTCTAGGTCTCTTCTGCTGTATTATGGAATTAAAGGATGGCTTTTCTGTTTCTCCAGAAAACAGGCAACATGCTATGAAGGAGGTTAGGTTACCTCACTGGAAGCAAGAAAACTTCTGCAAGAAATTTGTCTATAACCAGTTTGCACCGATATGCTGCATCCCAACAATACCCAGTTCCACCCTCCTTCCTTCCTTCTGATGGGCATTCCAGGGCTGGAAGATGTGCACATCTGGATCGGCTTCCCCTTCTTTGCAGTGTATCTAATAGCCCTCCTGGGGAACAGTACTATCCTCTTTGTGATCCAGACTGAACGCAGCCTCCACCAACCCATGTTTTATTTCCTGGCCATGTTGGCCTGCACTGATCTTGGCCTGTCCACAGCCACAATTCCCAAGATGCTGGGCATCTTCTGGTTCAATCTCAGAGACATTGTATTTGGTGCTTGCATCACACAAATGTACACTATCCATATATGCACTGGCCTGGAGTCTGTGGTGCTGACAGTCATGGCCATAGATCGCTATATTGCCATCTGCAACCCCCTGAGATATAGCATGATCCTCACCAATAAAGTGATAGCCATCCTAGGCATAGTCATTATAGTCAGGACTCTAGTGTTTGTGACTCCTTTCATATTTCTCATCCTGAGGTTGCCTTTCTGTGGTGTGCGGATTATTCCCCACACCTATTGTGAACACATGGGCTTAGCAAAATTAGCTTGTGCCAGTATTAGGGTCAATGTTATCTATGGCTTGACTGCTTTCTCAGTGGGATACATTGACCTTTCTGTGATTGGATTTTCCTATGTTCAAATCCTCCGAGCAGTCTTTCGCCTCCCATCCTGGGATGCCCGGCTCAAGGCTCTCAGCACCTGTGGCTCCCATGCCTGTGTCATGTTAGCTTTCTACCTGCCCGCCCTCTTCTCCTTCATGGCACATCGCTTTGGTCACAACATCCCTCATTACGTCCACATACTTCTGGCCAATCTGTACGTGATTATTCCCCCTGCTCTTAATCCTGTAATCTATGGGGTCAGAACAAAACAGATAAGAGAGCGTGTACTACGGATGTTTAACCCTAAATGTTACTGACATTTTGTCCCAGGAGCATCTTCCACAATAGTTCATTAAAACAATGAGATCAAAACAGAATACTGAAACATTTTTATTAAACTCTCTGGCATTCCCACACAAGCCAATCACATGACATTTCCCCCATTCCTCATAATTTGTATACCCTTTGCAAGGCATAGCTCAAAAATTCCAAAACAATCCCTCTACTTTGCCACAAGAAAAGTACAAAAAAATATCTCACACTTGAACTCCATTGATAATACAAAGTGTTTAAAGGGAGAAAAAGGTTTCCAAAAAGTTGTGCCTTAAAATAACTGCTTCAAATAATTTCCTTTCACGTAGAGGTTCTCTTCATTCACATGTCAGAAGCTGGAGTTCATGCTTTCAAAATGATGTGGGATTTTGTGAAAACCAAGCAGGATACAGTGGTCAAAGAAATTAAATAGGAGTCCAAAGATCCAGGTTCAAATTCAGGCTTTGGCCTTGACTAGAACATTTACCTGAGAATTTCACTTAGAACCCCTTCAGCTTCAGTATCCCTGCCAATAAAATGCTATAAAGCAATATTAACTTGGCACTGTGAACTCAAAAAAACTGTTGTGAAAATCTTTGCATCTTGTAAACCATTAAAAGATTTGGAAATAAACAAATGTACTTCTAGTGTGGTGGTTACTTCCAGCATATGTAGATTTAGTTTACCAGATCCAGTTCTAGTGCATTCACAGGTATGAAGTGAGGTCTCCAGCTCCAGATTATCCCAGTGCTTGGGGCTCCTTAGAGACTCACAGCTCAAATGGAGCTAAAGTTGAAAGGCTTCCTCTAAAAGCAGTACAATTTGAAAGAGAATGGAATGTGAAATAAAGGTGAAAAGATAAAGAGAATTGAACAAGCAGGCCCAATATACCCATAACTGAATTTGTACAAAAATATACATAAAAACCAGGAGCGGAGGAACATTCAAAGGGATAATGGCTGGATTATAGTCACATTCAAGAAGCTTAGTTAATTATAAGCAGAATAGATTTGTTAAAAATCTATACACATTTGCTAACTTTCTAAAACCCCAAAGACAAAATGTTCTGAATAGGCCCAGAGAGGTAATACATTACTTACAAAGGAACAGCAATTTTACTTACAATATATTCTCAACAACGACAGTAGATATCAGAAAGCTGTGGAGATATATATACACATACACACATATACATATACATATACATGTGTGTGTACATATTTATATGTCACAAATATATATTATATATAACATATACAGCAGGTCCTCAGATAATGCTGTTTCATTATAATGTTGATGAGGAAAAAAATGTACTCTAGCTTTTCAAAGAATGGTTCCCACCCTGCAACCTGAGCTTCTGGGATAAGCTCAGGCCAACCCTGACCCTGATCTAGAATAAATGGGTTGGAAAAGAATTATCTTACCTCTTTCTTTTTTTATGCTTTAATTTATCTTTATTGTTGAAAGTATTACAGATGTCCCCTTTTTTTTTTACCCCATTTCCCCCCTCCACTCCTCACCAACCCCAGGCCTTCACCACACTACCAATCTTCATTAAATGTCGTATAGCTCACATCTTGTCAATGTTTAATATAAGAATTGTTTATGGTCTTTAATTAGACGTTTGGTGATGTTTCTATGACTGGAAATATGCCATAGGAATTAAAGTCTTGTTTATATCAATTACCTATGGAAAAATTAGTTTCAGTATATGTCATTTTGCTTAAAGTCACAGTTTCCAAGAACCTATCAATGATGTCAAGTAAGGACTTTATATTTTATAATATTATATTATTCAATTAATATGCATATAAAATACTTGTCAATATTCAAATTTTTACCCAACTAAATTGTCACTAAAAAAAAGCTGTCTAATCTTTAGTATAGCACTTTGTACAAAATAGGGTCATAATGTTTGTTCAGTGAAAAAGTAAAAGCACCTTCTTTTAGGCTGGAACTGCTATCTGCCAGTAATTAGCCAAAATGACCAACACAAAGGGAAAGAAGAGAGGCACCCACTCTATGTTCTCTAGACCTTTTAGAAAACATGGAGTTGTTCCTTCAGTCACATGCTTGCGCATCTACAAGAAAGGTGATATTGTAGACATCAAGGGAACGGGCGCTGTTGAAAAAGGAATGCCCCACAATGTTACCGTGGCAAAACTGGAAGAGTCTACAATGTCACCCAGCATGCAGTGGGCATTGTTGTGAACGAACAAGTTAAGGGCTAGATTCTTGCCAAGAGAATTCATGTACGTATTGAGCATATTAAGCGTTCTAAGAGCCGAGATAGCTTTCTGAAACGTGTGAAGGAAAATGATCAGAAAAAGAAGGAAGCCAAAGAGAAAGGTACCTGGGTTCAACTAAAGCATTGGCCTGCTCCACCCAGGGAAGCACACTTTGTGAGAACCAATTGACAGGGGACTGAGCTGCTGGAACCCATTCTCTATGAATTCATGGCATGATAAGTGTTAAAAAAAAGAAGAAAAAAAAAGACCTCTGTGCTGATAAAAATGTTTCTCTAAATTGGGTAAAAGTGTGGTATCCCTTCCCCCCAAAAAAATAATTAAAGAAAACTTGTGTCCTTAAAAAAAAAAAAAAAAAAGAAAACATAAAAGCAATTTTATTCTTTTAACTTCCCTCAGTCATATGGTTCAATATCCTCATATTTAAGATGAGAATATAGTGCTTCTGAGAGATTATGAAGCTGTCCAAGGAGAACTAATCAGGAAATGGTAGGACAAGTGTTCAAACTTAAGCCTCCAGCTGTCTCTGGCATATCCCTATGATTTGAGAGTGGGGAAGAATTATTTATTTATAAGAAATCCTGGAGACAACGATATTTTTTTTACCCAGTGTAAATTGCATGCTCTAGAAACATACTTTATTGAATGATGATTGACTCATGTAATAGTTTTCTTCATTGAAATGTCAATCAACTATATTTGTTGCTGCCAAGGTCTTTGATGCTTCACCCAGGACCTCTAGGTAGCAAGGTAGAGGTAAGGCAGGAGAGGAGTTAGTACACTGAGGGAATGGGATTACATTCCATCTACATCTCTGCCTTGCTATTGTGAGTAGGAAAGTGTAAGAGCTAAAACCAGACTTTGCTTCCTCTCCTCTCTCCAGGATCCCTGTGCCCAAAGCAAAAAATATCCTAACTTTAGCATAAATACCTCTGTCCTAACAATCGTCTGGAGACCTTCACAGAAGAGGCTACTTTCCAGGTCCTATTGCACATCAATTCAGATTGGTGGCTATACTGGTGACAATTCTACTGTTTTTCCAAGGAATCAATGCTAAGTGTTGCTCTGTGGAAGGTGAGTATTGTTAACAGTTGCATTTTCTACAACTCTACTTAGGAAACAGAGTTTAGACCAAAAAACAAACAAACAAACAAAGCCACACAGCCACAAAGGTAAAATTTAGACATGAGACCGTGTGTAGTAAACAAGGTCACTCCCAGGGATTTGCCTGGGTCCGGACTAATGATGTTCCCATTGCAGGGAAAGAGCTCAGAGGGAAAGTATTCCCTGCCACCCTCAGTTGTCCTTTGAGATGTATGCTCCTTTGATTGCTGGAGATGTTCCCCTACCACTTCTCTCTACAGACTTACAGGGCTGAGGATAGTTTATTCTGTTCTTACCCACAGGTCGACCCAGAGAAACTCTTCCTGAGGAGATCCTCATCACTCAATTTCCCCCATTCTTTTCCCAGAGTTTCTTTTTCTTTATTTAGACTCCCCAGAGCCTTTGATCTCTTCCCTCACTCTATTCACAATGCTGAATTTAGCTTTTTATAATATATTCTCTTGAGAAATAGACCACAGAGATTCAGGGTACAGGTGCCTAACAAGGGCACATGTCCTGTGAGTAATGGGGAGGGAAAGGGGGCATAGTAGAGCCAGGGCCCATAAAAACAGCCTCTAGAGCCCTTGGAGGGTCCGGTTTAGGTGCTTTTTCCAACAGCCAAAAACAGCAGTGGTGCAGCATTCTGAAGATGGTGAGTTTCAAGTTGGGATAAGGAAAATTATGGTGAAGGAGATAATGATGAGAGGTAGAACCTGGTATGTCCAGGAAATGGATTTCTCAATGGGGCCTGGTATAGATGTGAAAGCTGCCAAAATACTTAGATCCTGATACAGGGGTGAGAGGAACAAACTGACCTAAATCTGTTATTTCATTCAGAGCTAAGGCTGAGTCATTCTGTGATAATAAAGGGTTGTGTGTCCAAAACTTCTGTAGGCTCAAAGACTCCCACCCATATTATGGCTAGGAGATCAAGGCTCTGTGTATGGTTGGGTCAGAATCTTCCTTTCTGCACCAGTCTAAAATCATCTGTGAGCCAAGGTGATCACTCCTTTTCTAGGCCATCATAGCTGGGCTTGGATCTTCTGTTGCAATTTTGGTTAATTCAATACTTTTATGACATTTTCACGCTGCCAGTATCTTATGTCAGAGGCCCTGCATTGTTCATCAATGCTTAAAACAAGAACCCCTTTATGAATACTAGTCCATAAATACAAACTGATAGAATTGGAGAACTGAAGATCAAAACAATGGCCAGATAGCCAACAACCCCTCATTTCTCTAATCAGGAAGCCTCAGTTTCACTGAGTAGGATACAAAGAGAGAGTAAAAATGGACCCAGCTGTTAAGAAATTTTAAAGGGACTCTAAAACAAAGCAGAAAGTATATTACTGCCCAAGAGAAAATATCTGTGCTATAGTAGGTCTGAAAAGGATAATTCTTCCCTGTATCAGTTCAAAGGTCTTTGGTGACATTCTTGACTCGTCTCCCTCTGCCCCCTCAACCTTTCTTACTTTAAATTCTATAGTCTTCCCACCCCTCAAATGCCCTTTTTCTTCTCAGCTTGCATGGCCTTTGTTCAGATTGTAATCACTTCTCCTTTGGACTATTCAGGACTCTACAAAAATGAGTCCCTACCTTCTGTGTGATTCCCCTTAGTCCCATCTATAAGACATCACCTCCCTGTTTCAAATCTTCTGTGGTCCCTTACAGTGAACAAGACATCTACTGCTACCAGGTGGACCTCACATGGCTGCATGTACCGCTACCTACCTCGGATCATTGTCTCCTGACACTCTGCCCACCTACTTCCTTCCACCAAAGAACTAGGATCAACCAGCCCCTACACTTCATAACTAACCACTACTGAACGTCTGACTAGGCAGGCCTTTCTTCTCTTACCATCCCCTATAAGGATAGTTCTTTTCCCTCAGGTGAATGTTGCCTCTTTTTCCCCCCTTCTTTGATGCTCTCAGCTTGCTATGTCTCCAAGCCTAACAGGACCTCAAAATCGGATAGCCCCTTTCCCTCTCAACAACACCACCTTAAACTTAAATATCATGTATTTATTTTATAAAGGGGAAAACTAGGTATTGTGGAGTTTGAGTGGATATCAGGGCCATAAAATAAGTTTAAGAGCAAGATTTGGAATTTATCTCAGGCAAACTTTTTAACCACAGCACATTGCTTTATTTAACTGTACTTCTGTCCCTTTCCCACTGTTTGTAAGATCATCTTTATGAGAGCTACATCTATACTGCATTATAAGGGCTTCTTTTTTTTTTTTTCTTCAATTTTCTTCTATTTATTAAGTTCTCAGAAATTTTTCTAAATTCATGCTGCGCATTAATATATCTAACATTAAGACCAGGTATGAAGAAGGGACTTACTATTTTCTAGCTTGTTCAAATAGGTGGAGTCACTCTGAAGATTCAGAACTGAGGTTACTGGAAAGGAGAAACTTTTTCAATAAACGTAGGTATGTTGTCTATTCTTTCTATTTCTCTGATTCACACTGAAAGTCATTTTCCTAATCACATATGAAGCTACAGGACAGATCTGATACATAACTATTCTTTCCCCTGTTAGAACCCCTGAGTCCTTGGTTTCTTAAAGTCCTACATGTGTGTGTATATGTGACTGCATATGTGTGTATGTGTGTGTGTGAGAGTGTTGGTACTGTATTTGGAAAGTCTGGATATCCAAAATGAAAGTCTTTGAATCTTATGTTCTCTAGCAGCTAGAGTCTCATATCTTCTCATTCACACTTCACCTCCTAGAGCAGACTATCAGATAACATGGGTGAGCAGGGCCAGTAATCACAACTGTACCAATTATATGGCTCCTGGGCTCACCCTTCCCTCCTGACATAACTCCCTGGTTTTTTTCCTGTTCCTTTGCCGTGACAGCCATTACTATTACCCTTCCTAGCACTTGGCCACTCTGCTCTTTGTTTAGCAGTGAGGAAAATAAGACAGTACCAACTAGAGAAACAACTGGAATTAAAGCAGGTAAGTTTATAGAACATTGAATCCGTAGGTTAGGAAATTGGATCCTGGCTCAAAAAAATCATAGACAATTTTGCTTACCAGGTAAATGGATTCCTATGTGGGTTTATAAGCCTACACTCACTAGCTAGCTTCCATTCTGCCTTCAGTGAACCTCCTCCTGAATAGGAAATTCACAGTCCCTTCTAAAGGACCCAAACTGAAGGAGACACTCTTGAACCTTCACAAAGATAAACAACAGCAAATAATCCAGTGAGAATGAGAAATACCATGTCTTTAAACTGAACTCTTCTTTTTAAAGAAAGAAATCACTGTCTTTGGGCGAGGTTAAGGGCTGCCCTACCTCTAACCCAGTATTTCCTGATGAGTGAAAATATAGAATCCTCATGTCGGACTCTGCCCAATTGTATTGAGTCAGGTAACAGAGATGTCCATACAGCTATTCTTTCTACACTGAAGGAAAGAAGGGCTCAGATAGGTAATTATTCTGGTTGAGTCTAAATCTTGTGTGGTGACTGGAACCATGGACACTAGAGTTAGATTCCCTGGTTCTTCACCACTTACTGGTTCTTTGATTTTGTTCATACTATTCTGCATTCTTTTACCTGTACCCCTTCATTATTTGTGAAATTACTATAACAATATTAATTACTCTTAAGTGGTTTTTAAAAGTATAAAGTGAGATTGTGAATATAAACATTCTGCATAATGCCTAGCACATGACAAGTGTTCAGCTAAATGTCAGTGATGATTGATGATGATGATGATTTAAAAATTCCATTGGGACAGGTTAAGAACCCCAATGGAAATTGAGTTCAACTGCCTCTAGAACATATACTTTCAATGGTGATTTATTCCGTTCTCATTTTAAGGGACTCTGACTTCCTAGTTTGTACAGGATTCTTTACATGACATCACCCAGCAACTACTCCACTGCTCCAGTCTCCGAATTCCTCCTCATCTGCTTTCCTAACTACCAAAGCTGGCAGCACTGGCTGTCCCTGCCCCTCAGTCTCCTCTTCCTCCTGGCCATGACGGCCAATGTCACCCTCCTGATCACCATCCGGCTGGAGGCCTCTCTGCACCAGCCCATGTACTACCTGCTCAGCCTCCTCTCTCTGCTGGACATCGTGCTCTGCCTCACTGTCATCCCCAAGGTCCTGGCCATCTTCTGGTTTGACCTCAGGTCCATCAGCTTCTCTGCCTGCTTCATCCAGATGTTTATTATGAATTGCTTCCTTGCCATGGAGTCCTGCACATTCATGGTCATGGCCTATGACCGCTATGTGGCCATCTGCCACCCACTACGATACCCATCCATCATCACGGATCAGTTTGTGGCTAGGGCTGCCATGTTCGTTGTAGCCCGAAATGCCCTGTTTTTTCTTCCTGTTCCAATCCTTTCTTCCAGACTCAGGTACTGTGCAGAGAACATCATCAAGAACTGCATCTGCACTAACCTGTCTGTGTCCAAACTCTCCTGTGATGACATCACCTTCAACCGGCTCTACCAGTTTGTGGCTGGCTGGACCTTACTGGGCTCTGACCTCATCCTTATTGTCCTCTCCTACTCCTTCATCCTGAAGGCTGTGCTCAGGATCAAGGCCGAGGGGGCTGTGGCCAAGGCCCTGAGCACCTGTGGTTCCCACTTAACACTCACCCTCTTCTTCAGCACAGTCCTGCTGGTTCTGGTCATCACCAACCTGGCCAGAAAGAGAATCCCCCCGGATGTCCCCATCCTGCTCAACATCCTGCACCACCTGATCCCCCCAGCTCTGAACCCCATTGTTTATGGTGTGAGAACCAAGGAGATCAAGCAGGGAATCCAGAAATTGCTGAGGAGGCTGTAAGAACTAAAATAAATGAGATTTGACTTTGGAAACAGAAACTGATAATGGGGAATAATTTTCATGATGAATAGAAAATTTAGATGATTACTGTAGGAATACGTATGGATTTTTCTTTCTCCAATGTTTCAGTCTATTTTGGGCCTATTCATATTTTACCTCCTGTTTTCTATGGCACTGGCTGTTTTTTGCTTTCTGGAATTACCTGTAAGTTTTTCCTGGCCTTATCTATGTGAAAGGGATTTGTCAAGCTATAATTGCCCGAAGCCATTCCATCCTTGCTGCTTGACACAGTCCTTCAAGGAGGAGACATCTGCACAGCCAGTCTCCATGGGACTTGGTGTATGGCAGGTCCCTCTTCCCATGCTTGTTCCCCTTCCTGACACTCTGTGTCCTTCCCCGAGTCACTGCACCAGAAAAGGGCATTGCCCTAGCTGGAAACTTTTCCCTAGCAGGGGAGTCGGATGGGACTGGAAAAGACAATGATTCAGTAAAAGCCCCAAGGAGTACAGGAAAATCATGTGCCGCTCATGAGGAACCCAGACTGTCAGCAGAAAGCTTAGGACTTGTTAGGCCCATTACCGCAGGAAGTTTCCCACCGGGGGAGAGGCCTGGGTCCGAGCCCTGCTGACTCTCGATGCAGGGGATTCCACAGGGAGGCCACCAGGGAGTTCCCACAAGGAATGTATTACTGGGGGATGTTAATATTAATGGAAAACTCTGGGAATCCCCACAAGGAAAGAGCAGCCTAGGAAAGAGATTATTTCAATCTACACCTGAACCCTTATCATACACAGGATATTACAGTGAGGACGGACTGCTGCAGGGAATGTGAGCGGAGAGACCAAGGCAGGTGCCAGGCAGGCGGTCAGTCACCATGGCTGAAAACAGTCACGCGCAAGCTCCAGAGCCCTTCCTTAGGACTCGCATAACCTTCACATAGGAAAGCTGGCTTAGTTATTCTCCTCTTAGCTATGTGGTAGAGCAATAAAATAGTAACTTCAGAATATAAATAACAAACTAGAGATTAACCTGTAGAATAGCCTATAGAAATATAAACAATAGGTATGACTAAAATTACCATACCTAAACAGATGTAAATTCTTTAAAAGGTCAGATAAGAAGGTATATTCATTAACTGTGAAAGGCCAAGACAGAAACCGGAACAAAGCACGATGTCATGTTGTTTACCCAGCAATAAAATCAAATAGTATAAAGACAGTTGTAACAAGGCAATAAAGGGAGAAGCTGATTGTCCTGATGCTCTGAACGCTGTCTCCGTATCCTTTTGTCATTCTTTGCCGACATTGTCCACACCTTTGGTGACCCCTGGACCACTGGGACTGGACCCTGGCACATAATCACGAGAGTTTAATTAGAGTGCTATTGTTTTTCAAATAAAGAACAAATGGTAGTCTAATCACTTTTAATGCCTCTCAATTTCCTCAATTGCTTAATATTTAGATATATATTATATCTCTGGGTTCTACCTGGGATCTGATCTACAAATCAAATTGGTTTTGTGCCATGAGTGGGTCTCTTGTGGACACAGAAAGTTCACTCCAGACCTTGGATTCTTACAGTGGAGTGAATGGCGTGTGTCATCCATTGCCTCCTCTAGCCCTGAAAGATCCTGTCTATATATTTATCTAATGGCACTTCTCTGTAGTATAAATTTCCTATAGCTTTTTCCTTTTAAAAAAAAAAAATCTTAAATAAATTTTAGGATGACTCAGTTGCGTATGTGTGCTCTGTTTAAGTGAAAGAGGGTTTTTTACAGATGTTCTTTACCAACTTCTGAATTCATATGATCCTACCTGCAATTTCTACCAGATTTCAGTCATCATCTGCATCCCACTCTGTCCTGCTTATCTTATATATATATACTTAAATTTACTTCTTAGCCTATTTTCACCCCTATTGTGTCAATCTTCATATCCTGTGCTGGTGACAACATAATTTCTATGACCTCTGGGCCTTTGGATTGGTGGCTTATTTGAATGAAGATCAGTTTGTTTTACTTTTTGCAGCTCCCTTACTGACCATGCCCTGAAAATGGTGGAGACTTGGCTATTGACCAATATTTCCTGAAATCAATTTACATTGGTAACTAGGCCCCTTTTTGGATGCTGAGAGCTTCATATGTGAGAGTCATTTGAGAATGTCCTCTAATGTAGCTAATCTATGATGAAGCTAGCCATTCTTGGGGAACTTATAAAACAACATCATTTTTATGATATTGCCTTTCATCAAAGTAATAACTTTGCTCTACTCACTCTCTTCTCTGTTTTACAACTCTAAAGACTGATCCTAACCAAAGTACAAAACACTCTTCTTCAACTCTCTTCTAGTCAACCACGCCCCAGTTGCTCCTAGCTCATTATGTTCAGATTAGGTCCTTCAATATTTTTTTCTTAAACTCTATGCTCAAGTATCTTCTTCCACATAAAAAACCAATGCCAGCGACTTTATTTGGCAAGCTATGTTTATTCTACAAGCCTCAATTTAAAGTCTCCCTGCTCCAAAACCCCTTCCTTTGTTCACCCCACTGGAATCAATCTGACCATATTGAGTTATGTGTATACATCTCCTTCTGATACTAGATTATAAATTCCTCTGAGATGAGGAGTTTCATTTGTCTTCTTAACTTTACATACTTTAGAGTTGTGAATACAATTATTTATATATTGTAGCTTTTTGTTTAATAAAAGTGAGTAATTCATACATGCACAACTTGTTTCTTAGTTCCCCTGAAAACTTCTTAGGGAAAAGATCAAGTCGTTAATATAATGTATTCTGCAAAGCACCTTACAAAAAGTCTTGTATAAGTCGCAGTTCAGTGCGATTTCATATACCATAAAACCTAAGACTGCTTATCTTGGAATGAGGTAAAAATTACTTTTATTGAGATCCCAGATACACCAATTTGGCCACTGATTAGATGTGTAACTTTTGACGCTTTTGACACACCAATCTGAGCTCTAGTTTTCTCATTAAAGAAGAGTTACGATTGCCATGTTATTATGTGATTTATCAGAGTGTTGGATAAACTAATTTATGAAAAGCTTTTCAACCAGAGCTTAACCCATGCAAATAACTTATACGTGGAAATTAATCCTATTATTTTCCTATGTGCACTTCCTCTCTAACATCTTCAGAAGATGTTCTTCATTATTTTATACACAGTGCACTTCAGAGATGCCCTGCTCCGTGTGTCATTCTCAGTCCCCAGTGCAATTTCTTGATTATTGCGCATCACTCTCTCATAAAACCCTTCCCTTATTTGACGCTCATAGTGTTATGCTGTGGCTTCCTCAGTTGTTTCTTGTCCTAAGTCACCTATTAAAATCTTAGTGCTGTTGCCTCATTTCAGATGTTGGCAGCTGGCTAGCAGACCAGTTGAAATCGATTTAGACTAAAACACTACTGTTCACAGTGAAAGACTATAGGCTGTCCCTGAACAGAGAACAGAAAAAAATAGACTCTCGTGTCAGCCAGTGAGGGGCACATGTGTGTAGATTCACTACACTTATCTCTATAATTTGTCATGCTACTATTTGCTATTTCATTTTTTAATTAGAAAGTTTTGGTTCTCTACAATTTACTTCTTGAAGCACATGAAAATACTTGGTAGATTGTCCACATTTGCCATCACTTTTATTGTTTCTGGATACCTAGGATTTCATATCAGTAGGGATTCTGAGTCTTTTCAAATCTCTTGTCCTCTTGGAAATCCCACTAAAAAATATTTGGTAAATAGGCATCCAACATTTGCTCAAATTCCACCAACAACAAAGAAGTAGCATCTTGCACCTGGGAGAGAAAAAACCTCTGCTTCTGTTCAGGATTTTTATAAAGTTCCTCTCGGGAGAAGATACGACTTTGGGTGGTGGGCACACAGAGCAATATACACCCGAAACTTATATGTTTATATTAACCATTGTTACCCCAATAAATCTAAGTAAAAAAATACAACCATGCCTAAAGATAAAGAATAAAAAGTTCCTCTCACTTTGCAGTTTTGTCCCAAGGCCCATGTGGAAGCACTTTATGGTGAATTAAAATTCCAGTATCAGCTTTAATAATTTTAGCCACGCTTCATTTAAGAGCATGCAGATTTGATAGCACTAAAGTTTTTATGATCACTTCATCATTATAAAATGTCTCTATCCCGAGTCATGCTTCCCGCCTTCACGTTTGCATTCGGAGTAGTATAAATACCTGATATTGCCCTGGTTAGTCTTTCCATCATATATTTTTTTCCTATTTGTTTTCGGCCGTCCTAGGTGCTTATATTTAAAGCGTACCTTCTGTAAGCAGCATGAACATATTCCATCTGCTAGCCTTTGTCTTTTACTTGGAACACTTGGCCTGTTTACATAATGCAGCCGCTGATTGCCTTATAGCTACCATCTTATTATTTGTATTATTTTATTTTATTTTTTCCGCCATCATTGATTCCTCTATGCCCTCTTCCACACCCGCCTATTATTTGTATTTTAACTCACCTACTTTACATTCCCTCCCTCTGGCTTCCTGCCTTATTTAGGATTTATCCAATTTTTATGCCAACTTTTTTTACTATTATTTTGGTGATAACCGTAGAATAAACACTTGGAACCTGGACGCATTGCAGTCTAACTAAATGTGCGCACTTCTTAGAGACTTTGTGATTATTTTATTGTGGATTCCTGGAACGTTTTCTCGGCGGGGCGTTCCTGCGGCGTCGGGAGGGCGCGGTGTCGCCGGTCCGCGGGCGCCCGCGGCTCCTCCACCCGCCCGGGCCTCGGCGCCGCCCGCTCTTGAACTTGGCGGCTGCCGCTGCCCCAAAGAAAACGGGATCCGTCGCTGAAACGGCACAGTCGATAAAGATCCGTAGAAGAGGGAAACGCAGATGCCATCCTCGCTAAGACCCTTACAGGAGATTTTTCATAAGCAACAGAAAAAAACTGTTGAGGAGCAGCCGTGCAGGGGAGCGGGCAGCAGCCGTGCCCCCCGCGGGTTGGCCGCGATGATAAAGACACAATCCGGCGACACCTTCGGGCCGGGTCGGCGGGGAGGCCCGCCCTCGGCGACGCCCGGCCCGCGCAGCCCCGGCCGGACTCGGCAGCCGGCCCCGCCCCGGGCCCGCCGCGCAGGGGGAGGCCGGCGCCGCTGCTCCGCTCGCCGGGGAAGGGGCGTTTGGGGAGGGGCCGCTTTTACCGCGTGGCCCTGATGGGGCCCGGCCGCCAGCGCAGGCCTCGGGAAAAAGAGGGGAGCCTGGCCCAGGGGATGCGCGGCCGCCCGCCCGCCCGGGCAGCGGGGCCCCAGCCCCCCCGAGCTGATGGACCCTCAGCGGGAGGCGCCGGACCCGGAGGCCCCTGCCCGGGGCGCCCTGGCTGGTCAGCGGTGCCTCTGAGCCCAGCTCAGATCAGCGGGGTCCGAGGAAGGGCAGGGAGCCACCGGCGCTTGACAAAAAACGGGAGGCGACAGCCGGGCCAGAAGAGGGGGGAAAGAGCCGCAGCGGGAACCTCAAGAATAGGACGTGCTGGCAGAATCGGAGAAACGGGGTGGGAACGGGGCAGGGAGCGGGGACGGGGCTGCAGGACGGAGATCAGCTGCTGACTGCGCGCAGGCCTCAGCATTCTGCAGCTGACATCTAATTCCAGCTGGCCAAGCCTGCTGAAACAAAAGGCACAGAAGAAGTGCAACAATGACCCTTTTTTTCACGTCGAAACGTGCCTCTTCTTTTAAAAATATAGAGCAGTTATTCTAATAATCAGAAAGGGATGTTTTATGTAATATTTCTTTAATATAAATGTAGTTAGAGGTGTTCTTATAGTCAGTACGGACGTCTTAGTCACAGAAACAAATAAAATTTTAGAGTTCTGTTTTCCTTGAGGTCAAAAATATATTCTTCAATTGTGGTTTTCTAGAAAAAAAAAATCTTTTTCTTAGTATATCATTCAATAAAACCTCCACCATTTGCACAAATCGGTTTAATAAATAATGCTGTAGCAAAGCAAATTATTATGAAAAACAAACTATTAAAACATAAAATAGATTTATTTTTAATAAATGCTTTGTTCAAAATAATTTATTTTTCAAGAAATTTGGTATCTTTATAAACTGTATTATTTCTTCCTTTGCTAAAAAAACTTATTGGGGTGACATTAACATTATATAAATTTCGGGTGTACAGCTTCATAATATAGCATCTGTCTACTCTATAGTGTGCTCACCACCTGACATTTTGTCTCCTTCTTTCACCTATATTTCAACCCCTTTAAATGTATGCACTTTAAATTACTGCTCAGGATTCCATATAACTGTTTTCCTTAAGTGACATATTTTCTATATGTGAATATATTTCTAAAACTTAATAAAAATTAGTGATAAGTCATCATAAAGTACTTATTTTAAAAACAGTTCTTCTAGAATGCGGCTAATATGTAAGTTGAAGTCATTCCGTAAGTCTAATGACATTTGTCTTCTTAAAGGATCTCTTTAAATACATCCTCCAAGTCTCTGAGTGGTATTCATTTTTATTACAAATAATATGTCTGTTTACATAACTCTCAGACATCTGAAGAGAAACAATAATCTGATCAACTCTCTTTCACTTCACCTCAGTTTAGACGCAGAAATCTATCTTTTTCCATTGGAAATGTGTATGTGCCTGTAGGGACACCAGAGCTCGTGGGAGCAGGATTCCCAAACCAATTCTTCATGTTTTCAGCCACAGGAGAGTGGCTTTTAAAGAGATGGCATCTTCATAAAGTTGTCCAGGAGCTAAAGCCACCAATAAAAGGCCAGTGAGGAGGCACACATTGCCTGAAAGCAGTTGGATGACCAAACTGCTGTTTGAGCAGGCTTTCTCTGTAAGTATTTTGGGAACAATACAGTGGAAAGCCAAGCATAAGTTACACTTTATGTTTGGTCCCTGACTTAATTCTTTGTTTATTTTAGAGAATGTTGTTGGACCCTCAGATGTGAGTTTATGAAGACCCTGAAGACAACTGATGTCAAAAGAGCATGAGCCAATTAGAGTGTGGGTCAGCTGAGCTCACAGTAGGTCAGCTCAGGTCTGTCTCTGGCAGGAAGGTTGACCAGAGAGTATTCCTACTTTGATTGATATAGACATATTGTAAGTGTCTGAATTTGTGCCAACTGTCACAAAGAAAAATGAATGAAACCTTGTCCTAGACCTTAATGTGCTTTGGTCCTCCTAGGAGAGGTGGTTAAGAACTATGGATCCAGGCAGAGAGATGAACCCCTACAAAAGGAACCTACAGAATTCCCAGAGTCCATGTGTGGAAGATAACTTTTAAATTGGGACACCAGAGATTGGCCAAAAATGTGCTTAAATAACTACAGATCACGAGAAAAGCATGTGGTATCTGGAGCTGAGCAGAGCTGTGGCAAGGCCTGGCTGAAATGTGGTAGCAGTCTTGAATTAGGGTTAGTCTAAATCAGTGGTTAGGTTAATAATCATAGTTGGGTGTAGCTCTGTCATTCTCAAAGTATTATTCCCAGAAAAGCAACATCAGCATTACTGGGAATTTGTTAGAAAGGCAAATTTTTGAGCTTGCCCTCCAGATGTTCAAAATTAGTAACTGAGGGTTGTGTTCAGCAGCCTGTGTTTCAACAAGAATTCCAGGTGATTCGATGCATCCTCACGCTTCCTAACCCCTCACTGGTCTAGGTAAAAGAAAATCCCGATGAGAAGCCCACAGTACACATTTGAGGGAAAAAATGAAACAACTCTCTACCTTGATTGGGACACTTTTTGTGTCCAGGTGTGCCCCAACCGTATGTCCAAAACTTCCATCTGCAGGAGATGCTCTTCCCTCTGCCTCAGAGGAGAGCACAGAAGAACCTGGCAGCCTCTTCCCCACAGGACCCTGGGTGGTTAAGAAGATGCTCAGAGAACTGACGCTGCTGTCTGTGTGGCATCATTGCTTCGGGCATGCCTAAGTATTCCTTCTGTTCTCCCCTTGTCTTAGAACCCTCCCTTCCTTATTTTTCCTCCTTTTCCAGGGACACATAGTGAGTTCTATTTTTTTAAGCAGTTACTTACCAAATACATATACAAATGCAAATAAGATGCTGCACAGGTGTCTTTTGTATTTATTGTTCTACCACAAGGTCACATTTTTTTCTCGTCACTAAATTATTTTTTATCCGATTCTGCTTTGTTCAGCTTTTTACCGAGTATTAAGCAAGAATGCTGAAGGTTTATAGTAGAGCAAGATATGGAGATGCTAAATTAAACTTGTCAAGGACCTTATGATGCTTTCAACAATCTGTCAGCCCATGTATCTGCACTATACTTATTGAGTGACAATTATGGCACCATGTGCAGTGTGTTTTTCTCTGTGCTGTAATATAAAGGTAAGATTCCATTGCTGGCAGATGGAGCACAGACATTTTGGGAAACAATTAGAAAACAATGAGTATAGAAAGTTTTATTAATGCTTTGATAACAGCATGATCAGGGTATTTAAGGATCATAAAGAAAGTATGTATGTATATAAGTGTAAGAAGAAAAAACATTTGTAAGAGGTGTAACTCCTGGTACAGATAGAATGGGACAAGCAGAACTTAGTTACTGGAGGGCAAGAGAGTTGATTCTATAAAAAGGATATGACACATGCAAAAACACAGAGATGAGGCCAAGCAAAGTATGTTCAATAGGTGGCTGAGTCTATGTTTGTGCAGTTGGAACATACTCACATGAAGGAACTTATTCTTTATTCGTAAAGTTATGAATACTAAGGAAATATTGTTTTAACATGGACTGATGTGATGCAATTTACATGTTAGACAGATTTTGTGCCAATAGAATTGTGGATGAACTTTACAGCCTAGAATGGAAGTAGATAGCTTGTTAAGAGGTTTTTAATAAAACAATCAAATCCTAAGTTCATGTGTCTTTTCTTTCAGCCAGTTCCAGGCCCCCTGCCAGTCATGGTATTATCTCTCAACAACACAGGGACCCAGGTGAATGAATTCTTGATGATCTGCTTCCCAGGAATGCAGGACACACAGCACTGGCTATCCATAGCCCTGGCTCCCCTCCTGGTTTTGGCCCTTGGGGCCAACTTTATGTTATTACTAGCAATCTGGCAGGAAGCATCACTACATGAGCCCATGTACTACCTGCTTGCCATCCTCTCCCTGCTGGATGTCATCCTCTGCCTCACGGTCATCCCCAAGGTCAGTGCCTCCCATAGTTCACTCTCAGGCAGGCAATCATCTTTCCTGTTTTTGGTTTTTGTTTCTTGTCTGCTGTAAATCCTCTTACACCTAAAGGAAAATACTCAGTGAATAGCCTGCACCATCACATTAGGTCTATCAAAGCTAAGATATGCCCCCTCTCATTCTCACTGTCCGTGTTTTTCTAAGGTTTTATTATTTCCCAAATGACAGGCCCTCTCTCAGTGTCTGAATCTGTGATAGTCCAACTTTTGCCCTTCTTTTAACTTCTAGTATGATTCTTCTTGGCTATGAATGATCCCACCCTTACACCCAAGGCCTCTAGAATTTACTTTCTAAGATGTAACTGGTTGTATGTTTATGTCATATACTGAAATAGGAAACATAATTGGAAAACGTTTCTTATGAGTATGGAGAGGTTGAGGGTGTTTAAATATAAATATTGGATTACTGGGTTTAATGTCTTGTGATACATTTAGGTGGGCAGATGTGTCAGCTGAGGTTTAGGTAAAAACTTTAAAGATTAAGACAAGACAGGGTATAAATAAACATTTTTAAGCAAAAATTGTGCTCTATAGATGGATAGAAAAGGGTATAAAATCAGATTCTGAAGATTGGGGCTCACAAAGAAGGTACTTGAAAAAAGGATACTGTCTCAGTTGGGTTTATGGGGCTGTGGTTTGGGAATACGGATGGTTGAAACCATCTGAGGGCTTTCCAAGGATACGCACCCTAGGGTAGAAATGTTTGCACAGTTTTTGAGAATAATGATTCTGGCAGGTCCTGCTCATCTTCTGGTTCAACATGAAGCCCAGCAGCTTCGCCGGCTGCTTCCTGCAGATGTTCATCATGAATACATTCCTTCCCATGGAGTCCTCCACCTTTCTGGTCATGGCCTATGACCGCTATGTGGCCATCTGCCACCCGCTGCGCTACCAGTCCCTCATCACTGAACAATTCGTCATTAAGGCAGTCATTTTTATTGTCTTGCGAAATTTCCTGGCTACACTGCCCACACCAGTTCTGGCTGCCAGGCTCAACTACTGTGCCAACAATGTGGTGGAGAACTGCATCTGTGCCAACATTTCCGTGGCACAGCTCTCCTGTGGGGATATTCACCTAAACAAGCTCTACCAGTTTGTGAGTGTTTGGTGCCTCCTGGGCTCCGACCTGGTGCTCACCCTGCTGTCTTACTGCTGCATCCTGAGTGCGGTTATGCGCCTGCAGTCAGCGGGTGCGGCCACCAAGGCTCTGAGTACTTGCGGTTCCCATCTCATTCTTATACTGTTCTTCTATACATTGCTGCTGGTCTTCATCTTCACAAACAAGGCGGGACAGAAGGTGCCCTCAGAGGTACCCATTCTTCTCAATGTCTTGCATCACCTTATCCCACCAGCCCTGAACCCCATTGTTTATGGAGTACGAACCCAGGAAATCAAGCAAGGAATTATCAAGCTACTCAAGTACCACTATTAAGAGGTGAGAGCTAAAGATCCGGGATTAGAGAAGTCTGGGCATGTATTAGTGATGGTTTCATGTGAATGCCACAAGGAACATAGCATGGCATCCATGCTGTTACCCTCATCTAGAACTTAAACCTTTCTCAGCCACTGTCACAATACTGACCCTCACCACCCCAATGGAATATCCTTCAACGATAGAAAGAAGGAAATCTTGCCATTTGCAACAATATTGATGGAGCGTGTGGTCATTTTGTTAAGTAAAATAAGTCAGGGAAAAACAAATGCCATACGATCTCACTTACATGTGGAATCTGAAAAACAAAATGAAAACCAAAAACTGAGCTCACAGGTACAGAGAATGGATTGGATTGTTGGTTGCCAGAGGCAGGAGGTGGGAGGTGGGCAAAATGATTTAAGAGTTCAAAAGGTATAAACTTTCAGTTATTAAAAAAATAAGGCATGGAATGTAATGTACAGCATGGTGACTATAGTTAAATACTGCATTGCATATTTGATAGTTGTTAAGAGAGTAGATCTTAAAAGTTCTCATCATAAAAAACACAATTGTAACCATGTATAATAATGGATGTTAACTAGTCTTATTGTGTTGTTTCACAATGTATGCAATTATCTAATCATTATGTTGCACACATGAAACTAATATAATTTTATATGTCAATTATACTCCAATAAAAAATAAAAAGATGAATGCATTTTTATTAAATATTAAATATTTAGTCTATAGAAAAAACAAAACAAGGCTGAATTTGCCCTACCCCACCCTACCCACCCTGCTTTATCCAACACCTTTGAATCCCTGGTAAAGTATATCGAGAGGGGTAATTGCTTTAGCTCTCCTTTATTTACAGCTACCCCAGCCATATTCAATGATCTTCTACCATTTGGCTCAGACCTGCCTCCAGTGACATCCAGCGTAGGAGTAATGCCAATGCAATTATGCAGTCAACCAATACTTGAAGAGAAGGTTTTAGTGTTGAGCATCATTCCAATTAAACTTATCCAAGATATAACATCTTTGTGTTGTATCATTTCCTCTCTAGTAACATTATGATAGGGTCTGGCCTTTAAACCCCAGCCTCTTCTTTTTTATGTCTCTAGTTTGTAAGATTCAGTCCCTGCTTTGGTTCTGGCCTGAGTTCCCATTCTATTGCTCTACATTAACCTGCAGTCCTCCGCCAGTTCTAGGATGATAGCCAATTCTTTGCCTGTTTGGAACCTGAGGTTCTGCTACTTGCAGTCAGATCTCTCCGTGGCCATGGGCTTGACTTCTGATTTTGTCTCCCCAAGGTTGTTTCCCACCCACTGCAAGAATGTCCACTACTTCTTGGGCTTCTTTTTGTCCTCAGCTAAGGCCTCTGTATTTATTGCTCCATCTGATTGGAAAGTCTTACCCTATAGTTCAAACTTCTCAGCATTCATAATCTCAATTCAAAAGTCACCTCTGTAGAGAGTACCTCTCCTATAATTACATCCAAAATGGCCTTCTCCTATTTCAGATCACTCAAACACATTATGCCATCCCTTTTTCTTTTTTTATTTATTATTTATTTACCCATTTAGTAATTAAATTTCCCTAAAATTGAGTTCCCCTTAAAAAGTACCTGGATTGCAAGCATCTTGTCTTTTTTGCTCATGACCCTATCTTCAATTCCTAGATCTTAATGTATCTGGCACATATTAGGTGTTGAATACATATTAAATAAAGAAAAAAAAATAGTTCCAAAGTTTAGTGTGCAGGGCCACTGCTATGCCCTGTGGACATACTGAAATATATTCTTACATCAATCTCCAGTATTGGTTGGAATGTCTTCTAAGATATCCACCTGATGCACTTAATAGTGATAGGAGACAAGTTCCTAATTCCTAGTGATGTGAAAATTACCAACAAATTCTTCATTTTAACAATATCTGGATAGTTGCTCCATACTTCAAAGGGTCATATTCCCTATTTTTGTTTCTTTTTGAAAGTTAGATTCTAAAGCATTCTATATATCTTATGTCTTCTCTAAATTTTTCTTAAAAATTAAAATCAGCAATTTTAAATGCTGATGTATAAAATTAGGAAATCTGTTTAAGGTAAGATTTAAACTTAATTTCTTAACACGAACAACCATTGCTTACTATAATGTTACTATTATTTTTTATTCACTAATAAAAGCTAATTAAAAATAACACCTTCCTGGACATATGGCTCATCTTTAGCCTCAGTCCGGTCACTACAGGACTTGGGTCTTTTTGACGTGCATAAAGCTAATCAATAAGACTTTTGCTATTTTAATCTTTTTGCCTTGTTTTCTAATATTTTATATTCTGCATTCTCATTATTTTAATGCAAAGAAGTCATAATTCACCCAAATTCTCTGGTTTCCTTTTCTCTTTCTGGTTAAGCAGATACAAATGAGAGATTTTATTTATTATTATGGTTCACTCTTTTAGAGTCAACTTTTTTGTTCATTTAACTTGCTTGTTCTTTTCTTTTTTTAAATCCTCACCCAAGGATATGTTTTTATTCATTTTAGAGAGAGAGAGGAAGGGAGAGAGAGAGAGAGAGAAACATAGACTGGTTGCCTCCTGTATGTGCCCTGATGGGGAATCAAACCCACAACCTTTTAGTGTAGAGGATGGCACTCCAACCAACTAAGCCACTGGCCAGGGCTAACTTGCTTTTTCTATCCATTTTCCTGAGTTTTATATCAATCTGAAGAAAATCTTAATTTTTATTACATATCATGAGTGGGATATAGCCACTATTGTTCTTTATTGTGTTTTTCACATAGAAATGGGGCATACAATTTATAAGTAAGCCAGAATTTATCTCACTACACTTTAAAAATTAGTAGACAAACAATGCAGACATGTTTATAATGCAAAAAATTTCAAAGTTATCTTTTAGTAAAAATAGCTTGTGATAAATTTCTCAGCTCTAGGAAGCCATTTCATGTAAGTTTCATTCCGCCTTTTTATTTGTAAAAATATGTGTTTGTTTTGAGATAAGTTGATGTGAGTCACTATTAAACCTCATAATTTTTAGAGCATTAATGGAAAGATGCTGGTAAATACCATTTAGAAGTTGCAAGCATTATCTATTTTATAACAGTAGTTGATTAAATTTGCTTTAGAAGTATATCATATTTTTATTGTGAGAATCCTTCTCACTGATACTTAGTTATAAGTATGGGGAATTAAGACCTTCTGAAATATTGTTATTTGCAAGAGTGAGATTTCAGTTGATTATACTGGTCTATGTCATAGTGTATCATATAAACAAAATTTGAACATAATATTACCTGACATTATTGTTTATTATTAGGATGATACAAATGCATTTTTATTTTCAAGCAGATAATAACAGGAGTCCAACAGTTATGAAACTAAAGACCATCAGAAGTTCAAGATTGAATTATTTTCATTACTGGATAGAGGATTAAAGAAACACAAAGCATAGAACACTATACCTTAAACAGATCAGTGATTTAACTAATATTTTAACTCAAGTTAAATGGCACAGACTTTGGAAACTGCACTGATAATGGACTTTGACTCGTTTTTGTTTTGAGGTCAGAAGGCAGGAACCCATAATTTGGAGTCTAGTAAGACTTCCCTTGTAAGAAACTGATATTTCCCACATCAGTAATCCTCAGGAACATGTCAATCCTAAAGACAAGATGAAGACTCAAATAGAGTAACTTAGATTTTTAAGAGGGAAATGTTTTGACTATTGGGCCTCCCATCTATTGGGCCAAGAAGTAAACATATGTGGAGCCCTCCCATTAGGAAGGACCATTAGCTTATTCTGGGCAGGTGAATACAGGCTGAGACCCATACATGATGTGAATGTGTAAATCATCTTTCAGGTATACTTGGAGTTTGGCCTGTGAACAAAGTCATAAATTGTGGTATTTAGAAGTTGACCTTGATACACTGTTCAAATTTCCCATTTAGTTTCACCTGTCATGAGAGAATATGAGAAGTGTCTACACCTGTGCTTAAAGGGGAAAAGTATGGTTCATACTGACAGACACACACAGATTGAAAGTAAAGAGATAAAAATAAGACATTTCATGAAAATGGAAACAAAACAAAAAAAGCTGTTGTGGCAATTATTTTACCAGACAAACTAGACTTTAAAACAAAGGCTATAACAGAGACAAAGAAGAATCCAGCAATTCCACTTCTGGGTATGTATCCAAAGAAACCCAAAACACTAATTTGAAAACACACATGCATCCATATATTCACTGGAGCATTATTTACAATAGCCAAGATGTGGAGGTAACATAAGTGCCCATCAATAGGCCAATGGATAAAGAAAATGTGGTACATATAAATAAGGAATATGACTCAGCCATAAAAAAGAATGAAATCTTGCCATCTGCAACAAACAAATAGACCTAGAGGGTGCTATGTTAAGTTAAATAAATCAGTCATAGAAAGACAAATATCATAGGATTTCACTTACATGTGGTATCTAAAAAACAAGATAAAAATGGCCTGGCCAGTGTTGCTCAGGTGGTTGGAGTGTCACCCTGTGCACTGAAAGGTCGAGGTTTGATTTTCCGATCAGGGCACATGCCCAGGTTGTGGGTTCAGTCCCCCAGGCACCTACAAGAGACAACTGATTGATGTTTCTCTCTCTCCCTCTCCTTTTCTCTCTATCTCTAAAATCAGTTAAAAAATAAAATAAAAACAAAATAAACAAATAAAACAGAAAAAAGCTCATAGATACAGAGAACATTTTGATGGTTGCCAGATGAGAGGGGGTTGAGAGATGTGTGAAAAGGGGGAAGGGATTCAGAAGTACAAATTGGTAGTTACAAAATAGTCATGGAGATGTAAAGTACAGCATAGGGAATATAGTCAATAATATGGTAATAACTATGTATGGTGTCAGATGAGTACTAGATTTATTGGGGTGATCATGTTGTAAATTGTATAAATGTCCAATTGCTGCATTGTACACCTGAAACTAATATAATATTGTGTGCAAACTGTAATTTAAAAATAAAAAGTTATTTTTTAAAAAGAGAAGTATGAAAAAGAGACTCAATGTGAGTGATGCCCGTCTTGAGGAAGGACATGGTTTTATAGACCTTGAAACTAGAAATATGCTTTAAAATAACTAGTTGACTGTCTTCATGTAACAGATGAAGACTCTGAAACTCAGCGAGGCTGCTGATTTCTTCCTGTCATGCATTTTATTTGTGGTTGTGCAGGGCCTAGACTGCAGAACTTGTAACTCACCATATCGGGCCTTTTCTCTTTTGCAAGTCACTCCCTGTATTTATTTGTACCTCATTTCTTTATACTTTCTTCTATGTGTAGGAAAACACTCTTTCAATATTAAAGGGTCTAGATTGCTTTATAATCTGCCTAAATAGCACATGAGTTCCTCAATAATTGAAATTTTGTTCTGTGCCTCTTCATGCCCTGGGGCTCTAACCAAGTTCCTGTACCAGAGAAGTTGCTTAGAAAGTCTTTCTTTAGTTAATAATATGTCCTAGTATATTTCAATGTCATCTTCTGATACTGTGACATTAGTACACCAAAGCAGAGCCCTACATATACACATCACACACTGAGTACTGAAGGGGAGGTTTCCAACGCAGACAATGCTGTGAAGACATTGAGGAACAGACTTTCTATGATAATTCCATCTCCTATACCCAGTAAATCTCATTTCTCCACATGTGAGCAATTCTTGCAAGAGCTATACCCTTTTGAGAGTTGTACCTGACAAGATGCAAGTTTGCTTCATCACGAATAGGAGAAAAAAGTTATTGGTCTGGTTGATGGTAAGTGAAAGAGATCTTATGGACTTCAGCAACTTTTCAGTATTTAGGCCTGACATTTAAAATACTGTGGTTTTTCACAACTACATTATGCAACTAGATTAATAACAACAGCAACAACAACAATAATAATAGTAAGTTGCAGGCATAGACATTTATATCTATAGTTATTTTTAATTATATGTAGAGAAATAGTAAATACAATATTAAGTGTAGTTTACTTCTCCACTATAGAATTCATATTCTTGAGTTCTCACATTTTAGACTAAACAGAGTGTAAAGATTGGGAAAAATTTTAAGTTATAGAAATATCAGACTTTTAGAGGGAAGCATTGGAGTTTAAAAGGGAGGAATAGAGTCAAGAAGTTGTTTCAGAATTAAAATTACTTTTCTCCTGGAACTTATGTCTCTGAGCTAGGAGTTTCAACCTAATTTCCCATTCCCTGATTTTTAAGTCTTTCTCTTTTAAGAGTTCAGAGATCTAGTTGTCCTTATTACCATCCTTTCTTCAGTAGCCTCTGGATTCCTTGCTTGATCTCCCGGGTTCGCACCCCATAGACAATGGGGTTGAGGGCTGCAGGAATGACATGGTGAAGGACATTGAGCAAGACTGGAACATTAGGAGAGACTTTCTTCTTGGCCACATGAGTGAGCACGAAGACCAGAAGGATGGTGCTGAAGAACAGGATAAGAATGAAGTGGGAGCCACATGTGCTTAGGGCCTTGGCCACAGCACCCACTGCCTTGAGTCTCAGCACAGCTCGAAGTATGAAGGTGTAGGAGAGGAAGATGAGGATGAGGTCAGACCCCAGCAGTGTCCAGCCTCCAGCAAACTGGTAGAGACGATTGATGGTGATGTCATCACAGGAGAGCCTGGAGACTGACATATTGGCACAGATGCAGTTCTCAATGACAGTTCTCCCACAAGAATGGAGTTGGGCAGAGAGAATGGGGATAGGCACTGTCATAAGGACACTCCTGGCCAAAATAAAAATGGCAGCCTTAGCTACAAACTGATCCGTGACAATGGATGCATATTGTAGTGGGTGGCAGATGGCTACATAGCGGTCATAGGCCATGATCATGA
The DNA here is from genome assembly GCF_054644295.1 of Miniopterus natalensis. Taxonomy (NCBI): domain Eukaryota; kingdom Metazoa; phylum Chordata; class Mammalia; order Chiroptera; family Miniopteridae; genus Miniopterus; species Miniopterus natalensis. The sequence continues at coordinate 41,956,222 of NC_142091.1, forward strand.
ATGTGCAGGACTCCATGGCAAGGAAGCAATTCATGATGAACATCTGGAGGAAGCAGGCAAAGAAGCTGATGGGCCTGAGGTCAAACCAGAAGATGGCCAGGACCTTGGGGATGACGGTGAGACAGAGCACGATGTCCAGCAGAGAGAGGAGGCTGAGCAGGTAGTACATGGGCTCGTGAAGAGAGGTCTCCAGCCAGATGGTGATCAGAAGAATACCATTGGCCCCCATGGCCAGGAGGAAGAGGAGGCTGAGGGGCAGGGACAGCCAGAGCTGCCAGCTGGGGGACCTGACAAAACAATTCAGGACGAAGTCTGAGACCTCAACGGAGATGGTTTCATTTAGGTGTGCTGTCATATTTTGTCATATATTTCCATAGCTTTATTTTACTGATCTGTAAAATTAAAATAAAATTAGCTTCTACTCAAGATATATGAAGATACAATTTGCGTTACTTAGATAAACTAGCGGATCATAGTGGTTATCCAGAGCCAATGAATTTATCTGTTTATCTTTTGTGCCATGCTATTGGGATATTTCTACCACTTTAAACAGTATAGAAAAGATTAAGGTAATATGATTTGTTTATACATATTTTATTTGTTCAAGGTTTATTTTTATAGATTATAATGTCTAAACAGTAAAGAGTAGGAGAAAACTTACTTACTTACTTAGAAAACTACTTTGTTACAAGTGAGTAGCTAAATTTGTACTTGCATGTTTCTTTCCTTTTATAATGACCAAATAGACTACTAAATCTGTAATTCAACTGTAACAGTACATGCAAGTAAGCCTGACACAAACTAAGGACTCAGATAAATGTCACTGAACCTCCATGCTGCCCCTATTCTGACCTTTCAGCAGTATTTATTGTGCTTTAATTAGACAATTTTAAAATTATACACTGAAAATAAAGTGAATTTACATTTTGTTTCAGAAGTCATTTTAATTTGTAGGTATAGATCCTGCTCAGTAATTACTTTTATTCTATTTCTTATATCTTCATATTTGTAGAATTCCTAACTTCTGGAAGAAACAACCTTTAAAAAAAAATGGTGGAGAGAGGGACTGGGGAGGGGGTTGGAACAGGGTGGAATGGGTCATTGGGGAGAAAAGGGGACATCTGTAATATTTTAAACAAAAATAAAATTAAACGATAATAATAATCACAAGATATTGCAAAAAAATTAAAAAGAAATGAGCAATGTCACATAGCTAGGCAGGAGTGATGCCTATCATTAAACAAGAGGAAAAGTTGATTCTTCTCGTTGCAACAGTGTGAGAATGACGAAGTTCACCTTTGAAGTCCCTCCATCTCCTTCCTATTGCCCTTTCCATCTTCAATATAATGATCCAGGTACACAATGCCCCCTTCCAGGCACCAGTCCAATGTTGCCATTATTCTCTTATCATTTAACCTTTCCCCCAGCATTCTTTCAGGTGCTAGGTTCACAACATTGCATAAGGAATTGTTCTTACTCCCTAAAATAAAAGTAATCCTGGGGAGAATGGATAATAAATACAAGTAATATGGGCAATGCCAAGGTCTTTCTCTAGCTATTATGAGAGTGTAAGGGAGAGTTTACTAACTCTGACATAGGGAATAGGCTGGAGAAAAAGAAGTGTAAACTAAAGTGATGTGATACTCTCATTTACACTAGAGATAAGGGATTCTAAGGTTCTTTCTCAAGTGTCACTTTAGACATTATTGACTGCATCCAGCAACAGATAATTTTGATATTCTAGGTATAATTTTCTGTTTTTAGCAGCAGTAGCTTTTAGAAATACTTTAGATTGAGCTGAAACCTGCGGCACTACTTTCCGATCCCCACTTGCCTTCAATTGTGATCTTTGTCCTCAACTTCTGAAGTTATATAGATAAAATTTAATTTCTGCCTTATGATTTAAGCATTTGTAGGCAGATTCTTCTCTTCCTCTGGCCCCTAAATTTTCATATTAATTGTTGAAAACCCCAGTTTTCACCTTGATGCACTTCCTAGCCCTAGCACACCCATTAATCTCCTATGGACAAACTCCAGCCTCTCTGCATCTGTGGCCACCAAGCAAAAGATCAGAGAAGGCAAAAAGAAGACAAAAGAGAGGTGTCTAGAGCACGTGGTCTCTCTTGTGCCCCCTGACCTGAGACAGGATGCAGTCTCTACTACCCCGTCTTCAGACTACTTCAGCTGTGCTGAGTCAAGAATGAAAAGGAACACAGACCTGGGCTGAAGAGTGGGTCTCTCCTGTCTCGTGGATAATCTTGGTATAGTGGCCTCTCAGCCACCCTCCACCCAGAAAATGTGAATTGTGGAGTCTTGTTCTACTGACATTGGAGCTCTGGGTAACTCCCCAAGTATTTGGAGTAGCTATAACTCTAGAGCCTAAGGGACTCTGCCCTCTGGGAACTTCTCCATACCCAGTTCCTTTGTCCCAAAAGGCCATCCAGGAATAGACAGGCAGGCAGGTGAGAAAAGAAAATGATATTTTGGGGGTTTTGTTTTTTTCTAAAAGACAAGACCTCTGGTATTCCAGCCTTACACTGACTGTGTGTTCTGTAGGCAATAAGTCAGTCTTCTGGGTCTAGGGGTCTTACAGACATTCATACATCTTCATACTCATTTGCAAATGCACACTTGGCACCTTCCATGAATCCAAAAAGCTCACTCAGAAATTCTATACATGCTTGTTAGATACGTACATTCCAAACCATGAAATTGAATGGTTCAATGTAAAGTGATAAAATGCAAGATAATTTTTAATAAAATATTACTGAAGAAATGCAATGTGTTTTTCAGCAAGAACGTCCTACAGTAATTTTTACTGTAGTGAAAGATTTTTAAACAGGATAGATATATAGCTGGTTATTAGAAAACATGATTTGTTCCTTTATTTTTTAAATTTTCATTTTGGACCTGATGTGAATTATTCATATTCCTCAAGTCATGGGAATAAGCATCATCAGTTTCCATAAAGCACTTTTTTTGTTTTCTTTTGCTATCTTTCTTCTGCATATCTCGACCTTGCTCCTATTTCTTTTCCCTTCAGAAAAGTGAAAACTCTAGTGTACTTGGAATGTGTCTTTCTAATGACTCTCCAGTATGCTTATTTAGCTATATGTTCATTTATGGGAGAATATTTATATAATGTTAATGTTTATATAAATTTATTATTTGTATATTTAATTTATATAAATGTCATTGAGTTCTAAATCTGATGTCATTCTTTATTTTCAATCAACTCTAATTGTTAAAAATCTATACGTGTTGCTATGTGTAAGTCAACTGCATTATTTTTGACAGCTGTTTAATTTTCATTAGCGCATTATCCTTTTTTATGCAAGTAGCTAACAGCCACGGTGACCTATAATTAATTGTTACCAAAAATAATGCTACTGTCAAAATCTTTGTACACAAGGAACTTAATGAGAAAAACAAGGCAATAGAGGATCAGATAGAGAACTTTATGGAAAACATAAAAAAAGAGATACATCACATAAACAAAAATCAGAGAGAGATAAATAATGCTGTATCTGATAGCAAGAATACACTAGAAGGAATTAAAAGCAGGCTAAATGAAGCAGAGGATAGAACAGTGACTTAGAAAATAAGGTAGAAAAAATCACTCAATCAGAGCAGCAAAAAGAAAAAACACTTAAAAAGCATGAGGACAGTCTAAGGGAGCTTTGGGACAACATGAAGTGAAACAACATTTGCATTATAGGAGTGCCGGGGGGGAGGAAAGAGCAAGGGATAGAGAACTCGGTGGAGGAAATAATGACAGAAAACTTCCCTATGCTGGCAAGGGAGAAAGCCACACAAGTTCAGGAAGCACAGAGGGTTCCAAACAAGCAGGACCCAAAGAGACCCACTCCAAGATACATCATAATTAAAATGGCAAATGTCAAGGACAATGAGAAAATATTAAGGGCTGCAAGAGAGAGACAAGCAGTGACCTACAAGGGAACCCCCATAAGGCTCACAGCTGATTTCTCAAAAGAGACTCTTCAGGCCAGAAGGGAGTAGCATGAAATTCTCAAAGTAATGAAAAGCAAGAACATGCAACCAAGATTGCTTTATCCAGCAAGGCTATCATTTAAAATTGCAGGTGAAATAAAGAGCTTCCCAGACAAAAAAAGGCTAAAGGAGTTCAGTACCACCAAACCAGCATTGCAAGAAATGCTAAAAGGATTGCTCTAAGAAAAAGAAAGAATAGAGAGAGAAAAGTACATCAGCATAAAGAGGAAAAATGGCAGTAAATAAGTTTATATCAATAGTAACCTTAAATGTAAATTGAATAAGTGGTCCAATCAAGAGACATAGAGTAGCTGAATGGATAAGCAAACAGGACCCAAATATATGCTGTCTATAGGAGACCCACCTGAGAGCAAAAGACTCACACAGGCTAAAAGTGAAGAGATGAAATAAAATATTCCATGAAAATGGAAAGGAAAAGAAAGCTGCAGTAGCAATACTTATTTCTGACAAAATAGACTTCAAAATAAAGACCATAAAAAGACACAAAGATGGTCACTACATAGTACTAAAGGGATCAATCCAACAGGAGGAAATAACCCTTATAAACATTTATGCACCCAATACAGGAACACATAAATATATAAAAAATTTCTTGGGGGACTTGAAGGGGGAGATTGACAGCAACACAATCATAGTGGGGCCATAACACCCCACTGTCAGCATTGGACAGATTATCAAGACAAAAAAATCAACAGGGAAACACAGACCTTAAATGACTCACTAGACCTGATGGATTTGACATTTATAGGACATTTCATCCCAAAGCAGCAGAATACACATTCTTCTCAAGTGTGCATGGAACATTCTCAAAAATAGACTACATGTTAGGGCACAAGGCAAGTCTCTACAAATACAAGAAGATTGAAATCATATCAAGCATCTTCTCAGATCACAATGCCCTGAAACTAGAAATCAACCACTATAAAAAAACTCAAAAATATTCAAACACATCGAGGATAAATAGCATGCTATTAAACAATGAATGGGTTACCAATGAGATCAAGGAAGAAATCAAACACTTCATGGAAAGAAACAAAAATATACGACAACAACCGAAAATCTATGGGACACAGAGAAAGCAGTTCTGAGAGGAAAATTCATAGCATTACAGGCCTATCTCAACAAACAAGAGAAAGATCTAATGAACCACCTAACACAACAACTAAAAGAACTAGAACAAGAGCAGCAAGAAAAGCCCCAAGGAAGCAGAAGGAAGGAAATAATAAAGATCAGAGTAGAAATTAATGACATAAAGACAAAAAAATACAAAAAAATCAATGAAACCAAGAGCTGGTTCTTTGAAAAGATCAATAAGATTGATGTACCTTTATCCAGACTCACTAAGAAACAAAGAGAGAGGACCTAAATAAATAAAATCAGAAATGGAAGAGGCAATATAACAACTGACCCAACAGAAATACAAAGGATTGTAAGAAAATACTATGAGCAACTATATGCCAACAAATAGGACAACATGGAGGAAATGGACAAATTCCTAGAAGCATACAACCTTTCAAAGCTGAATCAAAAAGAGGCAGAAAACCTGAATAGACTGATAACAACTAATGAAATTGAAACAGTGATCAAAAAACTCCCAGCAAACAAAAGTCCTGGAGCAGATGGATTTACAGATGAGTTTTACCAAACTTTCAAAGAATAATTAACACCTATTCTATTCAAACTATTCCAGAAAATTCAAGAGGAGGGAAAACTCCCAAACTCTTTTTATGAAGCCAGCATCATCCTAATCCCAAAACCAGATAAAGACACTACATAGAAAGAAAATTACAGGCCAATATCCCTGATGAACATAGATGCTAAAATCTTCACTAAAATACTAGCAAACCGGATCCAGCAATACATTAAAAAGATCATACACCACGGCCAAGTGGGATTTATTCCAGGGATGCATAAACAAAAGAAGGACAAAAATCATATAATATCAATAGATTCAGAAAAGCATTTGACAAAATCCAGCACCCATTTCTGATAAAAACTCTCAGCAAAGTGGGAATAGAGGGATCATACCTCAACATAATAAAGGCCATATATGACAGACCTACAGCCAACATCATACTCAATGGGCAAAAACTAAAACCATTTCCCTTAAAAACAGGAGCAAGACAGGGATGTCCACTTTCACCACTCTTATTCAACATAGTACTGGAAGTCCTAGCCATAGCCATCAGACAGGAAGAAAACATAAAAGGTATCCAAATTGGAAAGGAGGAAGTAAAACTGTCATTATTTGCAGATGACACGATATTGTACATAGAAAACCCTAAAGACTCCATCAAAGCACTACTAGATTTGATAAATGCATTTCACAAGGTAGCTGGATACAAAATCAACATCCAGAAATCAATGGCATTCCTATACACCAATAATGAACCTTCAGGGAGAGAAACTACAAAAACAATAGCATTTACCATTGCAACAAAAAAAATAAGATACCTAGGAATAAACTTAACCAAGGATGTAAAAGACCTGTACTCGGAAAACTACGTGACACTGAAAAAAGAAAGAGAGGGAGATTTATTTAAATAAGTGGAAGAATATACTATGCTCATGGGTTGGAAGAATTAATATCATTTAAATGTTCATGCTACCCCAAGCAATTTATAAATTCAATGCAATTCCTATTAAAATACCAACAGCATATTTCACAGATCTAGAACAAACATTTCAAAAATTTATATGGAACCAAAAAAGACCCTGAATAGCTGCAGCCATCTTGAGAAAAAAGAACAGAGTGGGAGGGATCACATTACCGGACTTCAAACTGTACTACAAAGCCATTGTAATCAAAACGGCCTGGTATTGGTACAACAACAGGCATATAGATCAATGGAACAGAACAGAGGCCCCAGAAGTAGACCCATGACGTTATGGTCAGTTAATATTTGACAAAGGAGGCAAGAGTATCCAGTGGAGTAAAGACAGTCTCTTCAATAAGTGGTGCTGGGAAAATTGGACAGATACATGCAAAAAAAATGAAACTAGTGACAGTGAGCTTTTTTTTTTAATGTCTCTTAGCCGTTTGTATGTCCTCTTTGGAAAAGTGTTTATTTAGGTCCTTTGTCCATTTTTTAATTGGATTGTTTGTCTTCCTTTTGTTAAGTTGTATGAGTTCCTTATATATTTTGGATATTAACCCTTTACCCAATGTGTCATTGGCAAATATGTTTTCCATACAGTGGGCTCCCTTTTCATTTTGTTGGTTTCGTTTTGATGGTTTCTTTTGCTGTGCAGAAGCTTTTTATTTTGATGCAGTCCCATTTGTTTATTTTCTCCTTAGTTTCTCTTGCACTAGATGTGTCAGTAAACATATTGCTACAAGAGGTGTCTGAGATTTTGCTGCCTATGTTTTCCTCTAGAATTTTTATGGTTTCATGTCTCACATTTAAGTATTTTATCCATTTTGAATTTACTTTTGTGTATGGTGTAAGTTGGTGGTCTAGTTTTATTTTATTTTATTTTTTGCATGTACCTGTCCAATTTTCCAAACACCATTTATTGAAGAGACTTTATTTCATATTGTTTATTTTAAAATTCTGTACTCATATTTCCTTAGGACACTAAGTACTTTGGGTAGTAAAATGTATTCGGAGTAGAGGGAAAGAGGAATAAAAGAGCAAGTTGTAGGCTGTAAATCGTCCAGGTGAGTATTGTGATTATCACAACTCAGAGAAAAAGCTTCATCACTGTCTGGGCTTTAATATTTCTTGCTTTTTACAATCTGGGCAGACCAGCCCCTCAGGTCATCTCCCATTGTCCCTGTTCCTTTTCTAGGAACTGCTATGACACTAATTCAAATTACATAGACTCCAGTTGTGACTACAGAGGATGTGCTCACATACATTTTATGTCCCCTTTTCCATCAAAAAATGGTGCATTGACACTACAAATAATCTTCATGTGCACTGATTGGACAATAAATAGATATGTAAAATTTTCTTCTCTATTCATTATTCTGAATTTCCATTAATAACCCCCTACATTTTACAATGGGCTCAGATGGATTTATATATTTTGCAATGCATTTTAAACATTAAATTGTTTATATAGACAAGAGCCCTGCATACTCTACAGGTGGCCTTTGACTAACCACGGTCCATTTTGAGGTGCTTTCTTCTGTGACTCTTTTTTGCTTTTCCTTCCCTGACCATTACTTTGTGTTCTCTCCGTGTTCGTCTCCTCACACCAGAAAATAGGGATTATGTGGGGGGCTCTTCAGGGTTTTTGTGGGGTTTTTGGTTTTCTTACTCTATATTCTTTCCATAGCCATACTATCTACTCCCATTGCTTCAATTCCCAAGTTTATATCTTATTTGAGTGCCAAACCTGTAGGTCCAAGTTTTTTCTGTACACCTCCACTTCTGTGTCTCGTGGGTAATCAAATTCAAAGTGCCTAAAAATGTACTTCTGACTTTACCCCGGAACTCTACCTCCTCCTATAAAGATGTTCCATACAGTTGCTCGGATCATGAACACATGAATGAAATATGCTCTCTCCCTCACTCTTGATATCTAGTGTAAAACCCAGAAGACAAGGATCATGTCTGAATTATATTCCTAGTAACTAGCATACATTCAATCATTTATGTAACATTTATTTAATCATTTATTTAGCAAACATTAATTCATCTCTACCATACACCAAGCACTGTTCAGGTGCTGGAGATACAGCAGTGAACATAACAGACAAAAATTTCCACCCTTATGCTGCTAAAATTTTAGTGAACATGGACTGATTGAACAAATGAGTAAAATGTTATGGTCATTGACAATGGTAAATGCTATGCAGAACAGTGAACCAGGGGAGGCAGGAAATCATTTGTGTTTGGGGGGAATATTGTTGAATACTATTTTAAATACTGTGGTCAAGAAGACCCAATGGACCTAAGGGAGGGAGCTTCGGAGACAGAGGAACAAACAGTAAAATGTCCCAAAGGCAGAAATATGGTTCATGTTTTTGTAAAACTGCTAGAAAAGCAGTTTACATGTACTAAACTGAAGGAGGAAGTCAGGTAAATGAGTCCCACCTAGAGAAATAAATTCCTCTCCCTTCTGGGCTTCCAAAGTGCCTTATGCATGTATTTTAATCTAATTCTTATTCCATTGCAATATAATTGATTTTACATGTGTTTGCCTTTTCCACCAGACCATGTGTTTTTTTAATATAATGGGATCAAGATTTATTATTTAGATTCCCATTTTCTAGCACTCTGCTGGACATAAAATAACTTTCAATAAATATTTTTAAATGCCCCCCAAAAATGTGAAAGCATAATGGTTATTTTAAACATTTTTAACAGCTGTTTTTTTTAAATCTTATATTTACTCTTCCAAAGCCCATGTCCTCTCTTTAAGTACTTATACTTCCCATCAACTGCAGATCTTAAAGTAGTATTGATTTTTCATCTCCACTGGCTCTACTGGGGACTTCACCAAGATCAGACAATTAGGTTTGATGCTTGACTCATCCAAACGCACAGCCCCTGGTCTGAGTAGCACGGCGAGAAATTACACATCTATATCCTTAGTCTCTGCCAGGATACCACAGAATGGTAAGAAATAGGATGTAATCCTGCATACAAGGGAACCTATACAGTTCATACCATTGGGTACGTCCAGAGAGATGAGGATTGCATCTATCTTTCAGTCCCTGCCTTCCAGTCGTGATTGTGAGTGTTCTTTATTGAGAAAAGCAAAGCAAGGGCACAATTACTTTCTGCTATCACCCACCTCTCTTCAGTAATTTCCAAATGCTCTGTTTAATTTCCTGGGTTCGTACACCATAGACAATGGGGTTGAGAGCTGCAGGGATGACATGGTGTAAGACATTAAGTAAGACAGGGATATCAGGGGAAACCTTCTTCTTGGCCATATGGGTAAAAACAAAAACCAGCAGTATGGTGCTGAAGAAGAGAATTAGAATGAAATGAGAGCCACATGTGCTCAGAGCTTTGGCAGCTGCTGCTTTTGCCTTGAGTCTAAGAACAGCTCGAAGGATGAATGTGTAGGAGAGAAAGATGAGCGTGAGGTTGGAGCCCAAAAGAGTCCAGGCCACAATTAACTGGTAGATTCTGTTCAGGGCAACTTTATCACAGGAGAGCTTGGACACAGAGAGGTTGGCACAGATGCAGTTCTCAATGATATTTTTTCCACAGTAATGGAGCAGGGCAGAGAGGATGGGGATTGGTGCAGTGAGAAATGTGTTCCGGGTCAAGGTGAAGACAATGGCCTTGGCCACAAATTGATCCGTGATGATGGATGGGTAGTGCAGAGGCTTACAGATGGCCACATAGCGGTCATAGGCCATGGCTAAGAATGTACAGGACTCCATTGGCAAGAAGTTGTTCATGATGAACATCTGGAGGAAGCAGGCGGAGAAGCTGATGGACCTGAGGTCAAACCAGAAGATGGCCAGGACCTTGGGGATGACAGTGACGCAGAGCACGATGTCCAGCAGAGAGAGGAGGCTGAGCAGGTAGTACATGGGCTCGTGCAGGGAGGCCTCCAGCCGGATGGTGATCAGGATGGTGGTGTTGGCCACCATGGCCAGGAGGAAGAGGAGACTGAGGGGCAGGGACAGCCAGTGCTGCCAGCTGGGGGACCTGACAAAACAACTCAGGAGGAAGTCAGAGACTTCAGCAGAGAGAGAGCTGTTGCTATCAGACAGCATTGGCAGCGACTTTAGTGAGGTAGATGTCTGTGAGCAGCTGAAGAAGAAAGAAGTTAATTCTCCTGTAGATTCTGAATTCTACGTACTTAGCTTGTACGATCCATGAGGATAAAGGACACTACCTGTCTCATCTACCCCACGTCCCTTGTGCCTAGCACATTTTTAACACATAAGAGGTGGCTAAAAAATATTTGTCGAATATGTAAAATAATGTTTTCTTATTGTTCTTTCATCCGTGTTTCATCTTATAGTTTCTCCTGTGTGAGTATATTTTTTTAATGTGTTTGCTTGGTGAATATTTAATGGATCAAAAATTATTTAAGGATCAAATGTTATTTTAATGAAACATAAAATCAAAGAGAACACCCCAGTTTAAATTTATTAAATGTGTAGATATACATTTTAAAGGCTATGGCATCCACAATCAAGTTTTTAAGGAAGTAAAAGATGAAGACCCCCAGAGGCATGATGAACTGGGTACATACAGCAAATCTCCTGATGAAGATAAATAACAATCATATATCTATGGTTAGTCTATGTCTCTATGCAACCAATAGCCTTACCTATAGCTATACCAATATGTATAATTGAATGCCTTGAATGCATCCACAAGCAGGCAAAAGCAAGAATCACTGGGCTACAGATTGAGTGACATCCAGACAGGAAAATCAAACATTAATGTTGGCTTTCAACCTGAGGGTATTTGTGGCATTATATGAACTGAAGCACCAGTTTTCATTACCTAATAGAGCCCAAGGACAGGAGATAAAATCCAGACTTCAGCAGGTGCCATATCTATTAGGTGATCCCCAGCTAGATAAGACTTTACAGCACTGTATCTTGAATGAAGGTGATAGAAATAAACCCACTTTTTCATCTCCACCCCTCACCACCACCTGAATTCAAAGAAAACTTACTGCCTCAAAATTTGTTATATAGAAGAGAATTTATCCCTGTAAAACCTGGTCCTCATGTGACTTTGCAGCTTGAGTTCACATCAACTGTTTGGCTCCAAGAGGAATTCAAAGTTATCTTAAATTGTAGTGGCCCCAGAAAAATATAAGATGAAACACAGATGAAAGAAGCAAACCTTATCCTTTTTGAAGCAACTAACTTTTATCTCAGGCCTCAGAGATCTTAGACATAGATACTCCTGAATGTAGGGTTACTTGCAGGAAAAAAAAAAAAATTTTAAGAAAAACATCATGAGTAAAAGTTCACAAACACAATAGATAACAGAATCTGACTCAGAAGAATCTACTCAGAATGAAGGTGGAGAGAAAATTTTAAAATGGAAATACTGAAGAAAGTATAACAGAAATAGAGGATAGGGTGCTGATGTCTAATTTATATATGGTCAGAGTTCCAGATGGAAGGGGAGAGAGAATGGGGTAGAGATTTAGGAACTTTGCAGAAGAGTTCCTAACTCTTCATCAATAACTAAATTCAAGAATTCCAATGAATCTCAATGAGATAAATAAAAATAAATGCATACTTAGGTATATCTAAGTGTGTAACCTTGATTTCATGGTCTAACTTCAGATACCAAAGTCAAGGGGAAGACCTTAAAGGTCAACATGACTGTTACAATCAGAAGAATCAGTGTGTGCCAGGGCCCTGGTAAAAGTTGCACACTAGCCATAGAATTCTTGGCCACTTTTTTGGTGGGTACCTTTATTTCACAGTAGCCTCATGCTTCTCCTAACACCCTATATTTATAACATTCTGCCTTCTTTTCCTCAATTGTTAAGTTTCTTTGTCCAGCTTAACAAAATGTTTTATTGTTACAGGGAGTCTGCATATGGCCTTCCTGAGGCAAAAATCATTATCCCTAAGGGGCTATTTCACAAGCAGACCTTCTCAGTGATCTGACCTATAAAGATTGTTGCTTCTGGTGTCTACAGGAGCCACATCTGTGCAGAGACTTTTCTCAAAAACCTATTTGGACACTAAATTAAAAGTATAGAGAAGGTGAATAGGAATTTGTGTTAGTCTTGAAAAATTATTGGGTCTGATGTTCAACCTGTTCAATAGGACCTGGAGGCAAGAGAAGGGTAAGGAGTGGTAATAATGATGAAAGGAACAGAGAAAGTGATTGAGTGGAACATGGTGCTCTAAGCTTGCTTGCCCTGGGGACCTCTGTTGGTCTGGAGGAAGCTGTGCACAGTGGAGTGAATCTAAACCTAACTGGTGGAAGACAGACTGAGACAGTGAGTGGAGAGTGGGGAGAACAGAAGCAAACATGCCCAGAAAACAGATGGTGGAGAGAAGATAGAAAAAGAGAAAACTGAAATCAAAACAGAAGAGATTGGATGTAAATAGGAAGTAAGGAGCAGAAAGGGAAACAGGTACTTTTAGGAAATAAAGGAAGGCAGTAAAAGGCAGACCAGTGAAAATTTCTTAGTAATGATAACCAAGGGTGTGTGACTGGGAACCCTCTGTCCCTTCCAAACCTGCATTCTCCCGCATATTCCCATAAGAGTTCAACAAAGGCTCTTCAAGAGATCTCCCTCTTGACACTCTGCTGCAGACCCTCCCCAGAGCACACAGAAGTCTGGGCTCAGCTTCAGCATCATCTCCATCTGGCCCTATGCTATTTCTCTCCCCCACTTTCCCTTCAAGCTCCTATCCTCAACTTCAATCCTACAGCTTTTCCAGTTGCAACCCCAGCTTTAGTCCCACCACAGTCCCTGCTCCAGCCAGGTGCCAACGTCACAGTGGTGGCTTAGTGCCTTCCTATTCTGATGGAGTCAGACTTACTCGACGGAGACAGTGATCTCAGCCAGGAAGGGCTATTTCTGGCTCTGTCTGAATCTGTTACACTCTGGCTTTCAGAAAGTAGAGTTTATGCTTGAGCTTCCCCAGGGAAAGACTGCCTCACTGGCCCTAATGGGGCCAGAGACTCAAAAGCCCAGCATTTTTGTATCCCTGAAGGAGAAAGCTTTCCTCTTAGCTCTTCACATTCTGCGATCCTTAAGAAGTCAATATTGCCCCTGAAGGATAGGTAGAGTCTCAGAGTTAATCATCCCTGTGCCAGTTGAATGAGTAGAATGTGATACTTAGGAAACAAAAGCATTAATTATTATTTATTAATTATACAAAAGCAAAGCCCTAGGGTAAGAGGGTTTAAGCAAAATGTCAATGGGTACCAAGCTCTAATTTTCCAGGAACATATTAATAAAAAACATACATAAACCAATTATGTGCACTTTTATACTGATAGTTTGTGGTAACTATAAAACACTCCGGTCAGCTCCCTAATCTCTTAATGTCAATGACCAATAGTTCTACTTAAGTGAAATGTCTTCAAGAAGCCCTATTCTTGTGACACTTTTAATATAAAAATTCAAGATGATTGCTTATTTCTAGCTGCTTACTACAAAACATACTGCTGTGTGAACGTCCTAACAGTTTTAATGTCCGTCCCAATTTTCAAACAATACACTAGGCTCTATTTTGTTATGTTTGGTTATACGTTCATGTATTCAATCAAAAATATTGTAGCCCCAATAGCAACTGCTGTGCCAAATGGGGCATCTTTACTAAAACAGTCAAGGTGTCTAGTATTTACTACATGAATATTGTTCTCGCTGATGTGTTCTTTTCCGTTAACCCTATCAAGAAAACAGTTTTCAGTCAACTAGGGTTGGCAGCAGCAGGCATACAAGGTCTTTTTATAGGCTACTTTTACCTTTATTCTCTTTGTCACAATACTACTGAAACAACCTGGATCATTTTGACGCCCTTGAGAATTCTGGTCTAATGCATGTTTTATTTATCTGGTGGCATTGAAGGCTGACAATTTTTATTGGGACCAAGAGCAAGGGAGAACTCTGTAGCAAGTTTAAGCTGAGGGTCAGGCATCCTGTTTCTCAGACTACAGGATGTGGGAGATACAGTGGTGCTCCTGGCATTAGTGGTAGATGAAGAAACTGGCTGGGGGAGAGTCTCTGACAAGTCAAAATATGAGCCCCAGAGTAAATCCATAGAGTCTGCAGCAAAGAACACAGCAGAGAACCAGCCACCATTCAAAGCACAGCTCCAACTGTCTGAAGCAAGAAGCAGTAGAGCTGTACAGGCAAAGCAGCAACCCATTCTGTCAAGAGACTAGTAGTGGGGGGTTGCCTAGAGTAACATAATCAGTTGTCCCAGACCTCATTTTGCCTACCTCATTTGCATGAATACCTTTCTCTCTCCTCACACGAGGGCCTCAGGGAGGCTCCCTATGACCAAATAAAGGGAGAGGGAAAAGCTCAGTCCTGGTAATGAATGAATCAGCTCACTATGCACAAACTAAAAAGGCAGTTTGCGCAATATAGCCTTAATCATGGGAGAACCACAAAGATGGAGACAGAGCTCTGAGCAGTGCATCTGGCCATTAGCTTGGTATAAAGAAAGTTAGGAGGACTGGAACACTGGAGGCAAAGTCTGGGGAGAAAGCACATGAATTCCCCCCAAGGCATTTAGCACATGCAGACCTGAGTGGTTCGCATTAATGCCCCGCTCAGAGCATGAGTGAGGGAAGAGGGGGCAGCTAGAAGCAGTGACTTCCGAAAGTGCTGACTGCCGCTGAGCAGAATCTAGACGGCGATAAAGGAGAGAGGGAAAGAAAGTTATTAGAGTCTCTGCACAAACTGCAGGAATGTGTCTTCCTATCTGAAATGCTTCCTTAGGAATTGTGACAGGCCACATCTTAAAGAGCTAGCGACAGGACAGAGCTAACAAACACAGAGAATGAGAAGACATTACCAATACAGGGACAGGCTGTAGCAGACAGACGCGGGCAGTGCCCTGTCGCTGTCCCTTCTGCACTTCGATGACGCACCAGCACATTCCTGCTGCGAGCACCTGGGAGAGTGCCCGGGAGCGCCCTCTGGCGGTGGGAGCCTGCTAGACTTGTGGCTGGGGCAGGGCTGACGGGTAGGGAATGAAAGCCTTGAGAAACAGTTTTCAAACAATGAGGGACAGGAGTTATGGCAATATCTTTCCAATCGTTTTGATCATCACCTGGATCTGTCTACTACTGCAATTATCTCCTGATTTGATTCAGAGGCCATCATTTTAATAACGGTGCCAGAAGCAGGTTACATTACATAAAATCCCTGCACATATGCTGGAGAGACATCTGAGATATTTTTGGGGTCTCTTTTGATTTAAAATTTACCTCTATGGTTATCGAGGTATGTGGATCATTAGGCAGTATTCCAGGAGCACTAGAGGCCAGACTTAAAAGAATATTAAGGTAAGACATACTTGCTAAGGGAATGAGGTTACCTTCCTAGTTATTTTCTTTTAGAAAGTTGTACAGACACCCTAAGTCCCCTCAATAGAGAATTTTTTTTGTACAGAAATCACACATAACATAATTTATACATGACAAGTCTTTTGGCACTAAAGAACTTATTAATTCTCTTAGATTTCAAATTTCAAATGGCCTTATAGAAATTTAAAAATCCAGCTAATCTTGTTAAATCAAGCCAACCTTTAGCAAGTTTAATCAGATGTGGAAAGCAGGGTTGAATGACACATACGCCACCGCTGTATAGTGGGGCAGTGGCTATGGACATGTGATGAGGGCGGGAAGGTAGTAATTGGTGTCTCTAGCAAAGCTTTTTTCAGGTTGGTTCAGAAAGTCAGTAGGGCTAAAGCACAGGTATAATGCAAAGTGCTTGAGTGTTTAGAATACAAACATTCCAAACACAAATACACGCATATATAATATTTATAAATATCACAGTATCATACATATCACCATGACTGGGGCAGCTGAGGATCAAACATTTTTAGGGTTAAGAATTCTTAGAACTTTGCTCCTGGATCTGCTTTGTCCTGACCCTATAGATAACAGGGTTGAGTGCAGGTGGAACAACCATATATCGATTGACCAGAAATATATGAATATAGCCAGGGATGTTATGACCAAAGCGATGGGTAAGGAAAGAGAAAAACACTGGAATGTAGAAGATGAGCATGACACAGACATGGGAACCACAGGTGTTGAGAGCCTTGAACCGGGCATTCCACGACGGTACACGGAACACTGTGTGGAGTATCTTCCCGTAGGAGAAACCAATTACAATAAGGTCAATGAATCCCACAGATAAGGCAACCATTCCAAACAGATTGTTGGCCCTGATACTGGCACAGGAAAGACGGGCAAGGCCCATGTGCTCACAGTAAGTGTGGGGAATGATCCAGGCACCACAGAATGGCAAGAGCAAGATGAGAAACATAAAAGGGATGACAAAGACCAAAGATCTCACTATCATGACTATACCTAGAGTGGCCACCACCTTGTTGGTGAGGGTCATGGTATATCTAAGGGGATTGCATATAGCAGCATAGGGGTCTATGGCCATGGCTGTCAATACCCCAGACTCCAGGCCAGTGCACAGATGAATCATGAACATCTGTGCAAGACAGGCACCAAAAAGAATTTCCCTTCAATTGAACCAGAAGATACCCAGCATCTTGGGGATGGTGGCAGTGGACAGGCTTATGTCAGTGAAGGCCAACATGGCCAGGAAGTAAAACATGAGCTGATGGAGACTAGGCTCAGCCTGAATTATAAACAGGATTATAACGTTCCCCAGGAGGGCAATCAGATATACAGCACAAAAGGGAAAACCAATCTAGATATGAAGGTTTTCCAGGCCTGGAATCCCCAAAAGGACAAAGGAGGAAGGATGGAATTGGGTGGTGTTGTGATAGGCCATCATCATGGTTGCTGGCCAATTTTTCCATTCAACTCAAGACTCCAATCCCATTCATGTCATTTTTTCAGGTGACGGAGATACACGGCATCACTTCTCTGACTTAATACTCAGCAGAAGACCCTGGAGTGAAAAATTATAAAAGGTTTATAAAGCTCCAGATACAGAACTCACCAGATTCCTGACATCTTGTTTTCCTATCCAACATACGTTTCCAACTTGATGTTCTACTACAGTCTCAGCAATCACGTGATTTTAGTGACATTTTAGAGGGACTTTTGTAATGTTACAATGGAGAATGGATTGAAGAGGCAGGTAAGAGTTTGAAGTAAGCTGAGAGAGATATTGCTAGCCTGATCTAAATAAATGATAATGGAGATGGCAAGGCAATGGTATATAACATAAATTGGCAGGGAACACTATTTGATGTGATTTGGGGGATGAAAGAGAGTAATAAGTCATGTGTAATTTCCAGATTCTGTGGATGGCAAATAAGTGAATGTTGGTGCTATTCACTGAGATATGGAACATAATACGAGAGAATTTTATTTGTTTATCTTAATTGATGAGTAAGGTTGTTGGCATCAGTTCTGCAAGGAGTAGATATGAAGCTCATATTGAATCAAACACAAATTCTTAGCAGGAAGAACATGCGTTAAGCTCCCATTCCCACTGAAGCCCAGTTTTTGGACATCAGTGAATTTATAAAACACTAAAACTTCCATGCATGTGACTCTACAAATAACAGGATCCTTACTGTCATTAAGACAATATCATATTTTGTTTTATTTCATGTTAAAAATATTTACAATCTCCGGAGAGCTATGTTGTGATAAATACCATAACAGTGAATGAGTCTCTCTGCTCTCAAAGCTTTCTCAGGTAACTAAAGAAGCAGAGATAGAGAAAAGAGCCTGTCTCAGGGGTAACGTATCAAATGTCTTTAGGTGAAAACGAATATCTCATAAATGTGTTGTACAGGGAGTCATAGATTTTCTATATGTTTATGCTCCTATATGCTCTATATTTATGCCCAACTACATTAAAATTTATTATAAAATATTTAATTTAATTAAAACAAAGTAATTAAGCAGTTTGGATGTTGTCAATGGGACTAGGGCATGAACATAATTTAGGGTGGGCATTATTCTGTCAAACAAATCTGTTGTAATTCTTTCTTCTGTAAGTTACCATTATAGGCTGAGATCCAAATAAGCACTCAACACTGGCCTTTTAAAAGAGCCTAATTTATTGGTCCTTATGCAAAGAAAAGTGTAGTGATGTCATTACCCATATCACTCATGTCCTCCAAATCCCTCCCTTCATCACAATGTCTTGGTGTTTTTCCTTGGGATGGATGTCATCACATGGAAATTATAATTGTGTTTCTTCAGTCATGACTCAGCAGTTCAGTTGCCTGTACAATATAAAATCTGAGAAGTCAAACTCAGTCCCAAAGTGTCACATAAATAAGCAGAACACAAAACAACAACAGTGTCAAGCTTCTTAGAGTGCTTTTCCCGCTCTCCTGCCACCATAGAAGGGGATTTGTTTCTCACCAGTTTATCTCTCCCAAGGTTTCTACATCAAAAGCAGGAGTTTACTTCTCATTGACATACATACTCCTAAAAACAATTGACCTCAAAGGGGATCTAAATCTTATGGGTTTAAATGCTTTGTTTTGTATGTTAAAGTAAAATTTAATCACAGTGAGATTTAAAACATTTAGATGATTATTAATGATTGTCAGAGGTAAATCTGTTCATATTAGTTCCTTTTTTCAGTGTTTATTTGCTACCTAAAAATAGTGACAGGTGCTCTTATTTTCTCACTTTTAGTATGAAAAACACCCATAATGAACTTCAACAAATCTCTTTTATAGGTGTTACTTTTATCCAAGTACAACATTTGAAAAGGGGTAATATGTTGACATCCGAATAACAAACATTCCATGAATGTCATGATTAGAACAGAAGTGTCCAAAGACACCTACAAGAGCCCTGACTGGTTTGGCTCAATGGTTACAGCATCAACCCTCAGCTGAAGGTTCTCAGGTTCGATTTCTGGTCCAGGGCACGTACCTCAGTTGCAGGTTTGATCCCCACCCCAGGTGTGTGTGGAAGGAAAGCAATCAAGGTGTCTCTCTCACATCAATATACATCAATGTTTCTCCCTCTCTCTCTTCCCCTCCTCACTCCCTTCCACTCTCTTTAAAAACCAATGGGGGGGGAATATAAACAACAACAAAGACACCTATAAGAGGTAGAACAACCCTTAGGAAAGAAAGCAGGACTTGAGTGTTACTCAATTATACCTAGTTATAAAAATATTCACACAGATGGGGAAGGGTTGTTTAATCACATAAACACAGGAATGAGAGCAACATTAGCCCATACATGGGTCTTGAGAGAATACTAAATACTGCTAAAGAGGCACCTCATTTCATGCAGCTGTGCTGATGTGAATTCTGCTTGTTTAGCTATGTTCTAAGATAAAATTGTTGAGACTCTTATTCTTGTACAAATAAATGTTCAGTGAGCATCAGAGTTGCCCCCGATGAAAATATTCAGCTAGCAAAAATGGTGATTATGTGCAGGGACCCAATGTTCAGTTGCCCCAAATTTTGAGATGATAGCCAAGTTGAGTCCTTTTAGATTGACTTGAAGTATGCTAATGCTTCACAGACATGGAACTCAATCAAGATGACCAATAAACAAGATAACTAATATCCAACACGTAACAGGGCATTTGGAACAGAGCAGCAGAGCAACTTGTTCTGAGCCGTGTAGGGTTTATGACTTGTATAAATCCACCATGAAAAAAGCTCTAGAAATTGATGATATCCCTAAGCAAATTTGCCTTCCTTGGAAATCTGTCAGCACATCGTGCTGTTTCCAAGCATGTCCCTCATGGTACAGGCCTGGAACATGCACTTGGTGACTAATGGGGTTTTTCTCTTATGTATTTTCTTCTATGCTACTTAGAAATTACAGTCTCACTGACCTCACTCTGTCACTCATTTCCATTTAGATTGCTCACTTTCTGGGCTAAATGACATTTAGCAAAGCCTCCCAAATGGACATCATTAGTGTATCAGAAAAGCTCTCAAATGTAGAAGTTGTTCATAGATGATACTAAAATTGAGGGTTCTAGAGGTTAAACACTTTTGCAAAGAATAGAGTGAACAAAATTGAAAAGATGTTTTTCTATAGGTCTTATTATAGCCTTTAAATGTACACATACAAGTATTCAGACTCTAAGAAATAAGATGTTTGTAATTAAAATATTAATAAATTATAATTAAATATTGAAATAAGTGCAGCATGTCCTTAAATTATGATAGCAAGAAATCCATTTAATTAAACAGCTAAAATTTAGTTCTTAGGGGAACACAATGTTATTCTAATGAAAGTCCAGGTGTCTTGTGTCCTCTAAGTCTTTCTGAGGCAGAAATGTTTCAAGTGTTTATTTATTTAATATTTACTATTTACTTTATAGCTGGTGTTACATGTGGGAATACCTAACTAACATGCATGGTAATGCTAAAGAAACAGTCTTTTTTTTTCATAACTCACATTCTAAATTAGCAAGAAATAATAAGCTTGCAAAAATAATTAGGTTACTCCAGATAATGTGTTATGAAAATAAAGTTAAATAGAATTTAAAAATCAGCAATAAGAATACAAAAAGCCAATTAGAAGGAGAAAAAAAAAAGATGAACAGACACTTTTATAGGAGATATACAAGTGATCAATAGCAAATGAAAAGATTCTCAACATTAGTTAGCAGAGAAATGAAAATGAATATCCCCAAATGAGTTCATTTTATTCTCTTTGAATGACTAAAGGGAAAATGAATGACATTTTAATATACTAAAGAAGATGTGGAATAACTGAAACTCTCCTACATTGGTGGTAGGTATGCGAAATCTACAACTGCTCTGGAACACTCTTTGGCATATATATATATATATATATATATATATATATATATATATATATTTCATATATATTTTAAATATATCTTTATTGATTTCAGACAGAGGAAAGGAGAGGGAGAGAGACAGAAAAATCAATGATGAGAGTCATTAATCGGCTGCCTCCTGCATGCCCCCGACTGGGGATCGAGCCCACAACCTGGGCATGTTCCCTGACTGGGAATCGAACCCTGATCACTTGGATCCTAGGTCAATGCTCAACTGCTGAGCCACGCCCGGTCAGGCTGGCATATTTCTTATGACGTGAAAAATACATCTCCACTGTTATTCAACAATTCCACTCCTAGATATTCACCAAAGGAAATTAATATCCAGTGGCCATGTCAAATACACAATTAGATATATATGCCTGAAACTCAGGAAAGGCCAGATAGGCTGCTCATAAATATTTGGGAGTCATCAGTGTATGATGTGTTTGATACATAACATCTGCGTTGTATATATGGGTGGAAGAATGAAGAGGAAAAATGAAAATTGGCAATAAATATTATTTATTGTTCTTCTGATCAATATTTTATGGTCCACTGTTGATAATAAAAAACATATAGGAATGTGGTTGGTAATTTAACTCTATTTGTTTTTTAAAATATGTTTTTATTGATTTTTAGAGAGAAAGAGAGGGAGAGGGGTAGAAAGACAGACACATCAATGGGAGAGAAACATCATCGATCGGCTACATTCTGAATATAGACTGGGGATCGAGCCTGCAACTTGGGCATGTCCCCTGACCTGGAAAAAAACCAGTGACCTCTTGGTTCCTGTGCCAACGCTCAACCGCTGAGCCACGCAGGCTGGGCTCAACTCTATTTGAAGTGTGTGTGTGTGTGTGTGTGTGTGTGAGAGAGAGAGAGAGAGAGAGAGATTGAGAGATTATGGGTCATTGAATATAGGATGTAACAGGATCACAGACGGGTCTTCATAAAAATTGGGAATATTCCATGCCACTCTTTCCCCCTCTATTATCAAGATTAATTAAGAATCATTTCTGCCCAGCCGGGCGTGGCTTAGTGATTGAGTATCGACCTAGGATCCAGGATGATCGGGGTTTGATTCCTGGCCAGGGCACATGTACCTTAAACTAATACAATGCTGTGTGTCAATTATATTTAATAAAACTAGAAAAATAAAAAATAAAATGACACACAAAAGGAAAAATACTATAGAAACATCAAATTTCAATTAAAGTCATTCAACAAACATAAGCTTCAATACAAAAAAAAAAGTAGGATAATCCAATTGGAAAAATTATTCAAATGATGTTTGGAAAAATGCTTAACAGGAAACAATTATCATCTTCAAAGGAGACAGGTTGCTACTGCAAAATATATCTTGGAAATATTGGACTAATGTGTGACATTATTACAAAAGGAATTGAAAAAGAGTGAAACACACTTATCTGTGAAAATCAAACCATAGGGCTTCCTTGCCTGAAGCACTGTTGACAACACCACCAGCCACAGCTTGGGAAGGAGGCTGAAACAAAGAGAGCAATAGAGGGGATGAAAAGGACAGCTGATGTGTGTCTAGAAAGGACAGGTCAGAGTCATTGTTAAAAATTGTATCAAAAGTTCTAAGGTCCTTATAGGCTGATGAGATGGAACAAAGTAAAGATTTTAAAGTCATGAAGATGAAGATAATGAAAAAAAGCAAACATATAACACTTAAAGGATACAACCCCTTCACCGATCTCCCAAAAAAGCTAAAAAGCTGTCAATCTCCTTAACAGACAAAAAACTGAAGAAAGAACATCCTAGTAGAAAGAAAGAAAAATTAGGAAATGCTGTACCTAGAAACTTTTCACAGACAGAAAATCTTAGCAGAATCTGGGAGTTTCTAGGAACCAGAAGATGGCATGTCTACCATAGGAGCTGGAGAAAGAGTCAGAGATGTTCAAGGGGAAAACATGCAACCTCAAGAGCCTAAGTTTGGGGGTAAATGTGTATACTTCAGCCCAAGAAACAATTCACAACACAAAGGCCATGCTGAATCAGGAGACAAAAGTGTATCTGTGTCCTTTGCAATTCAGAGAACAGGCAGATCTTTTAAAGCCATTGAATAAAGTTTCTTTCCTTAGCCGCCAAACACTCCATTCCCACTCCGTTTTGCTAAGGCTCGGCAAGACCTTGTTTGAGGACTTGGTCTAGGATATTCCAAGTAGCCAGAAAATCCAGGAAAGGGAGATTTCCTTTGAAGCAACAGGAAACAAAGAGTCACAGAAGAATGTTTCCATATTGTCTGAGGTATTATGGAAAAGAAGAATCAGAACTCATTCCACGATTATAAGTGAAATTTCCTTTTCAACATAAAAATAATTCCTGAACTTCATTAACAATTCCAAAGATGGACCTGATCCTTTTTACCTCTTACAACCTCCTCAGCAATTTCTGGATTCCCTGCTTGATCTCCTTGGTTCTCACACCATAAACAATGGGGTTCAGAGCTGGGGGGATCAGGTGATGCAGGATGTTGAGCAGGATGGGGACATCCGGGGGGATTCTCTTTCTGGCCAGGTTGGTGATGACCAGAACCAGCAGGACTGTGCTGAAGAAGAGGGTGAGTGTTAAGTGGGAACCACAGGTGCTCAGGGCCTTGGCCGCAGCCCCTTCGGCCTTGATCCTGAGCACAGCCTTCAGGATGAAGGAGTAGGAGAGGACAATAAGGATGAGGTCAGAGCCCAGTAAGGTCCAGCCAGCCACAAACTGGTAGAGCCGGTTGAAGGTGATGTCATCACAGGAGAGTTTGGACACAGACAGGTTAGTGCAGATGCAGTTCTTAATGATGTTCTCTGCACAGTACCTGAGTCTGGAAGAAAGGATTGGAACAGGAAGAGTAAAGAGGGCATTTCGGGCTACAACGAACATGGCAGCCCTAGCCACAAACTGATCCGTGATGATGGATGGGTATCGTAGTGGATGGCAGATGGCCACATAGCGGTCATAGGCCATGACCATGAATGTGCAGGACTCCATGGTCAGGAAACTGTTCATGATGAACATCTGGAGGAAGCAGGCGGAGAAGCTGATGGACCTGAGGTCAAACCAGAAGATGGCCAGGACCTTGGGGATGACAGTGACGCAGAGCACGATGTCCAGCAGAGAGAGGAGGCTGAGCAGGTAGTACATGGGCTTGTGCAGAGAGGCCTCCAGCCAGATGGTGCTCAGGAGGGTGACATTGGCCGCCATGGCCAGGAGGAAGAGGAGACTGAGGGGCAGGGACAGCCAGTGCTGCCAGCTTTGGTAGTTAGGGAAGCAGATGAGGAGGAATTCGGAGGCTGGAGCAGTGGAGTAGTTGCTGGGTGATGTCATGTAAAGAATCCTGTACAAGCTAGAAATTAGGAGTCCCTTGAACGGTAGAACAGAATATATCAGTGTTGAAAGTATATGTTCTAGGTGCAGTAGAGCTCAGTTTCCACTGGGGCTCTTACCCTGTCACACTGGAGATTTTATTTACTTTTTATTTCATTTTTTTCTGACAAATGTGCCAAATTTATTTAACCAATACCCTTGTTATACATTTAGTTTGTTTTCAGAATATCCCTGCTCCAACAGAGTATTAAATCATCATCAACAGTCATCTCTGACATTTAACTGAACACTTGTCATGTGCTAGGCATTATGCAGACTGTTTATCTTCACAATCTCACTTTATAGTTTTAAAAAATCCTTAGGCATAATTAGTACTGTTATACTAATTTCATAGATAATGAAAAGGTACAGGAAAACGGGAGCAGAGTAGTTTGAACAAAGTCAGAGAGCCAATAAGTGGTAAAGAGCCAGGGAATCCGACTCCAGTATCTGTGCTTCCAGCCACCACACAAGATTTAGACTCAACCGGAACAATTACCTAACTGAGCCCTTCCTTCAGTGTAGAAAGGATAGCTGTGTGGAGAGCTCTGTTACCTGACTCCATACAATTGGGCAGAGTCCGACATGAGGATTCTATATTTTCACTCATCAGGAAATACTGGGTTGGAGGCAGAGCAGCCCTTGACCCCGCCCAAAGACAGTGATTTCTTTCTTTAAAAAGAAGATTTCAGTTTAAAGACATGGTGTTTCTCATTCTCTCACTGGATTATTTTCTGTTGTTTATCTCTGTGAAGGTTCAAGAGTGTCTCTTTCAGTTTGGATCCTTTAAAGGGGACTGTGAATTTCCTATTGTGGTGACAGACACAGTCAGTACTGAGAGATACAGAAGGAGGTTCACCAGAGGCAGAATGGAAGCTAGTGCATGAGTGTAGGTTTATAAACCTACATAGGAACCCATTTAGTGTACCTGGTAAGCAAAATTATCTATGATTCCTTGTGGCCAGGATCTAGTTTTCCTAGCCTGTGGAATCTATGTTCTGTAAACCCATCAGCCTTGATTCAAGGTGTTTCTCTAGTTAGTATTGTCTTATTTCCCTCACTGCTAAACAAAGCGCAGCATGGCCAAGTACTAAGAAGCATCACAGTTATTATGGCTGTCACATCAAAGAATCAGGAAAAGGCCAAGGATTCATGGCAGGTGGAGAGTGAGCCCAGGAGGCATATAATCAGTATAGTTGGGATTACTGGTCCTGCTCACCCATTCCCTCTGATGGTCCCCTCTAGGAGGGTGAAGTGTGTGTGAGAAAGTGTCAGACTCCAGGTGCCAAAGAAAGTAAGATCCTTCTTACCTTCAACGACTTTCATTTTGAATATCCCATACTTCTAAAACAGTGCAAGTGCACACACACACACACACACACACACACCCCTTTCCACCCATTGTGGGGCTTTAAGAAACCAAGTTTTAGTGGTTAAAACTGGAGAAGGGATAAGTATATATCAGTTCTGTCTTGTAGTTTTATATGTTATTAGAAAAATAACCCTTACTGTGAATCAGAGAAATAGGGACAAAAAATGTACCTACCTTTCTGAAAACATACCCTCCAATAATCTCAAATTCTGGCTCCTCAGAGTGACCTGATCTACTTGAACAAGAGAGAAAATAGTCAGTGCCTTCCCTGTACCTGGTCGTAATGTTAGGCATACTAATGTGCAATCTGGGTTTAGCAAAATTCTTCTGAGAACTAAATAGAGAAAAATTGAAAAAAAAGGCACTTATTCTGCAGTATAGATGTGGCTCTCATAAAGATGATCTTACAAACAGTGGGAAAGGGACAGAAGTACAGTTAAATAAAGCAATGTGCTGTGGTTAAAAAGTTTGCCTGAGATAAATTCCAAATCTTGCTCTTAAACTTATTTTATGGCCCTGATATCCACTCAAACTCCACAATACCTAGTTTTCCCCTTTATAAAATAAATACTTGATATTTAAGTAGGTGGTGTTGTTGGGAGGGAAAAGGGCTATCCGATTTTGAGGTCCTATTAGGCTTGGAGACATAGCAAGCTGAGAGCATCAAAGAAGGGGGGAAAAAGAGGCAACATTCACCTGAGGGAAAAGAACTATCCTTATAGGGGATGGTAAGAGAAGAAAGGCCTGCCTAGGCGGACGTTCAGTAGTGGTTAGTTATGAAATGCAGGGGCTGGTTGATCCTAGTTCTTTGGTGGAAGGAGGTAGGAGGGCAGAGTGTCAGGAGACAATGATCCGAGGTACGTAGCGGTACATGCAGCCATGTGAGGTCCACCTGGTAGCAGTAGATGTCTTGTTCACTGTAAGAGACCACAGAAGATTTGAAACAGGGAGGTGATGTCTTATAGATGGGACTAAGGGGAATCACACAGAAGGTAGGGACTCACTTTTTGTAGAGTCCTGAATAGTCCAAAGGAGAAGTGATTACAATCTGAACAAAGGCCACGCAAGCTGGGAAGAAAGAGTGTATTTGAGGGGTGGGAGGACTATAGAATTTAAAGTAAGAAAGGTTGAGGGGGCAGAGAGAGACTGGAAGCAAGAATGTCACCGAGGATCTTTAAACCGTGTTTTAAAGATCTTTAAAAGAGATCCTTTCACTGATATAGAGAAGAAATGTCCTTTTCGGGCCACCCATACCACAGATATATTCTCTTGGGCAGTAATACACTTCCAGCTCTATTTTATAGTCACTTTTAAATTCCTTTATAGCTAGGACATCTTTTCCTCTCTGACTATATTCTACTCAGTAAAACTGAGGCCTCCTGATCTGGGAAATGAGGGATTGTTGGCTACCTGGGCATTGTTTTGACCGACAATACTCCAATGCATTCGTTTGCATTCACAGGCTGATAGTCACAAAGAAGTTGTTGTAATGGTCCCTTGTTCTAAGCACTAATGAGCAAAGCATAGTCTCTTATTATAAAATATTGACAGTCTGGGAAGGTCAGACAAGTACTGAATTAACCAAAATTACAACAGAAGATCTAAGCCCAGCTATGATGGCCTAGAAAAGGAGTGATCACCTTGGTTCACAGATGAATTTAGACTAGTGCAGAAAGAAGGATTCTGACCCAACCAGACACAGAGCCTTGACCTCCTAGCCATGATATGGGTGGGAATCTTTGAGCTTACAGGAGTTTTCGACCCACAACCCTTTATTACCACAGTCTCAGCTCTGAACGAAATAACAGTTTTAGGTCAGTCTGTGCCACTCACTCTTATACAAGGATCTAAGTATCTTGGCAGCTTTGGCATTTACACCCTATTGAAAGAGTTCCATCTCCTGTATATACCAGGCTCCCTAATTCCCCTTCTTCATAATTTTCCTGGACCTAACTTCAGTCTCACCATCTTCAGAAGACTGCACCACTGCTGTTTCTGGCTGTTGGAAAAAGCACCTAAACCGGACCCTCCAAGGGCTCTAGAGGCTGTTTTTATGGGCCCTGGCTTTACTATGCCCCCCTTCCCTCCCCATTACTCACAGGACATGTGCCCTTGTTAGGCACCTGTACCCTGAATCTCTGTGGTCTATTTCTCAAGAGAATATATTATAAAAAGCTTAATTCAGCATTGTGAATAGTGTGAGGGAAGAGATCAAAGGCTCTGGGGAGTCTAAATAAAGAAAAAGAAACTCTGGGAAAAGAATGGGGGAAATTGAGTGATGAGGATCTCCTCAGGAAGAGTTTCTCTGGGTAGACCTGTGGGTAAGAACTGAATAAACTATCCTCAGCTCTGTAACTCTGTAGAGGGAGGTGGTAGGGGAACATTTCCAGCAATCAAAGGAGCATACATCTCAAAGGACAACTGAGGGTGGCAGGGAACATTCTCCTGCAATGGGAACATCATTAGTCCGGACCCAAGCAAATCCCTGGGAGTGGCCTTGTTTACACACATGATCTCATGTCTAAATTTAACCCTTATTGCAGTTTTTTGTCTAAATTCTGTTTCCTAAGTTGAGTTGTAGAAAATGCAACTGTTAACAATACTCACCTTCCACAGAGCAACACTTAAAACATTGATTCCTTGGGAAAACAGTGGGATTGTCAGCCATATAACCACCACTGTGCATTGATGCACAGTAGGACCTGGAAAATCGCCTCGCCTGTGAAGGTCTCCAGATGATTCTTAGGACAGAGGTATTTATGCTAAAGTTAAGATATTTTGTGCTTTGGGCACAGGAATCCTGGAGAGAGGAGAGCAAGTGGAGTCTGACTCTAGGTCTTACACTTTCCTACTCACAGCTGTAATCCCACTCCCTCCAAGTACTAACTCCCCTCCTGCTTTACCTCTACCTTGCTACCTGGAGGTTCTGAGTAAAGCAGCATAGACCTTGGCAGCATCAAATAAAGTCAATCGACATGCTCAGTGAAGAAAACTATTACATGAGTCAATCATCATTCAATAAATGTATGCTGCTAGAACATGTAGTTTACACTGGGCAAAATATTCTGGTCCTCAGGGTTTCTTATAAATAAACAACCCCTCTCCACTCTCAGATCATGGGGATGTGGCAAAGGAACAACTGGAGGCTCAAGTGAAATGACATATAACAAAACTAATTTTACCACGGGCTAATTGATATAAACAAGAGACAAGTTTCTACAGCATATTTCCGGTCACAAAAAAATGACCAAACTTTTTAAATAAAGACCCAAAATGCTACTTATATTACACATTGAAATAAATATGAGCTATACATACCTTTAAGAAAGATTAACAGAAACAAGTAAGATCATTCTTTTCCAACCCACTTATTCCAGTTCAGGGTCGGGGGTACCAGAGCTTGCCTCAGCAGCTCATGGGCACACTCACACACACTCACACACACACACACACACACTGATGGGACAATTTAGGCACATCAATGCATCTAACATGCACATCTTGGGAATGTGAGAGGAAGCTGGAATACCCGGAGAAAACATTTTCATGCAGACATGGGGAGAGTGTACCAACTCCACACAGACAGTGGCCTAGGCCAGAGCAAATATTTCCCTCATCACCATTATAATGAAACAATGTTGAACAAAATGACGTTACTTAAGGACCTGCTGTATATTTCATATATAATATATATGTAACATGTAATATATAAAAATACACACACACATGTATTTTTGTGCATATGTATGGATCTCCACAGCTATCTCGCATCTATTGTTGCTGTTGAGAATGTTGTCAGTAAAATTGCTCTTTCTTTGTAAGTGATTTATCACCTCTCTGGGTCTTTTCAGAACATTTTGCCTTTGGGGTTTTAGAATGTTAGCAGATGTGTGTAGATTTTTTTTTTAATTATTCTGCCTATGATTAATTAAGCTTCTTGAATCTGAATATAATTTAGCAATTATCCCTTTGAATATTCCTCTTCCCCTATTTTCTATATTCCAGTTAGGGGTATACTGGGCCTTCTTCAACTTTAGCTCCATTTGACCAATTCTTGACTCAGCTTTGTCAGTCTTTTGTAATGCATTATTCTCTGTTTTATTAGTTTCTTGTAATTGAGAAATCATCGCCTAATCCAAAGTCATAAAGACTTACCCCTATGTTTTCTCCCAAGAGTCTTCTCTCTCACATTTAGATTTTAAATATATCTTGAGCTAATTTTTGTATATAGTGTGATTTCATTTACTTCTTATTGTAGCATTGTATAGATTTGAACTGACTTTTCCTATTTCTCACAGTTTTGCTGATCGAGTTCCCAGTTCAAGTATACCCTTTTCCTGTCACCATGAAGATCAGTTTATTTAAAGACTAATAACACTGCTGGGAGAGCAGGAGAGGTTGCCCTGTCTGTGATCTTCTTTTATTTCTTTAGGATCTTGAGTCCCCCCCCTCCCTTCATTTCCTCTTTTCTTTTTATTACCACATCTCTAAAGAGGAATCTTTTTCCTCAGTTATCTCCTACTTCCCCAGAAGCAATATCATCACCTCTGGTCCACTTCACTTTGAAGCCACTTTCTTGGAGCCAGTGTTGTTTCAATGACATCCCTGACCTTTGTTTGATATTTTAGAATTTAGTGTAGATTTTTTATTTCTGGAGATTTTATTTGTGCTATGTATATTTCTTCCACACCCTCTCCTCTTTTCCACTTAACCTTTTAAACTTCCCTCTACCTACACTCTGAACCTACAGTTAGTGACAACTGTAATCCTTTTTCTCTCCTTAAAAGAATTTGTGCCAGTCTCTGTCTTCCATTATTGTCGAGAGAGAGGGCCAATGTGGTTTTATTTACATTCCTTCTGATATTATAGCTTCTTTGGGAGTGAGACTCAGACTCAGGCAGCCATTATTTTCCTACAGCCAATGAGAATATATATATATACATACACACATTTATATCTATATGTATGTATATATGTATATGTGTAT
The DNA here is from genome assembly GCF_054644295.1 of Miniopterus natalensis. NCBI lineage: Eukaryota > Metazoa > Chordata > Mammalia > Chiroptera > Miniopteridae > Miniopterus > Miniopterus natalensis. The sequence continues at coordinate 41,987,355 of NC_142091.1, forward strand.
GTATGTATTAGTTTGCAACCTCAGGACTTCTCCGGGTGAAATCTGAAACTGGTCCCTTATATGGAGGTCAAGGAGAGAACAAAGAAAGAGACAGACCACTGCAGATTTGCAGGTGGTAGGTTTAATAAGCAAGGGAACTTACATACTTGGGTGACCACTAGATAAATAGAACTCTGCATTGCCTGCTAGAATCTTAAAATGTTCTTATAGAGTCCTCCACTGGACATACACTGTCCGGATGATCTCGACAGCACTTTACTCTTAAGGCTGTGTCCTTGAAACAGCTTTTAGTGTGTGAATGGTGGGCGGAATGTACATCCCAAGGACAGAAGGAGGGATGAGGAGCCTTTGACTGCCCAGGTCGAGCTTGCTGGTCAACCTGTGATCATGTTTTCTCAATAATCCTCAATAGTGCATACATATATGTATGCTTGTGACTGTTACTCTGTGTGTTTTAGATATTATGTCCTTAACTGGTTTTTATTGTCTAAGATATATCTGGGATTTTAGTTGCCAACACTGAATGTTTTGTTAATAGCAATTTTTTTCAGACTATTTTGTCAATATTTTAGGAAGAAAATTGTATTACCTGCAAATAAAGCTCCTTTCTCATGCTTTTGGACTCCATCTTTTGTTTCTTTAACCACTGTAAACATAGGTGTTATAACTTATATCAGACAATTTTTTTGGCATAAGTCCGTTTTATTGGTTTTCTTTCAGAATCCTTCTACCAAAGGGCAAAGCTAAAATTCAAGTCCCTAGCAAGAGGGTGAGAACCCTTCCTCTTTCCCCAAAGCCCTCCACCTCTGGGGAAAAGGTGGAGGGCTTTGGCTATTTTCACCCCCCGCCAAACCTCAAAGGGAAAAGGACCTACCACCTAGCAAACCCTGACCCTCCTCCCCATCACCCATAGAGTTGATCCTGGTTACAGGAAGCCAAGGTAAGAACTGCTGGGATCCAGCAAAATTTCTAAACTCCAGAAGGCCATGACCAGGGAACAATCCCTGAACCTTAGTCCTCTAGCTCAGAGTCCCTTAGCAACCCTGTTGTGCCTAGCACCTAATTCCCAGAGGCCAGCTGCATACTCTCAGGGCAAGGAAGATTAGAGGATGGGCCTTATCCAGGAGCTGGTGCAGGTAAATGCAGTCAGACTTGAAGTGACAGCCACCATTCTCCTGCATGAAGAACCGGCATCGGCTGGCTGGTCCGAGCCTTAAAGTTCCTGATGAGTTGCTCCTTCTCAGCCCCCTTGCTCACCCAGGATTTGTGGGGGATAATGTAGCTGGAATAGACGGCACTGAGGACAGGCTTTGATGACATCCAGCAGGAAGTCTTGTCAGCCCTTCTGACAGGTGCTCAGGTAGCCGAGGCAGGGAGCCTGAGTGCATTTGGGCAGGATGCCGAAGATCCACTCATGTGAGCATTTAAAATGAAAACCACTTTGTTGTAGAAACTGATAAATATTCCCATTACAGCAATAGATTTAATGTCTACTTATCAAGTAAAGCATTTAAGCATATTGATCAAACTGTCAGTCAGTGGAGACCAGGAAGAATGAAGCATAGTGGTGATTGCAATGTGTTTATTATGTTGGTGTACTAGGCAATCCATTTTCCCTAAGAAAACGGACTATGGTACAAAAGGAAAGTGAAGTTGATGATACGAAGCAAGGCAGTATTTAACCAGCAACAGGAAAAAGAAATGAAAAGAAAAAAATTCTTATAATCTCAGAAGTAAGTTGTAGTTGACATATTAATTGACCAGATAAATGTAATGTACAGAGTTCCTCAGACTTCCCTTAAGTCAGCAGCTTAGCTGAGCAATCAAGGAGACTGGTCTCACCTCAGCTGTAAGGACACAAGATACATGGACCCATAAAAATCCCTCTTTTGGCTCAATCTACAGACAAATCAATATTTACTTTCCAAGGGTAAGTGTAGGTCTAAGAAAAACATCTCTTTCTGAAACAGTACGAGGTGTTTTCCTATTATAGACACCTAAGTAAATGCAATAAATATAGCAACTTTGTTGAGAAAATCCACCAAGTTCTGTTTTTCCCTAGAGTACTGAGTCCCTCTTCCCAGCCACGTTAGGGATAGTATCTCCTGACACACCACAAATTCTGCATAAACTCAAAGGCTGTGCAGAAAATCATTGCTTGTTTGAATCAAATACCAGACTCCTGACATCATCATATCAGAATGTCAAAGAAGTTTTCAGGAATATATTTGGACAGTCTTGAGCTAAGGACTGGCTCTGGGGAGGAATTCAAATCCCTGCACCTCACCCACTGAACTTCTACGCCTGAGATGCAGCTTATCAATGCTCCACACAGTGGCTCCCTCTTCCTTCTACTACAGATGAGGAGGAGGACTGGAAAACAGAGGAGGGATCTAAAAGGGGCCCCTGCCTCTCTCTCTTATGAGTCTAAAATAAAACCTGATGAGCTACTTAATAAGGCATCTGGAGGAGGCAAACAAGAAGGTGACCAGGATCCAGGGTTGACAGTGTCTCTCAGAGAGACCAGGAGAGCCACCAAATCTCCAGAGGTCCTCCTTCCACTTCTCACTCTTCCCACTTTACAACTTGGATTTCAGTTGACAATCAATGTATACAAGTGATATAGAAAGGCTAAGGTTACCAGACACAGAGAAAAAATTACATTTTCCAGGCTCACCTGCAATTAGGTGGGGCTATAAGTCTAAGCCTGGTCAAGGAAATGGCATTCTCCTCTTTCAGGCATATGGTTTTTACAACCTCCTTGATGTCCTCTACACACACTCTCTCTCTCTTCCCCTACCTTTGGGAAATTACAGATAATCCACTGGAAGACACGAAGCCCTAGAGAATGGTGGAACCACAAAACGAAGGAGGCTAGGTCCCTGAATGACTGCATGGAGGAGAGCTTCCCCCTTCCACATGCATTGGACTGGATGTCATTAAAAAGTAAAATTGTAGTGTGTAGAACAACTGACAAATTGGAATTGTTTGTTTCAACAACTGGCAAGTTATCACGACTAAGGCTGCAGACAGTCAGAAAACTGGCATCCAATACTAGAAAGATCACATAACTAAGAAAGCTGACATACCTGCTAAGTGGTAGCCCCAGGGGAAATGATGGGAAAAATTCAAAAAAATCATGTGTGTTTGCAATTGCTGATTCCATTTGACAAGTTTTTGTGATGAATAGATGAGCTCAGCAGAAAGTTTTCAAGCAGAAATTAACGATAACAAAGTCCATAATATGGAGTCTCAAAGAATGGTCCTACTGCTTGGGAGATCAAAGGTTAAGAGAAAGATCCAGAATGTCTTTGAGTAACAAAGACTCAGAAATCAGCCCTAAGAAGAGATGACATTACATGCATAGCTGTCCAACTCAAGTCTGATAGCCTCAGATAGAGGCCATTATATAGGAAAGAAGTGGCACGGGGAAAGAAAAAAGACAATAATTTTTTTTTTTTTTAATTATGCCTAAGAAAATTTTTCTGGTGTGTGTTTTGTGTGAGTCTCAGCCTACAGATAGCAATGTTATTGGCTAGAAATGCCCAGGGACACTCACCTGTGCAGAAAGCCCACAGACATTTCACCAGCTGGGGCCACTATTGAGGCTGGAGCAGCCCTTGTAGTTCTTATTCTGATTACAAGATGCACCTCAGCTACAATCACCAGGAAACTGAAAAAATAAGGTTTATTACTCACAAGTCTTGCAGGCTACAGAGTACACCCAGGGCCACACAGCGAGGTCAAGGGTACAGGAAAAAAGAGAAAGAGAACAATCCTGGGGTTCTGCCTTTATTGGAATTGAGGGTGAGGAGCCTGCCCAAGGTTTCACTGTATCACTCTTTATTGGTGACTTTAAAACACAGGAGTGGAAATTAGGTGCAGGAAAGAAAACGTGGGATCAAGCAAAAGGTCAGTCAACTAGGTCAACCAGAGCTTTCTAAAATGGCTAGTTTAATGGATGGTTCTTTATCTAGTTGTGTAAGTACCAATGAGTTTGAGATGGACGTCTTTTGTCTTTGAAGTGGATGCCTTAGCAATCAAAAGCTTAATGACAGGCACTTATATTACAATCACAAAAGGTAACTGTCAAGTGTTTACACTACAGCGTGATTACTGCACGTGGAACTGACCTAACATAAATAGATCGAAACCTGTTAGGTTTTTTGAGGGAGTTCGTTGCCAAAGAAACATGGGCTTGGTTTTTAAAGAAGGTTTTTGATTAAGAGTCGAAACAATCATTGATCCTAATATTTTACAACAGGAAGCGGGCTCCCATTGTTGTGTCTGCAAATGAAGTCACGTGCTGCAATGCCTGATTCACTAATGTCAATCAGGGACTTTGAAGAAGGTACATCCCCCCACAAAAGCAGAACAGAGGAACAAAGAAAACAATGGCCAGGAGAGTTCCTCCCAGAGAACATAATCAGTGTCTAATCAGGGAACTTACCAAACTATCACAAAGTAAAAATGTTGTGATGCCTGCCCCCAAAGTATTCCAGCATTTCCATTAACAAATGATTCCTAAATGAATTCCAAGCTTCACTTCCACCTGGGAACCTTTATGGCTGGTCCCCAGTGTCTGCTTTACCATAAAATATGTGGTGGGAGGGAGAAGATGACTGGTCCAAGAAGAATCGCATCTGGACCTGGTGGAGAAGACAACGCACCCCCAGAGACCTTGGACTATGTGCTGCCCACAGGGACTAGATGAGAATTCGGATAGTTTGCTTGGGAAGCAGTTACATATATTTTACATGCAAGAGTCTCTCTGATTATTTCTCTTAAGGAATATTCAGTGACCTAGCCTCTCCTGTAGGCAGTTGGATCTACGTGAAGAGTGTGGCAAGTGGAATGATAAAACGATGTAAATCTCTGCAGATTGAGCCCTTAAAATTTTCTACACATTCCCTCCCTTTGCTTGTATGAAGCCAGATTCAGAAGCACCGTTGGACATGGAGGACCCACATATGGAAGAAGCACAGGTCCCTAAATGTTGATGGGAAGCAAAGCCCCCATGCATTGGAATAGGGTATAGATGAGTAGTGAAATTTTATCAAGTTAATGTACTGTGATATCTTCCTTGTAGTAACTAACTTCATTTGCAGTATTTAATTCAATATATGATGAGTTTTTATGTGCAGTGCTTTTGCTATCTGTAATCTGTAGTATGTACAACTTCAGAAAACTACAAAGCTACCCAGCTGAAGTCTAAAAATGTAGCTCAAACCCTAGACAATGTAATAAGAAAAATGGATTCAGCTAGCAAACATGCCTAATTTCTCACTCTTGACTCTAGTCCCTAATAGTTTGAATGACCATTAGTAATTTATCTTTTGCTGAATTGCCTAATCTGCGAAATTGGGAATAATGATCCTTCATGGGCTATTTTGACCATAATCTTTCTGAAAGTAGTTTACCTCTTGGTAACTACCTGTGCTAATCACTACTATGTTCACACATAAAACACTCGATGACTTATTTTTGGTTGAGTAGGTAAAAAAATAAATAAATGTTATTACTGTATATAGTCCTTGGCCAAATACTAATACAGCATCTTATTAAATACCAAGATGCTTTCTACCTTTATGAGTACTTGACTCATACCATTGCTGATATTGACTCTTCAATGTCACTGAAGAAAAGAAAATCAAAGTGTGAATTGTTGTATCCCTTTTATTTTTAAATTAATCATTCAGACCCCTTTGTGCCTTATGTGCAGGAAGTACAGCACGTTCTTCTTGAAGTTACCCACTCCCCCTTCCCCTAAGTATTGGAGCTCTCAGGAGTTTTCTCAATAGAGTTGTCAGACCTTTTCAAATACCAGGCAGAGGCTGAGAACTGCCTTCCCTCCAGTGCTGCTATTCCCACTGGTAGCCCCAAGGGGGCACTGTTAACTTCCCAGCAATGAGGTTTTTATTCCGTCCTGGCAGCAAAGCCTTGGTGTTTCTGCTGCACAGCCTTGATGTTCAACACTGACTCTCTAATTCCATATGTTTAGAATACATCCCAAAGCAGAATAGAGTTCCAGAATGACTACGTACTAAGAGGCTCCCTGATTCTATTTTCTGATACGTAGAAAACATAGCTTTGTTCTCTCAATGATATTTAGGCCTTTGTTTTGAGCAATGGTCACCAACACAAACTCCCTTTTTCCTCCAGATATTTAATTCTGGGGGACTTGTTGCTCTCTCTTCCCACTGAGTCTTGATTTAAATCTTCTCTGTTCCTGAATAGCAGCGTACAGTGGTTACAGATATTCTTTCTCAAAAGCCTCTATGTTCATGGCAAATTACTCATGTAAATGTGACTAGCTTGCAAACCAGCCAGTGAGGTGAGTGGCTATTAGTAAGCCACTCCTCCCCCCTTCCTCATGTTCTTAACACACCCAATTAGTACAAATGGACCATGTTCAGCCTTAATTAGCAAAGTGACTCTACAGATTTTCTTAGTTAAACTGACAAAACATCTGTACCCCTTCAATTTATTTTTTTCTTTCAGTTTCATTGAGATGTAACTGATATACCACATTTTATAAGTTTAAGGTGCACAGCATAATGACTTGACTTACATTTATTGTGAAATGATTACCACAATTAGTTTAGTTAATATCCAGCATTTCATATAGATACAAAAAAGAAAAAGAAAAATGTTTTTTTCCTTGTGATAAGAACTTTTAGGATTTACTCAGCTTACAAATATACCATACAGCAGCACTAACTATGGTCATCATGTTGTAAATTACATCCTCAATAGTTGTCTTCTAACTGGCAGTTTGTACCTTTCATACCCCACCAATTTAAAATGCCTGTAGTTTATTATAGTTCATTGTATACTCAAGACAGTGTTCAAAGATTTCTACTAAGCTTATTTTTTAATGCGATGTGAACTTTATGGCAGAGTGTGTTTGCCCTTCAATATCTGGCTCTTTGAGTAATCCTGTTCCCCCATCAACTTTACCTGGTATGGACCCACCCCAAAACCTGTCTTAGGACCATCATGATCAGTTTTTTGAACCACCTGCACTGGGCTTGACCATTCTGTGAAAACCAGTGGTCCTCTTAACCTCTATCCTCAGAACCAGAGCAGAAACTTACGTATGTGGCTTGTCCCTTACATTTAAGGCTCTACAACTATGGAACAAGAGATCCATTGCAAACACTATTTGTCAGGTCTTCACTTAGCCACTTCAAGATCCTAAGTAAGGGAGTGTTTGCTGAGCCCCCTCGATGAGCCACAATTGTGCTAGTTACTATGAGGAATGACAACTGGTGTGTTGATCCTCACATCGTTTACAAATTCCAAGTTGTGCCAGAAGCCGTTCCATCCTTGCTGCTTGACACAGTCCTTCAAGGAGGGGACATCTGCACAGCCAGTCTCCATGGGACTTGGCGTATGGCAGGTCCCTCTTCCCATGCTTGTTCCCCTTCCTGACACTCTGTGTCCTTACCCGAGTCACTGCACCAAAAAGGACACTGCCCTCGCTGGAAACTTTTCCCTAGCAAGGGAGTAGGATAGAACTGGAAAAGACAATGATTCAGTAAAAGCCCCAAGGAGTACAGGAAAATCATGTGCCGCTCATGAGGAACTGAGACTGTCAGCAGAAAGCTTAGGACTTGTTAGGCCCATTACCGCAGGAAGTTCCCCACCGGGGGAGAGGCCTGGGTCCGAGCCCTGCTGACTCTCGATGCAGGGGATTCCACAGGGAGGCCACCAGGGAGTTCCCACAAGGAATGTATTACTGGGGGATGTTTATATTAATGGAAAACGCTGGGAATCCCCACAAGGAAAGAGCAGTCTAGGAAAGAGATTATTTCAATCTACACCTGAACCCTTATCATACACAGGATATTACAGTGAGGACGGACTGCTGCGGGGAATGTGAGCGAGAGACCAAGGCAGGTGCCAGGCAGGCGGTCAGTCACCATGGCTGAAAACAGTCACGCGCAAGCTCCAGAGCCCTTCCTTAGGACTCGCATAACCTTCACATAGGAAAGCTGGCTTAGTTATTCTCCTCTTAGCTATGTGGTAGAGCAATAAAATAGTAACTTCAGAATATAAATAACAAACTAGAGATTAACCTGTAGAATAGCCTGTAGAAATATAAACAATAGGTAAGACTAAAATTACCATACCTAAACAGATGTAAATTCTTTAAAAGGTCAGATAAGAAGGTATATTCATTAACTGTGAAAGGCCAAAACAGAAACCGGAACATAGCACGATGTCATGTTGTTTACCCAGCAATAAAACCAAATAGTATAAAGACAGTTGTAACAAGGCAATAAAGGGAGAAGCTGATTGTCCTGATGCTCTGAACACTGTCTCTGTGTCCTTCTGTCATTTTTCTCCCACGCCATCCACACCTTTGGGGACCCCTGGACCACTGGGGCTGGACCCCGGCAAAGTTGGTAGTTTCTATTCCTGTGTATACCCACTTTGAGTAAACTTCTCATAATTATGTTGACCAGTTGCATTAATCTAGAGAAGCCTGGTTCAGGAACTAAGATCTAGATGTTAGATCTAGACTCCTCTTCGAGCCCCTTCTAGGTTTGTACCTGGGTGAAACCACAGCAGAGTTAGAGAAAGCACTCCTAGAGAGACCAGCAGAGTGGACCAAATGTTTGAAAATATCATCTGACTGTATGTATCATATTTCTATTAATTCAATCCTTTCTGCTAGATTTTTTAAAATTCACTTTATAATCATCCACAGAAGGCTCTTATGAAAATTAAAGATTATCATGCACAGACACTGATAGTTTGCAAGTACTCAAGACATTTTTGAGCTTTTTATTTCATTACAATTACTATCATTATATCAGTATATGAGGACACAGATTATTAGTATCATTTTAGACAATGAGTGTTGAAGTTGACCATCCTGTCCTCTGAAGGACAATAGGAAGATGGTGGTGGGTAAAACTCTTCTAGCAGCCAGGAAACGGAGAGAAACCCTACTAGAGAAATCTCTTCTTTAAAAGGCAAACACCAAGTCACACCTGTGGCTCTGGCTTGAGGAAATGAGAGCCAATATCAAGAATGTAAGAATATTAAGAAGCCCTTCTTATAGGTGAATGGGTGTCATTTTCTTCCCTGCTGTTACTGAGTGTGGCTTTGGAATACCTAGAGCCCACACCAGCAGGGAGTTGCAGTTACTCTACCTAATTGCTAGTGTGGGGTAGTCAATCTCTATTCCTACTGTGACCTTAATGCAAAATTTTTTCATAGCTATGAAAGTTGCCCCTGTGACATTACATCATGCCTCTTCACCTACCTTCACTGGAGGACTTGATTCTGTCTCCAGTTCTCTGGGAGGCATCCTGCACTGCCGGGTGCTGCTACAGCTGTCCCTCCTGTCATCATAAGCTTTCAGATTCAACCCAGAGGAGCTGTGCTGTCATTAACTCCTATCTCTCAGCCCTAAACCCTCCATCCACACTCTGCTTTGTGATGCTAAGGTTCAACCCTGAGGCTCTTCTCTGTCAGCCTAACCCCCCTTAGTTTGCACCCACAGAGAGCAACAGAAAAAAACTGGAAGGTTGAAGTAGGGGAGGGGACACTTGTTCTTTCCTGTCTGTTCCTGTCTTGTCAGTATCCCTTAGCAATGACTCATCATACTGGAAGTGGGGTAGATTGCACTCTCCAGGATTTGTTGGTTGGTTGTTTAGCTGGCTGGTGGTTGCCTGGTTAGTTGAACGAGTTTGGGTATGGTTTGGGTTTGGGTTTGAGTTTTAGAACTCCCAGAATCAAATCAGCCTCACTGAACTCCCTTGGAGGTACCAACAGCAGCAGGATAGAGTTTCTCCTCAGAGGCTGCAGCCCCAGCTCTAACAGTACCTCTTCTGAGTTCCTGTGGCATCAGTACCAGCCTATCCTTAGAGTAGTGAGACCCAGTCAGTTCAATGGATCCTATGTTCTAACGACCCAATCTCTTCCTAAATGTAAGGTTCTTCCTGCAGGTACTATCTCTGTGTTGCTCCATCCCCCTTTATTTGGTTTCAAGTCTCTAATACCCACTTAGCCAATGGCTTACATTAAATTTTCTAAAGATAATGGTGCTATATATTTTCTCCTGACTTGCCCACTGTCGTCCAGAAACCAAACACTATGCCATGTCTTCCCACCTTCAGCTGGAGCTCTTGGGCAGAGTCAACCGATCAAATGAGACTTGATGTTCAGTTCACTGCATGTGTAGCTCAAGAATATAGGGGAAGTGGCCAACCCACTGTACTGGTCAGTTTCTCCATTTTCCACCCCATTGGTATCCTCTCTCTCCACCTGTATCCTAATTTCCAAGACTCCCTGAAAGTGATGAGGTTACATAGGGTAGACTAGAAGCTGTCATTGCCCTATATTATTGCAAACACTCTTCTCCTGCTGTCCTGCAGGTGCTTTGTGGGGCAGGACTCTGCTTTCTCTGAGAACACCCTGACCCTCAAGGAGGTACATACAGGCAAGAAATACATATCAACAGCCAGAAGGATAATCACAGGCCAGAGGACAATAAGGTGGAAGCCTGGTCCCCAGCTTTATTTGTACTAGAAGGAACATTTCTGTAGAAATAGCCGAGACTCGATAGCTGGATTTTTATCTCTATTGCTTTCCAGATATGTGATCTTTGTTGGTTACCTCTCTTAAAAGCATTTTTTTTTTCACTACATTAAATGTGAGTAATGATGCCTGCAGGGATGTTGTGAAGATTAAATTAACTAAATATAATTGCCTAGGCTCAAAGCAGTTACTCAAGAAATATGTGTTTCTCCCTCATGCCTACCTCCACCTGAACCAGGCAAAGACAAAAAAAGGAAGGTGTCTGGAACAGTTATGAAGTGAGCCTTCATGTATGTAATAAATATTCCTCACAGGCATCTCTCTACATTGCTGCCTGGGCAAAATCACTGAGAAGAAAGGGGAGAGGACTTAGAAACCTTTGCTACATATTCCCATCCCTCTGTGCAGCAGTCTCTGAATTCCTTGTTTTATCTCTTTGGTCTGGGCCCCATAAGCAATAGGGTTCAAGGCAGGGGGTATGAGGTGATGCAGGACATGGGGCAGGATCAGGATGTCCATGGGGACCCTCTTTCTGGACACATTTGTCAACACCACCACCAGCAGAATGCTGCTGAAGAAGAGGGTGAGGGTGAAGTGGGAGCCACACGTGCTCAGGGCTTTGACTGCGGCACCCTCAGCCTTGAACCTAAGCACAGCTCTTAGAATGAAGGTGTAAGAGAGGGAGATGAGGGTGAAATCTGAGCCCAGTAAGGTCCAACCAGCCACGAACTGGTAGAGTCTGTTCAGGGTGAAATTGTCACAGGAGAGCCTGGACACAGACAGGTTGGCACAGATGCAGTTCTCAATGACATTTTTTTCCACAGTAACGGAGCTGGGCAGTGAGAATAGGAATGGGTGCACAAAGAACAGTATTTCGTGTGACAATGAAGACACCAGCCTTGACCACAAATCCGTTAGTGATGATGGATGGGTATCATAATGGGTGGCAGATGGCCACATAGCGGTCATAGGCCATGACCATGAAAGTGCAGGACTCCATGGGGAGGAAACTGTTCATGATGAACATCTGGAGGAAGCAGGCAGAGAAGCTGATGGACCTGAGGTCAAACCAGAAGATGGCCAGGACCTTGGGGATGACAGTGAGGCAGAGCACGATGTCCAGCAGAGAGAGGAGGCTGAGCAGGTAGTACATGGGCTCGTGCAGGGAGGCCTCCAGCCAAATGGTGATCAGGATGGTGGTGTTGGCCACCATGGCCAGGAGGAAGAGGAGGCTGAGGGGCAGGGACAGCCAGTGCTGCCAGCTCTGGTAGTTAGGGAAGCAGATGAGGAGGATTTTGGAGACTGGAGCAGTGGAGCAGTTGCTGGGTGAGGCCACTGAATGCATATTAAGCTGAGAAAGCTTCTCTTAACTATTTGTATGGGCAGATATAAGAGGTAATTTTTTAAATTGGCTTCAAAAATAGCCTTCTCACTTACTTTTTAGAAAGCTAATTATATATAGGAGACTTCCCAAATAAGGCCAATTCCAGTCAATATTTTATTTTATTTTATTTTGTTTTTAATGAAGTAATCAGGAATGTTTAATATTCAAAATGTTATCTGCACATCCACCTACATATCTTTTTGGAAATATGCCATTTAAATTAGACAAAGAGTGAGTAGTTTAAAAGGAAGGTGAAGACAGTTTACCCTTTTGAGAGATCTGAATATAGACAAAAAGGTATGTCACTTCCTCTCAAAAGAATTTTTTCTTTTTCCTTTCAGGAGAGTGGTGAGACTTGACAAATAATGCTATGGTCCATGAAGAAAACTGAATTAGTGAAAAAAGAAAAACTAGATTTAAAAAAGGATAATAAAGGGTAATCTCACAACATTAAAAATGTGCAACAAGTTAGGTCTGCCTGGTACCAGTGTAAAGAACACACAGTGTTAGAGTATAAAGGAGTTCAGCTAAAAACACATCTAGTTTTTACAGTAATCTCATATCTGATGAAGGAGGCATCTCACCTATGGTGAATAAGAAGCAGTGTTCTGATGGGTGTTCTTTTAAATTTTTTAATAGATGATTTGAGATCATTTTTGACATTTCAGGGGTGGGGACAGATCTATTTAGGTCCTCACCTACTACCCTACACCAATATAAGTTGAGATGGGTAATTTTGTTGGATCCCTTCCCCAAACTTACGGTATTCTAGAAGAGAACAGAATATAAAATTGATTAAATCCATCCTTAGCTAAAATCTCAATTTTATTTTAATATAACCATTTCTTTTTCAAGACCCGCACCTGACTACCCCAGTGCTCTTGGAATAAGCCTAAAACAAGAAAGGCTGATTTTACTTTAAATGTATGGTTACCAACTTTAAGTGGGTCCTCAATATTGCCTGTCCATCCTGCAAAGCTTTCCTGATCAAGTACCCCCTCTGGCCAAGGCCCTTTTCAAAACATCTTCATTCTTTTCAGCCTTTGAATCCTCCTGTTGGGAGGTGACATCACCTACTGTCTCACAGAGAAAGGAGAATGTGCCCGGTGAGATTTTCTTCAGCTTCCTAAGAAAAAACTTACAAACTTACTTGCACATTTCCCCATCCTTTCCTTGTTTACTCCCATTAAAACAGAATCTGTCCATCCTCAAAATGTCAAGCCTCCCATCTCTACGTTGAACCCTAGCCCGCTTAGCCTGTATTTGTGCCATCAGTGGTGCGTTCTAGCTCCCCGAGTTTGAGTCATAATTCCTTCCTTGTTGAACCTGCCCTGTCTTTCAAACATTCTCCAGTATCTTTCATCTTTAAATATAAAAACTTTAAAGCCTTTTTTGCCTTTCAGCTCTTTCTTCCTCTCCTTTCCTCCACACCCAGACTTCTCACAAACACTGTTATATTTACGGTCTCCGTTGTCTCAGTGCGTGTCCGTTCCACAGCTCACTTCTATGTGGCTTCCTTCTCTATTAGTTTCCACAGAATTGCTCTCAAACAATTATGTGTAGATTGTTGAATTTCGCTGAAACAATTGATCAACTCCTCTTCCTTGAAACATTCTCTTCGGTTTAATTGGCATCACAATCCCCTCATTTGTCTCAAACCTCCTGGTGTCCTTTCATTTTTCTCTGACTTGTTTTTCACCTACTACCTTGACTTCAGTTTCAAGATTCAACCCTGAGTTCTCTGTGATTTTCTTTTCTCATCTGCACTAGTCTGTTCTGCTCTTTCTTCCACCTCTTTTCTCTGCTCTGTATCTGCAGACAATTACCATCTCTATGCTGATGATTGCTAAATTATACCTCTAACCTAGAATTCTTTAAAAGCCTACTTGACATATCAACTTGGGTCTCTCAAAGATATCCAAAACTTGAGTCCAAAATTAACTCAAGATTTTTCTGCCAAACCTGGTCTTTTTCTCCTATCTCAGTGAATAGCATATAGATCTGGACTATTCCACAAGCTAAAGACTAGAAATTTGAACATATCCTTCACCTACCACCCATTACAAACCCACCATCCAGACCTGTCAAATTTTCCTTTTATCTCTTGAGTCTACTCACTTCTCTTTCTCCACAATCACCATCCAAGACTAAAGTACCATTATCTCTTGAATGAAATAATGAAATTGCCTTTTAATGCACTCTAGGTTTCATTATAAAATCATTCTCTACATTGAAATTAGAGAAACATTTTAAAATATAAATCTGGTCTTGCCACTCATCTGCTTAAAATATGTCACTGGTTCCCCATTGTTGATGGAATAAAACAGAAGCCTTAACTTGAACTACATTAGATCACAAGTTCATGAGAGAAGAAACTATGCCTGTTGGGGGTTTTTCATCACAATAGGAACAGTGTATAAGTAGATTCCTTCATAGGTGTTCCTGGGTCATTGAATAAATTACTTAATAAATAAGTAAATGAGTGAATGACTAGAAGGTCATATATCATTAAACTCCTTCCTCATCTGACACCCCTCTCTCTCTTGCCTCTTGAGCTCCAGTCATACTGTCCTTTCAGCTCTTCTGCTCCCACTTCTCCTGGAAGACTGTGCACCTTATGCTTCCTCACATGCACCCACTTACTTTCTATTCTTCCTTTACATCTCAGTTCAAATATTGTCTTCTCTGGGAGGTTTCCCCTAACCCTCTCCAGACAACATCAAGGTCTCCTATTTTATATTTTTATAGTATTTTGTTTCACCCTCACAGTTTAGAATTATACATTAGTGTGATAATTTAGTTAAATATGTTTCCCCCCAAGTTCAATTAGACATTCCATGCCATGACAGTAAGGGCCATTGGCACAGTGCTTGGCATGAAGTCTTGTCCAATAATATTTGTAAGATAAATTAATTGATAGTCTTATGAGCAGAGTGATAAGGGGGTACAAAATAAAATTTCCTAAATCAGCCTGAGAAGAAAAGAAAAGCCTTCCTAAAGCTGCCAACACCTTAGTTGAGTTTTGATGCATGTGGAAGACTTATAACTGTGGGTGGTGTATTTCAGGTTTATGAAATGGATTATATAAAAGCATGGCAATGAGTTGGAGGAAAACTTTGGAAGGAAATTCTATGTAATATTTAACCTGGCTGGAGACAAGAGGATGGGGAGTTGAAAGAAAGGTGCTTGATAGAACCTAAGCTAGACGAGGAATGAAGTCAGGACAAGAGAGATGAATAGGGTATAGAGTGGGTTCTGTCAACAGCCTTGTAGTCTTGATGCCCAACAATTGTACTTTACTAAGAATAGTTGAAAATTTGAGCAGGAAGTTAGTCAGAAAAGAGGATTTTCAAATCTAAAGTCTAGAAGTGCATCAACCACAAAAATTAGACAAGTCAGAGAATGGGAGTTTACACAAGACAAGTTAAGTTTTGAGAACAGGCTGAACTAAGTATTCAACCAATTCCAGTTTTCCCAGCAATGAGACTTCCCATTGTAAATGACATTCTAATGAGAAGTAAAATCATATAGATGAATTAATAATTATAGGAGGAGGTACATATAGTATAATTACTTAAATAAAGAATTAATCTGAGAGGAATCTGGGAGAGGTTTAGACTTCAGGCAAAAAATACGTTTAACAGAGAAATAATTTGATATATGAAATTTTTTGCTTAGGTAATAATTTAATTTCTTTGTCTCATCTGATCCACCTGCAGACGTCACTGCCTGAAAGCTACCTTACATTAAAAAGTTATGGGCAGAAACTTATTTTCCTGGTGCCCTTTTATAAATGTGTTTGGGGTTGGTGTAACTGTAGCTGTCTGCTGCCTCGCTGGAGCTTCCTGTCCCTTTATACTGCAAGGGGGAATTGGGCCCATCCGTAATGGATACGAGGAGAACAAAGAGATAACAACTCAGTGGGCAAGCTGGACAGGAGCCTTTTCTGCTGGAACTTAGTAACACAGCTCTATTCACTTGTGCTGGGAGTGATGCCCCTGGAAAGCAATAGGGCTGTGTGAAGATAGCCCCAGAGCAGACTGGTGGCCAAAACTGAAATTTCAAAAGGGATGCTACAATCAAGCCAATAGGGAGTGAAAGGACTGCTTTGTAGTGCCTGCTCCTTCCATCCTTACTTTTTGTTTCTCCGTGAGTTCCTAGCTGGTGACCTTTAAACGTGCACCTGAATTCATTGACTTCTTACATTGGTTTTCTTCTCATAAACACTGATGTGTTTTTCTCACCAGTCTAATACTCATCTTTTGAATTCTCGCTCTGAACAATACAGGCCGATGAATAGAAGCTTTTAATTTTTTCCTCTGATTATAAAATAATACAATGACAGGCTAACATTCAAATTATATATTGTCATTTGAAGTCCAACAAAATCTCACCCACCAGAAAGGACTGGTATAAATAATCTGTTGTGTACTTTTCATCTATGCTTTTTACATATATATCAAGATTGGGATTGTGTAATTGCAGCAGTCTGCTGCCTCAATGGAGTTATGCATATATATGTAAATGACATTATCCCAAACCAATTTAACTCATATACATTTGTCTGTTATAAACTCTTTATTATGTCCCAGACCTGTATGCTAAGCACCACTGCTTTATATACTATGAGTTCACAGTATGTTTTATTATCTGCTATGGCGTGACTCAAATCTTTTTAAAAACTCTCTTCCATTTGGTGAAACTTTCACCTTCCATATACATTTTAGGATAACTGTAACAAATGTTCCTCTGAAAATCTTGCTGGAATGTTTCTTGAAAGTACATTGAATTTGTCAATTAAATCAGGGAGAACTGACGTCTCTAAAATGTTCTTTCCTTTTTATGTACACGGTTTATCTCTGCATTTAAGCAGATCTTTACTTAAATACTTTAAGTATAATTTTAAAGTAGTTCCTTGAAGATCTTGTGTGTTTGTTATGATGCCAATTTCTACATATTAAGAAGTTTTTTCCTACTGCAAATGATATGTTAATTTCTAATATCTTTAGATAATTTTTGCTGGTATAAAGAAAACTTGATTTTTTTAAGTTCATCTTATAGCTGAACATCTTACTGAACATGTAACTAATTTTAAAAATCTACTTATTTTTTATGATTATATCATATGAAGATAACGACAGTTTAACCATTTTTATTCTGATCCTTAAAACTCTCCTTTCTTTTTTGACTTACTGTGTTGGTCAGGACTTTCCACTTTACATTGATACAGGTATTCAACTGCAGTCCTCTTGGTGCATTGCCCTCGGCAAAGGGGAGTGCCTCCTCCAAAGTTACACTTCTTCCCTGAGGCAATTCCCATCCAAAGGCTAGCTCACTAGACAGAAAAAAGGCCTGTCTGGCATGCTTCAATTTAGACAACTCTGGCAAGGGCCATTCCAGAGCTCCTTATGTGATTAAGTGAGTTATTGTTTTTGGTTTTGTTTCCTCAAATATTTTTGAATAGTTTTGCAAATGCAAGCACCAGCCTGTACTATGCTGAATACCGGAGGCCCCTCTGCAGATCTTTGGAAACTTCTTTTTATCAATACTCTATCCTCTCTGAACTCTAGCTGCCTTGGCCCCCCTGACCCCCATGTCCATCTCCTTACCACAGTAGGACTCTCAGGCTGTAACTGAGTTCTCCTTGCCTTTCACATGGCCTGGAATCTCTCCAATAAGCTGCAACAATCTTTCTTCAGTAAACAGGACTCACTTCATTTGCTTCTTTTTTTATTGAATTTATTGAGGTGACATTGGTTCACAAAACCATACAGATTTCAAGTGTACAACTAAACAAAACATCATCTGCACATTGCATCATGCGCCCATCGCCCCAAGAAAAGTTGCTTTCTGTTTCCATTCCCCCCCGCCCAACTTTGCCCACCTCCAACAATCCTCCCCACTCCCCTGTCCCTCTGGCTATCACCACACTGTTGTCTGTGTCCATGTGTTATATATAAATGGTTTTTTGCTTCATGCCTTCACCTTCTTTCATCTAGCTCCTCTACCCCCCTCCCTCTAACAGCTGTCAGTCTGTTCCATGTATCTATGCCTCTATTTCTATTTTGTTCATCAGTTTGTTTTGTTCATTAGATTCAACAAACAAGTGCTAGTGAGGATATGGAGAAAAGGCAACCCTAGTGCACTGTTGGTGCAGACTGGTGCAGCCACTGTGGAAAACAGTATGGAGTTTTCTCAAAAAATTAAAAATGGAACTACTTTTGACCCAGTGATCTCACTTCTGGAAATATATACTAAGAATCCTGAAATACCAATCAGGAAGAATATATGCATCCTTATGTTCACTGCAGGATTATTTATAATAGCTAAGATTTGGAAACAGCCCAAGTGCCCATCAGTAGATGAGTAGATAAAAAACTGTCTTAGTTACATGTTCTTCCCTGAGACACTCAGGGAATACTATGCAGCTGTAAAAAAGAAGGAAATCTTACCCTTTGCAACAGCATGGGTGGGTCTGGAGATTATTGTGCTAAGTGAAATAAGCTAGTCAGAGAAAGACAAGTACCATATGATCTCACCTCATTTGTTTCTCATCTCTCAGAGATCATTGTCCTCTATTGCCTCGTATCCACTATCTTCAGAATCATTGTTTTACATTTTGTCCTGTAATTTTGCTGTTGTTTCAAGTGAGAGGATATACCTACTTCTGTTGTTCTATCTTGACAACTTTATACTGGACAAGCAGATGAAAGCACCATCCAACTCTGACTCCTCCCTGGGCTCAGAGTTGGACTTGTGACTGCACGAGCCCCCTGCCCTCCTCACAGTAAAACAGGAGAGATCTTATTTACAGTTGAAGTCTCAGTGTCTTAGGAGGACTATGCACTACAATAAAAGGAAATACACCTCTAGGGGAACCTGAGGTCAGAGTGACTTGGGGACTCCAGAATATATCTAAGGAATTTGAAGAAAATAAATTTTAGGAGTGGAGAAAGGCAGTGGCATACAGAAATGGAAAATCAAGTGAGATGTGACTTCTTCAGCATCTTCAAGATTAAGATGGCATCTAGGTTTATTTTTAAGTGAAGAGCCTATCTAAGTTTTCCTCCTTGTGTGTGGTGACATTAAGATGTGTTCTTAGAATTAATATGAGTGTTCTCAGGGAAGAACATGTAACTAAGACAGTTTTTTTCACAGGGTTAAGCAAGGACAGTGGCATGACCAGGCCTCCAGGTTAATTATGCTTAGCTCTGGGAAACCCAGTCTCTGTCTTCACCCACAAGAAGAGAGCTTTATGCCAACATTACTTGAGTTATCAAAGACTGCAGATGACAAACCCACAGAGTGTCGGCATGAAAATATAGTCATCTTTCTCTCCCTCTCTCTCATTCTTCAAAGAAATTCCTTTAAAATACTTCCTAATCACTCTTTTGTGCCTTTTGCAATTAAAGGAATTAAGCAGCTCCCCAGGTTTACACTTTTCCCTACACTTTTGTTATGCTCTAATGCCATATAGTATGTAACTTTTCATCCAGTATTTGCAATTTACCAGTCAAGAAGCATTTCAAAAACAAAGAAGATCGTATTTGTTGAAAACAAAAAATTAGTACTCTTACATTCCAAATGACTTTTGTAATTGTGGAATCTACTCACCAGAATCAGTGTTTAAGGACCTCTTAATAGGGTGGCCCTTGCTTTTGTCCATGGAATTTTGGAAGTAAAAATTATGGCTAGGTTAGGTTACTAGATGAGCCTGAGCCCTAAATTTCTTACCTGTGAACAAAAAAAAAAAGAGGCTCTATGATAAGCCTGAGAAGCTCAACGGGCTACATGGCAAGCCCAACAAGTGCAGCGGCCAAAAGTAACCACACAGGATGGTCTGATCACAAATTCCTAACTGGGCAGGTCATGGTTGGGTAGTCACATCCCAGGCCCATAGCTTCCTTAGCAAAGGTCAACCTTTACCTTAAGAGAACCCTGGCCATTGTTCTTATGCATCTAGGATAACAGGCCTTTGAAATGCCAGCGTTATCTTTTCCAAACCCCTGGTGGGCATAACCACCTGGCAAGGTACTTGGTGGAACACTATGGCCCTGAAATTCCTTATTTTCTTGTTGCTCACATACTCTATTTACTGTAAATGTTAAATGTTAACTACTCTGTACCCACCAATGTAAGAAAGAAAACCTCTCCATTTTACTTTCTATCCAATCCTAGAAATGTCCCTGCTTTGTTTTCTCCCACCTCCTTAACCTACCACCAATGGATTTCATGCACCTTCCTTACATCCTCTCCTTTGATTCTAAATGTATAAAATAAATTGCAAAACCGCCATCCTTCAGAGTATTTTCTCAGTCCCTTGAGATCTTGCTTCTGGCATGTCCTCAAAATTTTGGCTCAAACTCATAAAATTTTTCTATAGGTTTGAATGTTCTTTTGTTGACATGCTGATATAAATAATGACACCACTGCCGACCAGCTGTAATAATATATTATGTTTCCTCATCCATGTTCACCAGATTGTGACATCCAGAAGTTTAACTACATGCCATACTTATCATCCCCTTATCTGAGGCTCTTGAATGCAGCTCCAGGCCATATGGAGCACAATTTTGAGTAAAGAGAATGTCCCTTATACCACCACAGTCAGTTTTACAGCCTCCCACATTACTGGTCTTCTCATTCCCCACCTCTACCTCCACTTGGGTCCTCAGTGTCCTGGTTTTACTATAAAGAGTTTTAAGATGTGTGTGGCATCTGCTGGGCATAGACTGGTACTATTATGAATATTATTATTTGTAAAAGAAGCCTGAACATTCATGACTGGGAAAAGGTGGTGATCTCTCTGCTTAGTTCTTCCTGACTCTGAAGAGGGAAGGTCTAGAGAGAAGATGCCTAGTGACAGCAACAGGTTCACAAAGACAACACAGAGATCATGGCCTGAAGAGCAGAGCTGGTTTCAACTGTGCCTGAGGAAGGAGCACTGTGTCGTGGAAAGGCTGGGCAGTCAGAGACACTTGCATTTGAGTTGATGCCCAGCACCCACCACATGGAGCTTTTGTTAACATTTCTCCATAAGGTTTTGTTTTCTAATGTATAAAATAGAATACTAATCCCCACCCTGCAGAATTATGACGGTAAGATGATTTACATTCATAAGTGTCTAGACACAAAGTTAGATATCTAAGAATGCTAGTTACCTGAACTAGGAAAATGAACTTCGGTTGGGTACTAAGAGATCTATAGTAATTCCTGATATAGGAGGGACAGAAAGAAGGTAGAAAATATTCACTACCCAAGCATTATTTTACTGTCTGAAATCATAAATGCTGAAATAGAAACAGAGGAAATAGTAATAGGTGTTTCTATAGAGAGTCCCCTCTGTGTATTTAATGCCTCCTCTGTAGCAACTTCAGAAACCCTTTCTTTAACTCTTTGGTTCGAAACCCATAAACAATAGGGTTCAAGGCAGGGGGTATGAGGTGATGAAGGACATTGAGCAGGATCAGGATGTCCATGGGGACCCTCTTTCTGGACACATTTGTCAACACCACCACCAGCAGGATGCTGCTGAAGAAGAGGGTGAGGGTGAAATGGGAGCCACACGTGCTCAGGGCTTTGACTGTAGCCCCCTCGGCCTTGAACCTAAGCACAGCTCTTAGAATGAAGGTGTAAGAGAGGAAGATGAGGGTGAAATCTGAGCCCAGTAAGGTCCAACCAGCCACGAACTGGTAGAGTCTGTTCAGGGTGAAATTGTCACAGGAGAGCCTGGACACAGACAGGTTGGCACAGATGCAGTTCTCAATGACATTTTTTCCACAGTAATGGAGCTGGGCAGTGAGAATAGGAATGGGTGCACAGAGAACAGTATTTCGTGTGACAATGAAGACACTAGCCTTGACCACAAAGCCGTTAGTGATGATGGATGGGTATCGTAATGGGTGGCAGATGGCCACATAGCGGTCATAGGCCATGACCATGAAAGTGCAGGACTCCATGGGGAGGAAACTGTTCATGATGAACATCTGGAGGAAGCAGGCAGAGAAGCTGATGGACCTGAGGTCAAACCAGAAGATGGCCAGGACCTTGGGGATGACAGTGAGGCAGAGCACGATGTCCAGCAGAGAGAGGAGGCTGAGCAGGTAGTACATGGGCTCGTGCAGGGAGGCCTCCAGCCAAATGGTGATCAGGATGGTGGTGTTGGCCACCATGGCCAGGAGGAAGAGGAGGCTGAGGGGCAGGGACAGCCAGTGCTGCCAGCTCTGGTAGTTAGGGAAGCAGATGAGGAGGAATTCGGAGACTGGAGCAGTGGAGTAGTTGCTGGATAATGTCATGAGATAAATCCTAAGATGAGGACCTGTCACCTGGGTTTATGTATGATGAGATACATGAATTAGGTCAGTAGGAAATAAAGATATGAAAATATTTGCTAACACATACTCATCCAGAAAACTGATGAAATCTAGATCAACAATCCCAAGCAAAGGCCAACTTGAGTGAAGATAAATATGATGGTGGAGGGCTTGGCTAATGGTTTCAAATTTTAATTTGGAAAAATGAAAAGTACAGACTAGCCACAAGGTTTAGAAAAAAAGTAATGAGAAGAATTACTTTATTAAAATATACTGTAAAGCTATAACATTTTGTAGCTGGTTTGGCCTCAGGTCCATCAGCAGGGATACTGACCTGTGATAGTGACAAAGCAAAATGACTAAT
Source organism: Miniopterus natalensis (assembly GCF_054644295.1). Lineage (NCBI taxonomy): Eukaryota > Metazoa > Chordata > Mammalia > Chiroptera > Miniopteridae > Miniopterus > Miniopterus natalensis. The sequence goes on from NC_142091.1 coordinate 42,009,970, forward strand.
TATAAATCTCATAGACCAGAAATGCTCACTAGTTACAGAATAAATCAGAATTAATAAATATGTCATAAACCTGTATTTGTATGTTATTCAGTAAGTTTTGCTGGCATAATTTCTTAGATGGTGGCAAAAGTTAGTTTTTCCTCACTTTTTATTATACACCAAAGTAAAATTGAGATGGGAAATTTATTATATAAATGCTATTCTCAATCCTATGATAAAAACTTAAAAAATAGATGTAAACATTAATTAAATATAAAGAGGGTCCCCCAAGCTCCCCTCTCATTCTGACTTATTGTACCTCTAGCACAGACCATCCTGGACATACTTCATTCAGGCCTGCACAAGTTGTAGTTCAAAGGTCCTATAGAAAGTTATGTTCACAGGCAAGCTGTTTTCATTAACACTGATGACCATGAACCTTAAACAAGCACTTAATAGGCATATTCAATATAACAACCTCTAATTGATCCACCCATTCTAATCAATTTTTCTAATTTTATAAATTTTTTTCAAATGCTAAACCCTCTAAGTAGATGACCTCTCCAACTGCTCCACAAAGACAAGGGAGGCTACAGATGCAAGTTCCTCCATTTCCAATAACACACTCATAAGTTCATTGGTACCTCTACCCTCACTCTCTTCTTTGCATCTTGTCAACTTGAGGTTCTACCCCTCCTCTTAATTCCAATCCCTCCACCTCTGGTTTGGAGCCTACCCTGATCTTCTCAGGAATTTTGACCTAGTAATTATCCAGTCAATTTTCTAATATTTTTTTTTAATTGAGTTTTGAGAGAGAGAGGAAGGGAGAGAGAGAGAAACATCGATGTGAAAAAGAAACATGGATCGGCTGCCTCCTGCAAGCCCCCTACTGGGGATCAATCCTGCAAACCAGGTATGTGCTCTGACCAAGAATCTAACAGATGACCTTCTGGTGCACAGGACAATGCTCAATCCACTGACCACACTAGCCAGGGCTATCCAGTCAATTTTCTATGTATTCAAGCTATCCTTTCCTAGGTCCTTCCTATGGATATTCAAGATGCCTCAAGTGTCTCAAATCTTAAAACATTTCTACATCTATCCCACATCTCCATTTGGTGTAAATACCCTAATTGTGGTTTCAAACAAAGATAACAAATCTCTATCTCTTCTTCCTCTTCTTTTTACACTAAAAACTTAAGAAACCGAAAGAGGCAAAGGATATCTAAGAGGATACAAACAACAGGGAGGTTCAATAGTTCAGTTGAGAAGTGATCAGTGTGTAAATAGATGGCTCTGGAATGGATCTGAGGGTGTAGAAAAGGGCCATCTTTTAGAGGCATAAATATACTGGCATATAAACAGACATTACACTGGGTAGTTTTATATAAAGAGGGTAGAAATTTTAAAATTATATTGTCTCTTCTGGATGAAATGACTAAATAAACTTTACAACATAGAAAACAGGCTTTGAAAAGACTTGGTATTCGTTGTAAAGGCAGAGATGATTCATTCAATTTTGATATATTGAGTTTATGAATTGTTGCAGAAAAGTGCTGGGATTTATTTGAAAACTTGAAGTCAAAGGTAAAGAATTGGAAACGATCAGGGCATAGATTATACTTTCAACCATTCCTGTCCTTATTTCTTACCTTTTACTCACTGTCTTTCTTTGTTCCATTCTACTATCCCCAGAAGATCTCTTTCTTAGCTCTTTGTTCTTTTTCCAGCCCGTAAGTAGTGCCTTGGTGTACAAGGTTATATTAAACTCCAAAACTGCCCCTGTTCCATCACCATCCTTTCTCTCTCTGGAATCCCTAGACATGTTTTCTGGGCAAGCCAGATGGATTTCAGTCATGTACTTGCATGAAACTCCCAGCCATAGAAAATATGGGACCCCTTGTATTTAAATATATGAAGTTTTTGAAATTATAAATCATTTTCTTCTAGGAGGAAACTAGGATTTCTGAATGTTCATCATCCAGTGCCACCCCTCATGGCCTCTTTCTTCTTTAATCCTGGGGTGACCAATATAAGAATGAGTGTCCTAGTGACCTGGCTGCCTTGGGCTCAGCACAGGGTCACTTCCCACCCTTAGCCCTGGAACTCACCGAGGATGCAACAGATTGGGTCCCTGCCCAAGGAGTCAGCTGCCTGCACCCAGAAACCAGAACTTGAACTGCTTCCTTGGCTCTGATGAAAAAAATCTAGAGGGTTTTGTAATCTGCAGCCAGTTCCTCAGACTGCCCCACCCCCATCTTCACACCAGCTGGGAACAGTAGTAGTTTGGGATACTGGGACGTGGCTGCTGATGAGCTGGATCTCATGGGAACTTCCATCTTACCTTATGTCCTGGTGCTGCTGGGGGCTAGTAGTTGAGAAGTGGGGAACAGGATTCGAAACGGACTTTTTCTGCTTGACTCAACAGAACATCCTCTCAAACATGACATAACTCTTTCAACATCCCAAAATGTTGTATTGAACCTTTCCAGAATTTCTTTACGAAGCCTGAATTCAACTCAGCTATTTGATATCTGCATGAATTTGGGCAGCTGATTAACCCTATGCAAACCCCAGTCATTTAATAAATATTTATTATCAACCATATGTTCAGCACTAGAATAGTCCCAGAGATAAAAAGGTGAATAAAGTGGTTAAGGTCCCTGCCCTTACCAAGATTCCACTATAGTAATTACATTACATTATGGTATCGGTAGCTTCCCATTGTTAATTAAATAAAACTTGCTTTCTTAATATGAACTACTCAAGATCCAGCATGCTACTCAAGAAGCCATGAAGGGTGGCACTGGATGCATAAACATTCAGAAAAGTGCCCTGTCCCTCCCCATATTTTTCAACCCCCAAGTAACACTGTCAATCTCATCCTCAGGCTGCGAGAGGAGCCTGCATGCTGCCTATTAGAGAAGAATCTGGTTCCTTTCACTCCCACTTCCGCAGAGGGAGGCTTTTCTCCCTTCCTTGCTTCTTCATATGGGAAGAAGGGTCACTAATACAATTGCTCAGGGGTTGTTGGGAGCAGCGGGTGGGGTTATTACAGATCAAGAGTAGGAAAAATGTTCCAACCTTTCTATTTCACTTCCTCCCTGGAGGATCTGTAAGAATAGCAGTGGAGTCGCTTTTGCTTCGTTTTCAAATATCATAAACTCACCTGCCCATAATCTTTTCCCTAGAGAAGAACCTGGAGACCACCATTCTCTTTTTTGCATTTTACATTCTACTACCGCTTCCCTTTGGGGGATCTGGCATCCTGCCTGCAGATGATGGGTATGTGTACTTGGAGCAGAATTTTCAAATCAAATCTTACCATATCCAGTTAGGCTGGGGAAAGGGCGGTACCCTAAGACCTAAAATTTAGGGGATAAAATTGAAGGCCTCCTCTTTGTCCTCTGGTCCCACCTATATTTTCCAATCGTGACTTATCTCTGTGCCTATGAAATTTATTAGGTTTGAACCATTATTACTTTGATCCCTCTTTAATTCCTTGTGGGTATTCTCTACTGCCAGGGATGCAGACAAGATAAAGAGTGAGAATCTGCACTTTTAATCTCCAACAACACTCCTGAGCATTCTCTCAAAGAAACACCCTGTCTCTGTCCAATGAGGAGCATCTAATTCTAAGATTGAAGATCTGACCTCCTAGCCCAAACAGAAAATCACACTAAAAATTAATAAAAGGGAAAAAGGAGCACTCACTGTAGAAGTATCAAGTTTGTGCAACAATTGAAGTCAGTATCACAAATAATTATTGCTGGTGTTTGTTGCATTGGGCAATAACTCAGACATGTAGTATTGAGAAGTAAGTGAAATGTGTAAGACTCCTACTTTCCTGGAGCCTGAAGTCTAGCATGGAAGATATATACAATGTAAGTAACATCGCAAAAGTTAACTAAAACGGTAATAATTCTGATTCAAATGTTGGACTGAAAAATGATTTTCTTCCTCTCTCTCTCCCTCTAAGTTATCATTTTTTAACATCTTCAGAACTTCTTTATCTTTTAACTGGAAGTTTATACCTTTTGATCACCTTCACACATTTCCCCCTCACCCCACCTCTGGCAACCACCAATTTGTTCACCATTTCTATGAATTTGTGTTTTTTTTTTAATTCCACATATAAATGATAACATGCAGTATTTGTCTCTCTCTGTCTGACTTATTTCACTTAGCAAAATGCCCTTAAGGTCCACCTATGTTGTCATAAGTGGCAGAATTTCCTTTTTATTGCTGAATAATATTTTTATATATATCATATTTTCTTTATTCATTCATTTGTTGATAAACAGGTTGTTTCTAGGCCATGCCTATTGTAAATCATGCTGCAATGAACATGGGGGAGCAGATATCTCGCCTAGATAGTGATTTTGTTTCCTTTGTAAGTGTACCCAGAAGTAGGATTGCTAAATCACATGGTATTTCTATTTTTAATGTTTTAAGGAAACTCTATACTGTTTCTATAGTGACTACACTGATTTACATTCCCACTAACACTTCACAAAAGGTTCACTTTTCTCCACATTCTCACCAACACTTGTTATCTTTTCTCTTCTTGATGACAGCCATTCTAACAGCTGTGAGGTGATATCTCATTGTGGTTTCAAGTTGCATTTCCTTGATGATTGGTGATGTTGAGCATTTTTTCATGTACCCATTGGCCACTTGTATGGCCTCCTTGGAAAAAAATGTCTATTCAGATCCTCTGCCCATCTTTCAATTGATTGTTTGATTGGTTGGTTTTGTTTGTTTGTTGCTTTACATAATTTGGATATTAATCCTTCATCAGTTATGTGATTTGCAAATATTTTCTCTAATTCCATAGGTTGCCTTTTCATTTTGTTGACGTTTCCTTCACTGGACAGAAAGTTCTTAATTTGATGTAATCCCACTTGTTTACTTTGGCCTTTGTTGCCTTTGCTTTTGGTGTCAAATCCAAAAAAGTATTGCCAATAATACGGGTACATTTACCCCCTATGTTTTCTTTTAAGAGTTTTATTATTTCAAGTCTTATATTTAAGAATTGAATCCATTTTGAGTTGATTATTATTTATGGTATGAGATAAGGATCCAGTGTCATTCTTTTATAGATGGATATCCAGTTTTCCAAACACCATCATTGAAGAGACTGTCCTTTCCCCATTGCATATTTCTGGTTCCTTTGTCATTAACTATTCACATAGTCATGGGTTTATTTCTGGAGTTTCTTTTTTTTTTTTTTTCATTGACCTATGTGTCTGTTTTTATGCCAGTACCATACCATTTTGATTACTATAGTTTTGTATTATAGTTTGAAATCTAATGACTAAAAAAATGAAATGAGAATAATTCAATAACAGTTATAGAATATAAAGAGGTATACTAAGATTGGATCAGATACTTTCAGATATTTCTGGAACTCATAAGTAAAATTGGGTTGGATTTATAGAAAAATCAAAAGGAAGTAATATGCAAATCAACATAGGTATGTATACGTATGGGTATTAAGTAGAATTATGAGCTAGCAAAAGAGTAACTGGAGAAGTTAAAGCTTGATGCAAAGATGGGAAATATTATTAAGAGATCCAGGGAACACTCCAAGCTAAGAATCAATCAACAGAAAAAATAACAGAAGTGGAGAGAAATCCATTAGCAAATTGAGGAGGTAATTGCTCTTATATTGCCAGAAAAGCTGAGTCAGTTTCACACTCAGTAACAAGGAAATCAGCTCCCTATGTAAATTGAAAGAGGTGCTTCTGTATCTCCAAACCCTGTCATTACAGTGGGACCAGATAGAGAGAATTAGAGTCAATTCCAAAGTAGGTTGGTTCTCCAGATTAGAAACAGAGAAAAAACATGGGAAGCCAGCCCCACAGATCCACAAAACATACTGTAGCATCTCTGTATAAAAGTTTCTCTTTTTTAGCAAAAGAGAAGGAACCCAGCCCACTTCTTCATTTCCCTCTTGACAGCCTGCAGGGAATTCTGCCTGTCAGCAAATCCCTGAACAATGACCTACAGAGTCCTGCAATCTGGGCACAGAAGATGTGACCTTCACAGCCTCTGAGGAAACTCACCCCAAATACTCAAACTTATTCTCATATATGAACAAATAGATAAGAGTCTGAATCTATGATATTTGAGGGAAATGGAATGAAAAGGAAAGACCCCACTAAATAAGCAGAAAAGCTAATCCATTAGAGAGAAGAGTGCATGGAGGAAAACGGGACATTTGTAAAATATGTAATAATATTTTCAAATGGCCTCTTTAATGGATCTTTGAGGTGGTAGAAACTAAAGAAATCTCAGTTGGCAGAAAAGACAAGAAAAGGTTAATCCAAAGAGCCAGTGCTAACATTTAGTGGAATGACTATACAGTTTAAATACTTAAATGTTTTTATAATATTGATAAATGTTTGGCATGAGTGACAAAGGAAAACAGAAAAGACACAAATATAATGAAATATGAGATGTATAGCAGACACAGAAAATGAAACAGTAAGAAAATGATGCAAAACAAATCTTCTGATAGTAAATTTGAATAAAGGTAAAATAAAGAGATTCTTAGACAAAAACTACAAACCTTTTCAAAAGAAAATTTTAAAAACATACTTCAGGCAGAATACATAGCCTATGTGAAAGATCTGAGATGATAAACATATACTTATTAGGCTATAAGCTTGCTCGGCTGCAACAAATAATACAAAAAATACATGGATGGGCAAAAGTTAGTTTACAGTTGTATGAAAAAAGTCTCGCAGGTTATGATTAGAATAATAATACAAGAATAAACTCTGACCCGGACAAGGTGGCTCAGAGGTTGACCACTGACCCAGGAACCAAGAGGTCACTGGTTCGATTCCTGGTCAGGGCAGATGCCCAGGTTGTGGGCTTGATCCTCAGTGGGGGGCGTGCAGAAGGCAGCCAATCAATGATGATTCTCTCTCATTGATGTTTCCCTCTATCCTTCTCCCTTCCTCTCTCTCTAAAAATCAATAAAAACATATATTTTTAAAAAAGAATAAACTCTGTGTTTTGCCTACTCACAGCTATAAATGTACTTTTGCCAGCCCCTTATAGTGTCGTAAACCAGATACAAGTTTACTTCTGTCTCAGATTTAAGTCAGGGTTGGTGGCCCAGGACTGAATAAAATGTGTGTTTTTTAAGGCACATAAAAGAGTTAAGGCAAATCTTAGGGCAATATTCAACAAACAGGAGGCAGTACACCAGTTGTGACAATCCTCTTGTAAGTTTTCACCCCGTACCTGTTAGCAGCAATGGAAGGTCTAATTGACCTCACTCCATATCCACATTTCAGAAAGAAAAATTCCATTTTCAAGTGACATAACTAATTCCACATTTATTAATAAAGCTATGTTTACAAACACCAGACTGTAGACCATTTTATAGCTATTAGATAACCATGGAATGGTTACTTTTGCTTTGTTAAATTAATACTTATAAAGCACACATATACTCAATACTTGGTCTTATCCTCTCTTTACTCTAAGCAAAAATATAAACAAAGCAAAATATAATGAATTAAAAATACAGACTTATTTTACTTTTTTGAAACTAGAGATTATAACATATTATTCCTAGAACCTATTATAGTACTTGCCTCACTTAAATTTATTATAAATACATGAGTTACAGCCATATTGCAATGAAAGGTGTTTTCTCACATTGTGGACATCTCAAATGCTTTGAGAGAGACACTTGCTACACAGGAAGTCCAGTGACCTAGAGCTCACAGCAATTCAAGGGTTCGAGGACACTCTAAAACCAAAACCACACGAAGCTTGGGAATTCTCATTCTTATTCTGGATGATGTTGCATAGTCACTGAACAAAGGCAAAAAAATACTATATCCAGAGTCAATGTATCCTATCCACAAGTTTCTTCATCACAAGGAATAGGGAAATGTTGGGATCAGGAGCAAAAAATGAATGCGGAAGATATTCACAAATCCAGCTATCCAGGTACATCCTAATTCACCATGGAACCAAGTACCCAGAACTACTTTTCCATGAGACTAATAAGGCTAGAAGGACTTCTCACTGTGGAGTGGCTTCTACCCATATGGCCTAGAACAGCCATGGGCAGTGTCTTTGGCAGGAGCTTCTGAAAAAATAACTAAGATGTATTAATATCTACCCCTTTATGTAGAACACCTTGAGTACCCGCTGGCGGATCTGCCCAGTCTTCACCCCATAGACAATTGGATTGAGTGCAGGAGGCACAAGGAGGTAGAGTGTGGCCAGAAGAACATGGACGTGATGGGGTACATGGTGGCCAAAACGGTGAGTGAGGAAAGAAAACATTCCAGGAACGTAGAAGACCAGGATGACACAAATGTGAGACCCACATGTATTAAAGGCTTTTAATCGGGCCTCGACCCCTGGTATCTTCAGCACTGCCTGGAGGATAAGGGCATAGGAAAAACCAATGGCCAACACATCTAGTCCAACCACAAGAAGCGCCACTACCAACCCATAGGTTTGGTTTATTGTGGTTTCTGAGCAAGCAAGTTTTATCACAGCCATATGTTCACAATATACATGGTCTATGACGGTGGCCTGACAGAAGATAAGTCTCCCCAACAGGATGGGGAAGGGGAGGAGGAGACCTAGTCCCCGCAGCAGCACTGCCATTCCAATGCGTCCTATAACCCCTGGATGCAAGATGGTAGAGTGGCGCAGAGGGTGGCATATGGCTACATAGCGATCCAGAGCCATGGCCACAAGTACACCTGACTCCATAGAAGAGAATGCATGGATGAAGAACATCTGGATTAGACAGACAGTATATCCAATCTCATGGGCACCAACCAGGAGCACGGCAAGCGTTTTGGGTGCAGTGGAGGAGGCCAGGACCAGGTCAATGCCAGATAGCATAGCCAGAAAGATGTACATAGGCTGGTGCAAGGATGGGTCAGTCCAGATGATCGAGAGGATGGTGACATTGCCCACTAGAGCAAAGAGGTAAAGGGTACCCAGTGGCAGTGCTATCCAGTGCTGGATTTCCTCTAAACCTGGGATGCCGATTAGGAAAAAAGAAGGAGGGAGGAGACTCCAGCTGGAGTTACTAAGGGCCGTCATGAATGGCTCAGAGAGGGAAGAGAGAAAAGAAACCAAAATCGTGACCTCTCCATTCCTGATGGGTTATCACATTGTCCAGACCTGGCTGCCGTCTTCACGGGAAGAAAGGGGTTTAAACTGCAACACAAGGGAATAAAGGGAATAAAGATACAAGGAAGAAAATCTCCTTTTCTTGAGATAATTTTTTAAAGATGAGACACCCACATGTGTGATTAGAATAGGCCTAGTTTCATTTAGAGGTATGAGTGAGCACATGCTGCTATTAGAGAAATGTTTAAAGTCTACCATTCAATTACTTCTAACTTGGAACTGTCTACTTGAAAGGATTTTCTGTGTTAACTCTTGGCAATACTCAACACTATAAATCATTCTGTTATTCCCCAAATGTCTCCCTTAGTTTTCAGAACACAGCACTCTACAGTTGTTTCTCCTGTATCCCCGGTCCCAGCACCTTCTCCATCTGCCTATCCATTATATGCTGTTGATTCCAGGGCTCCATCTTCCCCTCTCTTCCCCATTCTGTATATTATGTCTTATTAAGTTCAACCTTTCACGTGGTTTTATTTATATACTTGAATTTCTTCCATGTCCATGTACTAAGTCAAATAGCTTTCTGAAACACAAATCCACTTTTTCATTTGCTTTCTAGATAGCTATACTACACACTCAATATATTCAAACTGCATTAACTCACCTATTCTTCCCAAACCTGCTCTCCCTTCCTTTGGTCCATATGTCTGTGCATGACATCACCATCTTCCTCTCCAACTCAATGTAGAAACTTGAAACTATTCTAACTAATTATCTCTCATCCCTTTAACCTATTCACCAGTTCCTGTTGAATTTATTTTTAACCCCTCTTATATCTACGCCTTTTTCTTAACCCCAAAGGTTACTGCTAAGTTCACACTCCCAACTCCTCTCACCTGGGTTGTTTCCCTAGGTCTCCCTGCCTTTGCTGTTTTACTTTCCCAATCATGCTCCATCCTGAAGTCAGAGGGTTTTTCCTGAAATGCAGATGTCATCATGTCACATCTGAGGTTAAAATTCTTTAGTGAGTTTAATTCATGGAAAAGTATACATTTGAGATTGGCATACAAAGTTTTTAAGACATATCAATTAACTTATGTCAATATACTTACTATTATTAACATTAATAATAAAAGGTCACTGAGTATGAAATCACTGGCCTCTTTCCTTTTCTCCTTGGCTCCATGAGTCTGCATCTCTGTTTCAAACTTTTACTATGTCTGTCTCATCATGATGTGATGATCATTCAGTGTTTCTGACACCCCTCTGTTAACAAAAACTACCAATTAAATAGGTGCTCCGATTAGCTTTCTCCATATGAGTCACCTCCTGGGCATTGAAACAAAAAGCTTGAGACAATATATTTGTTTCTGTATGATTGTCTTAAAAGATGGGCACAGTCTGCAATAATTACATGTTACCTGAAGGGGCAGTGCACCTATATATGTTTATATAAAAAGAGTCAGGAGTGACTCAGTTCTTGAGAATTATGCATGACTAGACCACTCCAATTGTCTTTTTTATAAATCAATAATAACTACAATAGCACCCCAAAATTCTGAATGTGCACTTACAAAATCTGAAACACCTGGTAGGCATATGTCCTTCAGTCTTTGTTTTCCTTCCAGATTCAGAACCACTATTAGCTCCAAGTAACAGTGAAATTGTTTTATTGAGACCCCCCCACCCCAGGAGAATCTCATAATCTTACAAAAAATTCACATTTTAGTGCTTAACATTCTTCAGAGTGAGAAAGTTAATTCTCCTTAACTACTCCCCTTCTGTTGCAAGGTTCAAGCCACTTTTCCTTCTTCAGCTTACAAGTCAGAGAGCAGCTGTGCATCTGTGGCAGGCCACTCATCGCTTTGATGGAAACCCCATCCGAGGAGCAGTGAAGAATGAAGCCAAGTGACAGTGGGAGAAGGGGAGCAGCAGAAGTGCCTGTGCTGCGTGTATGTGAGTCTAGGGGGAAAGCCTAGAGCTGCTTAATAATCATTAACTACTAAAGTAAACAAGAGATCCCTCTGTGATTCTCAGAGGAAAGAAGGGACTTTATTCCCAGGGACCAAAAAGTGAAGATATATTTAGCATTCTGAACAGAATATAAAGAACGATTAGCAAAGAACTGGTGTGCCTTCCTATTTGTCCATGTAAAAAATTCAGTTCAAGTGCGCTATCTTCTATAAAGCTGCCCCCACATTCTGCAATGCAGTATGGCATGTGTTCTTTTCTTTCCTATCAAATCTCTTAGCCAGCCTGTCATTGCGCTGATTACCTGGTGCTGAAAACCCGTCAATGTGTCCGTCCTTGAAGAGCAGAGACTGTGCCTTGCTTATGGCAGCAGTCACAGGGCAAGTTCCAGAAGTGCTGGAATCTGGTACTCAGTAATGTTTACTGAATAAATAAATAACTATATGATTATTTTTTTAAATAAATAGGTGAGTATACGAAACAACCAGGAATCGTGGGAACTTTACAAAACACACTGACTGAACTTACGGGATGAGAAGGACATAGCAGACAGCAGGGTGGCCCTGAGGAATGGACTGATTTCTCAGTTCTTCTCACCTGAAGGGATATTCTGGGTGCTTACTGCTGAAAGAACCCTGTTAAATCTCTCTGCCATAGAGGTTATCACAGAATCCTGGGTGTGTGTCAGAAATTAGGGATTCCTGAGGTCACCACTAACCGCTTCTGTCACTGGCTCTGTCACTGCAGGCAGGGATGCTCCTCTATGGGCTGTGACCTGTACCTGTCTCCTTAATCTCCTTCTTAACAATGCCATGGACTTTATGACAGTGATAAACGGGAGATGCAGGGACACATGAGTTAGCTTGCAGTAATGTGTGATCTGAAGGGCAGAAGCTAAGGGGAATGGAACATAGTTAGTTTTGAGGAGTCAGACCTGGAGAGTACAGCTACTCTGAAACAAGAGATCATAACTTAAGACCACTAGAGGTGTCATACCAGAGGTATTGGAAGACTCGGAGCCATAACAGCCAAAATATAACCAAAAAACAATACTTATCACAAGGGTGATAAGATAAGCAGAGAAAGTGAGCCATCAGTCGTCTTTCCTAAAACCATAAACCCCAAACCTCACAAGAGTGATAGGATAAGCAGAGAAAGTGAGCCATCAGTCGTCTTTCCTAAAACCATAAGCCCCAAACCTGACCTCATTTTCTGCACCTGAAATCTCATAATGAACGTTTAGCCGGTTCTGTCATCTTCACTCTGAAAAGCAAGTTTATTCTCAATACTTCGCCAAATCAGGGCTGGTGACTGTAGGCAAAGCACTAGGCAGGCAAGATGTTATCACCAATTGGTGGGTCCCAGAGGACACAGATACACCTGGACATAGCCTCCAGATTGGCTGGAGGCCCACAGAGCTAAGTCTACTGCCCCAGGGGTAGCTAATTGGGCAGATAGGCAGAGCAGGGAATGACACCTGCACCTTCTCAAGAGGCCCACATCTGTCCAGTATTGATCATCACCCTTAAGCCTGTACATCCTGATGGTTGTCTTAGGAAACCCTATACTCAGCAAGTTAGAAAAACTCACATTGCTCTATAAGCTCATACTTCTCATTCTCACAGGTGAAGCTCAGACCCAAAACTTTTTTTATAAGAATATATACTGGGGCATAAGAAAAGCTCCATTTTTAATTTTTTTGAGGAAACTCAATACTGTTTTCCACAGTGGCTGCACCAATTTGCAATCCCACCAACAGTGCACTAGGGTTCCCTTTTCTCCACATCCTCACCAACACTTGTTTGTTGATTTATTGATGATAGTCATTCTGACAGGTGTGAGGTGATAACTTGTTATGGTTTTAATTTGCATTTATCTGATGATTAGTGATGTTAAGGATCTTTTCATATATCTTTTGGGTATCTGTATGTCCTCTTTGGAGAAGTATCTATTTAGGTCCTTTGCCCATTTTTAATTGGATGTTTTGGTGTTGAGTTTTATAAGTTCTTTATAATTTTGCACATTAATCTCTTATGTTCCCCTTATCATTGGTAAATATGTTCTCCCATTCAGTGGATTATTTTTTCATTTTGTTGATGGTTTCCTTTGCTGCGCAAAAACTTTTTAGTTTGATGTGGTCCCATTGTTTATTTTTTGTGGTTGTTTCCCTTGCCCAAGGCAATATATCAGAAAAAAATATTGCTACAAGAAATATTTGATATTTTACTGTCTATGTTTTCTTCTAGGATTTTTCTTCTATTCTAACATTTTTAAGTCTTTAATCCATTTTGAGTTAATTGTTGGGTATGGTATAAGAAGGTGGTCTAATTTCATTTTTTTCCCGTGTATCTTTACAATTTTTCCAACACTATTTATTGAATAGACTGTCATTACCCCTTGTATGTTCTTATCCCCTTTGTCAAATATTGATGGATCATAAAGGTGTGAGTTTATTTCTTGCCTCCCTATTCTGTTCCATTGATCTATGTCTGCTTTTACACCAGTATCACGCTGTTTTGATAACTATAGACTTGCACTATAGTTTGATTTCAGGTAGCATGGCTCCTCCAACTTTGTTCATCTTTCTCAAGATTGCTATGGCTATTCGGGGTCTTTTGTGATTTCATATAAATTTTTGAAATATTTGTTCTAGTGAAATGTGCCATTGGTATTTTGATAAGAATTGCATTCAATCTATAGATTGCTTTGGGTAGTATGGACATTTTAATAATATTCACTTTTCCTAGCCATGAACATGGTATATGCCTCCACTTATTTGTATCTTTGTCAATGTCTTTCTTCAGTGTCTTATAATTTTCCAAGGACAGGTCTTTTATGTCCTTGGTTAAATTTATTCTTAGGTCTTTTTTGATGCAATTGTAAATGAGATTATTTTCTTTGTTTCCCTTTCTGATAGTTCATTATTGGAGTAAAAATGCAATTGATTTCTAGATATTTATTTTGTATCTTTCTACTTTATTGAATTCATTTATCATTTCTAGTAGTTTTATTTGGTGGAATCATTAGAGTTCTTTCCAGACAGTATCATGTCATCTGCAAATAGTGACAGTCTTACTTTTTCTTCCCAAAATTTATTCTAGTGTACTCTGTGATTAAATGTGTTCATTGTTCCATCTGCTCTGAGTGTTGGCCACCAAAAGCTCATAACTGAGTCACTCTCTTTTGGACAAACAGAGCTGCATCATCTGAGAAATTTTTCTTTCTGAGTGTAGTTCTCAGTCACTGACTGTTCTATACAGTACTCTGCTAAATGTCAGAGAAAACAAACAATTAATATGATAAAGGATCCTTGTCATCATAGCTCATGGCATGATATATGTTAAGTATGTAATCATAGATACCTAATAACAATTATAAGTGTTATAAATTAAAACTACAATGTGTTAAAGTACATAAAAGAAGAACCTTCTCCGTCTGGGGAGTTCAAGGAAGCCCTCCCTAACTTAAGTCAGTGATAGAAGAATGGGTTAAAAGTGAAGAGAGATGTGGGAGTGTGCTGAGGACACAAAACTCCTGGTGCAGCAGAGAAGGGAGCTTGATATTGTCAAAGACTTGATAGCATCATTAAATTGGGGATTGCAGGACTCAGGAACTGAGCTTGGTGTGTAAGCAGAAAATTTAGCATGCACATTGTAAGTCATGTTAAAGGGCAGTGGAAAGTTGTGGAGATTTTAAGCAGAAGAGTGAAACACAATCAGAATCTCATTATCAAATACCACAGTGGGAGTATGGACAGAAAAGAGTGAAGCACAGATGCTGGGAACCCTGTGTGAAACAAATACAGTGATCTCTCAGGAGGTTCAAAGATATGCCATGGGAATAGGTATGAGGTAGAGGTCTTTGGGGGAAGAGAAATCAAGAATTTAAAAATATCAATGGGTCACTCATGTGAATACATACTGAAGTCCCCACCAGGATCATGGGTGGCCAAAAAATACAGTACAAGATACTGACCAAGTCATCATTTAATGGAGAGCAACCAGGAGATATATCCATCCATAAGTGGGAGAGGTAGTGGATAAAATATATGAATAACATGAACCTCAAAAGCACTAGTCTGTGTTTGTTTGCTTATCTGTTTTTATAAGAAAAAAATGAAAATTACATTTGGGAACAAAACAGTGAACTTACTACTAAAACAGAGGTAGAAGAGGTGTGATAAAATGAATGGTCCCCTGTTAGTAGAGAATATAAGATTTTCATCGGAAAAATAATTGGAAATAATGAGAACATCAGCTTCATTTGCATTTGTGGGCATTAAATGAGAGTTTATGTGCAGCATTTTCTTTTCAAGTTCTCCCAGTACCATGGAATAAGAGCTGAACAACAGGAGCAGCTCACGTCATCAGGGTTTTACGCTAATAGACATATTCAGACTAAGATTATTTAAAACTAGTTTGGCCAGAAGCACCTATACACCTCTAAGCCCGGTGGTGGTAACCACCACTCATCCTCCACACATTGAGGAATCTTCCTCTGCAATCTTGTTGCTGCTCCCCCTCTCCTGAATATTTTTCTTCCACTTCAACCCATGAAGCACAGACAAATGTTGAAAAGTGTCCACTTTTGACTTTTCTTTGAAGAGCTATCCTCTTACTACTAATTTTGAAGATTAATATTTAACAGAGGAAAAATGGGATCATAGAGTATGGCACAGAGCAGGAGCTACTTAGGGAAAGATCAAGGCAGACTCCCCTTAAGGACCATAAGTTTAGCCCTGACCCTCCTCCTACCCTGCCAATAACTCAGACCCATTGTCTTCTAAGCCCTGACCATTTATAATATCGCTTCAACCTGACCCAACCCATGTCTCATTCCTGCCCATTACTTCCTATAGGGAACTAGTCCTCTAAGATTTGGAACCAATCTCTACCACAGCACTGTCACATTTTATCATAATTTCTGTATTTTCAAGTTCATTTCATCGTCACACTGAGAGCCTGATAAATGCTCATGGTAAGGAAGAAAATAATGAAGGAGAACAAATAAACAATAAAAAGGAAGACATGTGCTAGTTTTCTGTTTGTTCTATGCCTACATAGAGAGTGAGTCTACATTGTGAGTAACCATGACCTCTAGTATACCTGCAGTGTCCAAAATACCACCAGTTGAAGTTACACCATTTGAAAAGACTAAATTAAGGTGGTATTAGCCATGATGACAGCAGTGACGACAAGAGTTTTTAATAGTGATTGTGATTGCAACAGCAATTTTGTGACAAATTTTGCAACAGCAATTTTGTGGTAAATTATTTCATTTCCTCAATAAAAATTTATTGAGTGCCTACTGTGTTACCCTTTGGAAATTTACATATTCATTTATTCATATTCACATATGTCAATGTGGTGAGGAAATAAGCTACAATGACACAGTCCATTAAATAATGAAATCTATTTATGGAACAAGCATTTATCGAGAGACTACTATGTGCCAGGTAGCGGACTAAGAATACAACTCACCATCTAGTAGAAACGGAAGACAGAGATCTTTCAACCAATCGTGACATGTGTAATTATAAACTATGATGAATAATTTCATCATAGTTTATAATTACATAAAACAAATATACCCAGAGCTCTCAGTTCAGAAAACAAATATAAAATAAATATACCCAGAGCTCTCAGTTCAGAACACAAGTGACTGATCTAGTTATGAAAATCTTCAGGGAGGTAAGATTTGCACTGAAGTTCAAAATGAGTAGGCATGTCGAGGGTAAGGATAGCAATATGCATTTCCATTAGGAACAACCCAAAATACCCATGGCTAGAGGAAGCATGAACACCTGAGGAACTGAAGAAGGGTATTTATTTATATTAGGAATCCATCACACTCAATCAACAGTACATATATTGCAAGGACATGTAAATACTTAAGAATAAACATATTAAAATGAGGGCCAATGGTAGATACCAGAAGGAAATGGGCAAGAGTTAGGAATGAAGACAAAAAACAAGCAAAAGTTAAAACAATAATTGTTGTGCACAAGAAACTTGAACTCAAGTCTCTGTGCCTGAGGCTAAAAGTGAGGAAATAAAAGAAATATTACTACTCTCAGAGCATAAAACTACATAATACATAGAGGCTTATTCATCTCAAAAACAGGCTGAAAAAGTGCTTGGAATAAATAAAAGATTCAGCTGCCATTCTGGAGTGAGAAGGAACATGACTGTATAAGGAGTTTCTCACATGAACTGGAAACTCTAAAGCATCTCCCTAGTGTTCGAGTCCTTTTTCTGTGATGCCAAATTCTTTCCGACGAGAGGGCCTCTCTGCTCCCACAAACTTGCTGTATGTCAGTGTCATGGTGGTGGGAAGCGGCTCATGTTCTCGTATGTTTAAAATGGGCACCCAGCCCCATCTCTTCCTGAACCCCTAAGTTGTTTGACTCATGTTGGTCAAAGCCCTAATTGTTTCTTCATTGCATGTTACATTTATTGTGTCAACACAAGTAAACCATATGCTTTTAAAAGAAAAGAATATAAAAAAATAATTTGTTGATTGATCAGTTGAGGTACCCAGCCCTTCTCCATTTTCCATCACAATATCTAAATACCACAGGCCTCAGAAGAGGGTTCCCAGCTTCCAAATGCTCAGGACAACTTTACTTGCTTTCCCTTCACTGTCCCCACCAGGTAAATTACATGAGTTGTGGGGCTCCCACCCCACAGAGGGTGGTCACCCTGGCCCCTGGGGTCTCGAGAATGAGAACTATACTCAGGTGGGATCAATTCTCCTGGGGGTTAGAATTTTAAACAGTCGCTCCCGGATCTGCTTGGTCTTGACCCCGTAGACAATGGGGTCCAGCGCAGGGGGAAAGAGCAAGTAGAGATTGGCAAGGATGACCTTGGCAGCAGAGGCTGTGGGTGGGCCAAAGCGCTGCATGACCACAGAAAGAAAGCCTGGTCCGTAGAAGAAAAGTATGACACAGACATGAGCCGTACATGTGCTGCTCGCTTTAGCACGTGCCTCAGGGGAAGAGAAATGAATTACCGTCCTCACAATCTGCCCATAGGTGTAGGCAATAAAGGCCACATCCCCCACACCAAGAAAGATTGCCACGGCAAAGGCATAGAGGTTATCCACGGTGGTGGCCCCACAGGCCAGTTTCACCACCGCCATATGCTCACAGTAGGTATAGGCAATCGTGTGGGAGCCACAGTAGGGCAGCCGATGGGCCAGGCTTGGAAAGGAAATGGTCAACCCCACACCTCGCAGCACCACCAGGCCTCCAATCTTGGCCACAACCACCGGGGTAAGAATGGTTGCATAACGCAGTGGGTTACAGATGGCCACAAAGCGGTCCAGGGCCATGGCCACCAGCACCCCTGACTCCATGGCAGAGAATGCATGGATGAAGAACATCTGGGAAAGACAGGAGTGGGAACTGATGGCTGTAGCACCAAACCAGAAAATGGCCAGCATCTTGGGCAGAGTGGAGAGGGAGAGAACCAGGTCAACGAAGGAGAGCATGGCAAGAAAGAAAAACATGGGCTGGTGAAGGCAGCGTTCTGTTCGAATAAGAAAAAGCAGAACACCATTCCCAGTCACTGCCAGGAAAAACATGAAGCAAAAGGGAAGCGAGATCCAAATGTGGGCAGCAGTCAGTCCTGGAATGCCAGCCAAGAAGAAAGTATGCGGGAAGAGATAAGAATTATTGGAAAGAATCATGGTGATCATCTCACTTAGAAGAATAAAGGGCCACTGCAAAAAAAGAAGGAAAAAAGGCAGGTTAAATTCAATGATATGAGGGTTGGAAGCTCAGGATATGTGATCTCACAAACACCACCGTCACCATCACTCTTCCCCCATAGTTGTCAAAAATAACTTTCAGTTTGTTCAATATTTCTGCAAGATCTTAAAACACAGAAGAGGCAAAACAACTTGGTCCAGTGGAAAAGCACTGGATAAAAAGTTCAGAAACCAAGTTCCAGTATTAGATATCCTAATATATTTGTGACCTGGAGCAATTCACATAACCAGATTTAAGTAAATGCTCAGGAACTGATGTTAAAAAAAAAACAAAAAAAAAAAACTTTCCTGTCATGCTCATATTCCCAAGTTCTGAACACTGATGCTAGATTTAATCAACATTGGCCCCCTAGTATTATATCACTAACCTTCATCAGAAACTGCCCAAAATCTTAACATCTGGAAAATTCCTTAATTTGGAGGCATCCCACTTCTCCAAACTTCACTTGACTGCCAGGTTACAGAATACAGGGTCCCTTATAACTTCAATATCTCCCTCTCCTTCAAGGCACTGTGGTAATAAAAACTACATAAACACCGAAGAATTTTGTATCACAGGCACATTATTGAGAACAGTAGAGAAAATGGGCAGATATTTCGTCTAGTTCCATTTTCCAGTAATTACACCACATGTATGAAATTATTCAGATTCCCAACATATTCTGCCCAAATTATCATTTTGCAGGTTAGAAAACTAAACTCTAGAAAGAATTCATGACCAGGGTCCCAGATCTATATTGTAGCAGGATCAGACAAGAACTTACACCCACTGATCCCTGAGCTAGAAAGTCATCATCTTGTCTCCGTGTTGGCAGTGACTGCTGCAGGGCCAAGGAAGAACATTCAGGGCCTCTGGCCAAGGGTAGGCAGTAGAGGAATTAAATAGCTAACATGTCTACCTAGCACCCCCTAATACCTCCAAGACCACAATTCTCTCATGTGAAAGGAAAACACAAGGGCACACAGAGACCTGAGCCAGGGTCTGAGAGGACTTTGGATCATAACATAAGTGATTTATATTCCAGGCAGAAAAGATGCAGCCAGGTTGATCTCACACTTTCCGTAACAAGAAAAGGTTTCTAGACATGAGGGAAAGAAGCAGAAGTCGGTCCAGAAGCATAGTCCAAGAAAAAAGAAACAGCACAGCTTTAAAATAGCCAAGAACCTTTTGCTTTTCTCTCCAAAAGATACGATGGGATTATTGCCCATACCCTCAACCACAGCTACTGAGGAGACCTGTGATGACAGAAGGCATGAGGGCTGGGAAGATGGGAGAATTGAGTGGACCCACAGCTCTGGTATGATGGAACAAACTCTGGACTAGGAGTCAAGATCCTGATTCAGGTAATATTTCTGCCATATGTCAGCTGTGCAACTTTAGCAAGGCATCTGACCATTTTCAAGCCTTAGTTTCCTCACAGGTGAAATGAGCATACCAAAACCTACTTCACAGGATCATTGTGAGAATCCCATGAGATATAAATGTGTCGACTCTTTCTCAAATGCTGAAAATGGTATTATTTTTCACTTAAATATAAGAAATAAATGATGCATTAGGAGAAACCTGTTTAAGAAAAACAGAAAATTTAGAGATTCAGAAACAATGCATTTGATTTAACAAAACATGATAGATTCATCCTATGGGCAGATGTCTGTATAGTAGTAACCTGGAGAAACCAGTCAAAAATACTATGTCCTCCCTAACACTGCTCCCATCTTCCCTCCCAATCACACATTTCCTCCAGCACCCCCAGAATGTAGAATTGGGTGGGGAGGTGAAGGGTGTCAAGAAATGTGGCTCTGATCACCTGAGCATCTGCTTCAAATTATCTTCAAAGCTGACTGACCTTAAGCCTCAGCCTACCTTGTGGAAACTGTCCTCAGAACAATGTAAACAATAATTACACCTGATGTCCCACCTATTCCCTCAGGACCCAGCAAATGTTCCTCATTATAACCTTATATACTAAGGAAAAGTCTGCCCCAGTAAGCTCAGCTCCTCTACCTCCATCAGAGAAGTGGGTAAAGAGAGGTAAGGTGTCTGGGACACTGATTTAGGCACCTCCACAAATGTTTCCCTATAACTCACCCTGTGGGCTTCAAAGAGGAGCAGATTTACAAATAACTAACTGCTGAGCAGGGCCTAGAAGGATGTTTGCCTGCTTAGGAGAAAGGAATTCTCACACACCTCAACCCTACCTTGCCTGGATCTGTATAACATGAAAGGTCCAGATAGACCTCAGATGATGTGCAGAGTATTGGCAGCATTTCTGATATTCCATAGTGATATCAAGACTATATATTTCCACCCCAAATAACCTATAAGATTATCCAGATCAGTAAAGGTTGGAGGAAAGCTATTTGCAATGGAGCCTGTATGTATCTCTCTTCTTTGGGCCTATTCTTAGCCTTTACTCACCAAAGAGCTGTATTGGTTGATCTATAAATAGGTGGATGAGAAATTAAGCCACCAGTCAGATCTCAAAAACGGGGTATTTAATAGGCACCTTTTCAGGCATTGCCTATAGGGATCCAAAGTAAAGCTTCTACCACCCAGACACCAATTAGCACTTCTGCCTCCTCTTCAAACAAAGGTTTAACAAGGTCTGTTCCTCTTATTGGGCCACAGGGAACAACCCCAGCAGGGAATATTTTGAACAGCATACTCTAGGGTGCCATGTCAAGAGAGGGCCAACGTCCTAGAGCCAGAATCAAGGAGAGGATCCCTACAATGAGGAATGGTACCTCATGGTTTGATGGCCAACCACGATCTGATCCAGGAAAAGTGAAGGAAAAAGCAGAAGATGGGGAGCAGCAAGACCAGAACCAGGATACAACATTACCACAATGACCCCTGTGACTTAGACAAAACCATGAGAGGAAGAGTGGGTTAATAAGTAGGAGCCTTTGTGAGGAGAACCTGGCAGAGGAATAAGGCTGGAGAAAATAGCAAATGTCCCCTGTCATTCAAAATGGTAGGCTGAGTCTTGTAGGTATTGTCATCCATATGTTACCTCACCTTAGTGAATAACTCACAAGTCCTCCCCTTTTTAATCAATATCTCTACATTTAACTCGCATCTCAGCCACCGAAATCACTCTTGAAAATGGTGTCAGATTAATCTATGAGAGGACATTCAAGAGTCTGAAGAGTCTGGACATTGCATTTGGATTGAGAGGGATTGCACAAACTGAGTGTATACAGCTTATATAGGAAAACACTGGTGGCACACATGACTTCTCATGGTCTCTTCGAATCCAGGAAGATACTCTCAGTGAGGAAAAAACTCCCAGTGATTAGTTTTATAAAGCCAAAGGGAAAACAAGAACAAAAACATGCAAATTCATATAGTTCAGGACTCAGTCATACCTGTGTGTCTTCACAATGACAATTCCTTATCAGAAAGACAGAGGTCAACATGGGCAATGTTGGAAGAGAATAGCACAAGGTTTATTGGGAATAGTCAGTACCCAAAATCAGGTCATCCTTTTAGAAGAGCCATGTTCTAAGGTTACTGGCCCAGTTCTAGAGGGAAGAAGACATAGCAGGTGTGGTTTCACATAAAACCAAGATTATGTACCTTACCCTGATTTCGTGTTATAAACACTAACATGAAGAACCCCAGTGGAGAAAGAAGAAGTAGGCAATACAGGTAGCAAGAGTAATACAAAGGCCATCCCAAGAGGAAATGAGGGAGTTAACTGGTCATTGAAACAGGAACTTAAGTCCCCAAAATAAGAAAGTCCTAGAACTGGGACATTAGTGTGAATGTGGACCACTTGACTGACACTCTACAAGCCTCCTCTAAAGTCAGAAATTGTGCAAAACATTAAGAGATTGAAAGGAGGCTGAAGCTCCAAAAACTCTCTAGAGGCTTTGGATTGCCCTGGCTATTGATACTTAATGGTGAGAGTGTCAGCCTGCTCACCAGAGGGTCACGGGTTCAATTCCCAGTCAAGGACACATATCTGGGTTCCAGGATCCTTCCCCAGCCCTGGTTGGGGCACATGTGGAGGTAACCATAGATGTTTCTCTCTCTCTCTCTCTCTCTCTCTCTCTCTTTCTCCCTCTCTCCCCTCCACACAATGGAAAAAATATCCTCAGGTGAAGATTAACCAAAAAATAAATAAAAAATGAGGCTTTGAATCAATCATTTAGACCAAAGAAAAAATATCTCCTGAGTTCCTCTTAAGGTTGTGGGAAGAAATACAAAGATTTTAAACATGATAAGATGGAAGATACACATCAAATAAGACAAAGCACCACCAAAAAGACAAGCAGAGGTACATGCACAGACCTAGAGCCACACCTTAAAATATGGAAACATCTTGGAGAGAGAGCATGTAATTATGCCCATGGGGATCAGGGAAGGCTTCACAAATGAGGCAACATTAGAGAGGAAAGTTGAAGAGTGGGAATAGAATATTCCAGAATGACTCACTAGCATTAAAAAGGACACTGAAATTCCAAAAGTAGGGAATTGTTGATAAGCAGCTAAAAAATCAATGTTGAGGTAGCAGTGGAGAGGGCAGGGTTTGAGAGGGAGGATGGACACAGACTGCAACAGGCCTTAAATACTCTTCCAAACAGCACTATATGTTAATAAGAGATCAAGGACAACAATCAATAGCAAGACAGGTATTTAAGCAGGGCAGTGGCAATGATAGACGAGAGCTTTAACAGAGTTATTTCATAGTATTCTGCACATAGAAGAAGGATGTGATATTAGAGTGGGTAAGACTTGCTGAAATCCTGGGAGAAAGCAGTGGCAATGGGTAAAAAGGAAGAAATTGGATCAAGTCTTTACTGGTGAATTCTAGCAAACATTTAAGAGCGGAAGAATACCAACCCTACGCAAAGTTTTAGAAAATAGCAGAAGAGGGAATATTTTGCTTTAGTAGGACCACATGAGTCTCACATAGGTTTAGAAGAGGAAAAGAGTTGGGAGCTGTATATATACAGAAATGTTTCAGGAAGTTGTAAAAGAATAGAAAGAGAAGGAGCAGATTCAGGAGTAAGGTACCGGGGGGGGGGGGGGGGGGACATTTGAGATGAGGAGGCATCTTGGTCAAAGTCCCAGCAGGAAACAGATGGCACATGCAAAAGGGGACATAGAGGAGAGTAAAATTAAGAATATTCCAAAAATATGGGAAGAGTTTAATAATAATAATAACCAAAAAGGGGAAGGTGAAATATACCTGGGCTGGCAACCCCAAAAGCCATTGCCATCCCACAGATCTGAGGAGCGATGGAAAGAAACAGCTACCAGTATTGACCTGTATTGACAAGAGCTGTAAGGGAACCACCTGATAGGGGCAGGAGGCATTCAGGAGAGGAACACAGACACTGGGGCTGATAGGGAAAGGTTCAGAGAAATAAATCCCTCAACTTGTCTTTCTTGTTGCCCTCTGAACTCCCACCAGTGCCTCCCATTAGCCAAATCCAACCATAAGCCAGACGACATAGACTTTAACATCTATGGGTACAGAGCAGGGTGCAAAGTTCATCTAAAGGAACAAATAGGTTTCGAGCAGCAGAGGCATCTGCATTTTATGTTTATATATGGGAGAGAGAACTCATGGAAAAGGAAGCAGTAAAAGATAAAGCACAGAGGACGCAACTGAGGAAAATAGTTCCTGAAAAGGCTAAAGAAAAGTATATGTGTTGGGGGGAGGAACAGGAGTTCAGGGATTCACACTAGAGGAGGGACATGTCTTCCTAAGCCTTCATCAAGACAGAGATGACCATCTAATAGTGGTTCCCATGGGTCTGGGGCTGAGGACTTCTGTTCCCTGAGCTGAGGTGGATACACCCCTGAGATCACTGGGGGCCTTTTGGAGCTGAGATACAAAAACAACAAGCCTTGATGCACACAGGAAAAAAGATTAAAGAGAGCCTCCTGGAGGTATTGGAAAGTGGCAGAGAAGGTCCAGGGTAACTCGGGCTCCAATCTGTGCAACAGCCCAAGCCCTGGGGTAGAGGAGAAGACGTATCCTCAGCAGCAATGGAATAAAAGAGAGGTGCAGCCAAGAGAGTGGAAGCAGCCGCAGAGGCAGTTCCTTCCATTCGCAGAGGATCTCTCCAGGACCTCCCAGCAGGGAGTCACCAGGGCCCCAGGTGAGTGGAAGAGGCAGTTTCCTTGCTCTGTGTTCCTGGCTCTGGGTCCTGGTTCTCTCCCCCAGCCTGGGCTTTCTCACTCAGCTTCCTTAGTTTAAACCTTTGAGCACCGGCTCTCATTTCCCTCAAGATCTTCACCTATACAGAGACAAAGGCCCAAGATCTGGAGAACAAGTAGGAAAATGAGACAGAGCTCTCCTCTGGCCAAGTTAGAAAGAACAGAAAATTCTACCAGAGGAAAAAGCAACTGTCATAAAGCCTGAAGCAGGGAGGCAGTTGGCTGACAGAATGGTGGAAGCATCATAGCCTCTGTTTAAATTATAGATCCAAGACCCAGAGAAGTGATAGTGATTGAAGCCACTCATTTCTGATTCAAAAATAAAATCAAGAACTAAAACTAGACATTAAATCACCAACACTAATGAAGACCATTTATCTGAAAAGCATTACCCAGCACCCCACTGGAGAGAGCTCGAGAGGCACTCTACTGAAAATCCAGCCCAGACAAGGATGTTGACAATCAGTGCTCTTTTTTTCTCTTTTTAATTTTTTAACATTTTTGATTACATTTACATTCAATATTATTTTGTATTAGTTTCAGGTGTACAGCATAGTGGTTAGACAATCATACTTAAAAAGGTTCCCCCTGATATTTCCAGTACCCTCCTGGTACCATACATAGTTATTAGAACATTACTGCCTATATTCTATGCTTACTTTACATTCCCATGACTATTTTGTAACTACCAATCTGTACTTCTCAGTCCCATCACATTTTTCACTCATCCCCCAAATCCCATGGCAACTATCAGTCTGTTCTTTGTATCTATGAGTCTATCGGTGCTTCTTTATGTAGTTTAGAAAATTATAAACACTTTAATAAGATGAAAATAAAAATCAGAGCTTACTCTACTCAAAATTCTCCTCATAATAGATAGTACATTTTTTTACCGAAAGAAATTCTGAGAATTTTCTAAAAAGCAGTTTGCTTTGGGT
Source organism: Miniopterus natalensis (assembly GCF_054644295.1). Taxonomy (NCBI): domain Eukaryota; kingdom Metazoa; phylum Chordata; class Mammalia; order Chiroptera; family Miniopteridae; genus Miniopterus; species Miniopterus natalensis. The sequence goes on from NC_142091.1 coordinate 42,035,926, forward strand.
AGTATAAAATAGCCATATTTTGTGAAATGTTTTAAAAAATAATAATCATCAGAAGGTGTTTTAAAGTAATAATAGCCAATCAGGAAATATAATAAGATAAAAAAGTAATAGTAATGAAAAAATTCCAAAAATGCCCATGACAGAAAGGCATAACACATCTCTAAAGGGAAAGATTCAGTGGGGTAAAAATGAGTTATCACACAATTAATTTATGTTTTACATTTATACTCAAAACTATGACAACCAGTCCTTTTATTTAAAAAATAATTTGAAATTATTAGTAAGACTCTTCCCTGCCAAAGGTAAATACACTCACTCAATTGGTACTGGAACTAAAAACAGAGAAGACTGTCCAGTCAGCAATAAACCTTGAATATGTATTTGTATTTAATATTTGACAAAAAAGCACATTGTGAATTAATGGGGAGGGGAAGCCTTTTTTACTAAATGGTGCTGGAACAATCGTTTAGCTATTTGTGGGTGAAATTGATTTAGGGATTTTTCTCACTCCATGTCTAATCTCAGATTAGTTACAAAATTGATTTTAAAATAAAATTTTTAAAGAAAATGCAAGTAAATATTTATTAAAATGCTGCTATTTACATTATTTAAAGCTTAAAAATCGTGAAATAATTGATTTTAAGAGTGTCCTTGTTATGAATAAGTAAAAGTTTAAGTGTATCCACATGTGCAATTTTTTAAGGATACATTTTTAATGGAAATGAATAGGAGAAACTATTTCCAGAAAATTCAACAGATAAAGGCAATATTTCTAAGACACACTGAAACTCATGCAAATTAATAAGGTATACTGCCAGAGTCCATGCTAAGCCCTTGCAAAACATTATTTCATTTAATACTACACTAAGAGTTGAATATAAAGCAAAAAGAGAATACTGACTAAGTATATAAATGAGAAAAATAAACTTTTGAAAGTGTTTAATAAATAATAAAGGGAAAAGTGAACCAAAATTGAAATTTCAATTTTTACTTATTCTGTTAACAAATTTTTTTAATTAAAATTTCCAGTCATTGAGTAGGTATGATGAAATAGACATCCTCATGAACAAATTCTGGGTGTGTAAAGTACTAGAATGTACCTATGAAGCAGCGTTTCATTGTACGTCAAGAGTATTAGAATTGCCCTACTATCATACAGAACCAGAAAAACCTCTTGGAAAGAATATTTGAAAAAATCAGTAAAAATCATTTTTGCCATTTCATCCAGCAATTCACTTCTTGGCAATTATCCTATAGATCAACTTAAACATATCCTTAAAGATATGTGAACAAATGCATTTTTGAATTTTTTTTTACAGTAGGAAATACTGGAAATACCAATGTTCCTCAAAGTTCTCATAAAAATATTGGACATCCATGTGGGAGAAAACCATGCAACTTAACAACAATGAGGTATATCTATATAGTGACATGGAAGAGTCTTCAAGAGAATGAAGCTAGAAAAGAAAAGCCAAGGAAACAAAGGCTAAGAGAGGTATGATTGGTATGCTAACATTTGATTTTGTCTTTTATGGGAAAATAGTATATATATTCTTGTCCATGCAAAAATTATCTCTGGGAGGATTCCCAAGAAATTGTTACTGGCTGTCTTCAGTGAAAAAAAAAGGAATTTGGGGATCTAAAGCATGGGATTATATTTTTTATTATGTTTACATTTCTAACATGTACATGTATGATATTTAAAATAATATCAAAATACTACTAAAAATGTTAAGATGGCTATGAGCTTTGTATGTATCACTTTTGTATCATTTTTCAAATTCTACTCAAAGGGAATAATCTGAAAAGTAAAATATTGGTTAATAATTTATGAAATAGTCAAATATAGGATTATAAAGTAGCCATTAAAATTAAGACTCCACATTGCTTTTAATCATACTGGAAAGTCATGGTTTACTTATTTATTCATTCAGTAAATTTTTGCTGAGTACTAATTTTATGTCTTAAAACATATTGCTTGAAGAAAAAGGCCAGATACAATATTATCTCTGTATGATGAAAACTGCTTAATAAAACAGAAAAATGGAAGTGAGTAAAACAAATCTTAATACCTGTTATCTGTTGGTGATTAGATTATTGTTTATGTATTTGGATGTGCTTATTAGGCATACAAGTGGTGATGACAAATAGCTATTCTAACCTTTCTATTTAGAAATAATTTTGGCTGTCTTTATTGCTTCACTGTGGAATATTTCCTGGAGCCAAAAAAAAAAAAAAAAGTTGAGGGTCATTCATATTAAAAGAAACTGGTTTATTGGTGGGAGACTCTAATTAGGACCCTCAGCTGAACTTTCAAACGTAACCTCCTTCCTTTTTCAGGTTTATGGACAGACACTGAGAACAGGGAACCTCGGCCATGGACACCTCCACCAGTGTTACCAACAGTTCCAGCCTCCAGGTCTCCCAGTTCATCTTGATGGGACTCCCAGGCATTCACGACTGGCAGCACTGGCTCTCCCTGCCCCTGGCTCTGCTATACTTATCAGCTCTTGCTGCCAATCTCCTCATCTTGACCACCATCCAACATGAGCCCACACTTCATGAGCCTATGTACCATTTCCTGGGCATACTGGCACTCGTGGATATTGGCTTGGCCACCACCATCATGCCCAAGATTATGGCTATCTTCTGGTTTGATGCCAAGGCCATCAGTCTCCCTGAATGTTTTACTCAGATGTATGTCATCCACTGCTTCTTTGGCATGGAATCTGGTATCTTCCTCTGCATGGCAGTGGACAGATACATAGCCATCTGTCACCCTCTTCAGTATCCCTCCATAGTCACTGAAGCTTTTATGGTCAAAGTCACAGGATTCATGGTGCTCAGAAATGGCTTGCTGACCATCCCAGTGCCTGTACTGGCTGCCCAAAGACTCTACTGCTCCAAGAACAAAATTGACCACTGCCTGTGCTCTAACTTGGGGGTTATCAGCCTGGCTTGTGATGACATCACTGTGAACAAATTTTACCAACTGTTCTTAGGGTGGGTTGTAGTTGGGAGTGACATGGCTTTGGTGTTTTCTTCCTATGCTCTAATCCTTCGCACTGTGCTGAGGCTGAACTCAGCAGAGGCGATGTCCAAGGCCCTGAGCACCTGTAGCTCCCACCTCATCCTCATCTTCTTCTTCTACACAGGTCTCCTTGTGCTATCTGTCACACACCTTGTAGAAGAAAAGATTCCCCTTATCCCTGTGCTCCTTAACGTGCTGCACAATGTCATCCCCCCTGCTCTCAACCCCATGGTCTACGCTCTCAGGATGCACGAGCTCAGAATGGGCTTCCAGAGGCTACTTGGATGGCTGAAGAATTGTCCACCGAGTAACCTCAGCTTCATAAGGCCATATAAATATTAAGAAGAAAGAGGCTGTAGCTCTGAGTAGATTTGGATTGTAAACTTTGAAAAACATAGCCAATAACATCTCTAAAACTATATAGCCTCACTAATAGAAATAGGAATATGAAAATTATAATGGAATTTCCTATAAGTAGAAGTAAGTGAGGGTAAAAAAGAAGTATCTATAGCCATGGTTGCCACCAGACACTGACACTCTCATACACAGCTACCGTGCTTTGGGATATGATATACACATGCGAAAATTCATCTAATTGGCTGGTAAACTTTCTTCCTAGGAAAAGAAGAAAAAGGCCCTAGAAAATGCCCTAGAAAGTTGTTCCAAATAACCAATTAAATAAATCTAAGTTAATGTTTATCATTTGCACATCTAACAAAAATGCACACTTCTGAGTAGAAAGACACTTACTCATGTTCATATTGTCCCTTCTCTTAGCCGAGTACACAATTCTGCACATAACAGATGCTTAATAAACACTTCACTCATGAGACAGTCAGTCAGGACGCATAGGTCTGCTGAATCCTGTATATCACAGAAATGTCCCAGACCATGGTCTGAAAAATGACCTCAGGAGGTTTGCATATGACTTCACCTTGGAGAACAACCTCTTAGAAGCAGCACTGGGACCAAAGCAACAGCAGAAACCGTGAGCTTCTACACTGCTGGTGGGAATGTCAACTGGTGCAGCTGTTTAGAAAACAGTCTGGCAGCTTCTTAAGTGATTGAACAAGAGTTACCATATACCCAGCAATTTGGGGTAGATACCCAAAATAAATTGAAAACATATTCCACACAAAAATCTGCACATGGGCGTTAATAACAACATTATAATACCAAAAATGAAAGCAACCCAAACATGCATCTCCTGATGAATAGATTGACAAACGTGATGTATACATACAATGAAATAGTATCCAGCCAGGAAAAGTAAAGGAGAACTGACACATGCTCCAACAGGGGCGAGCCTTGAAAATATTGTGCTGAGAGAAGCCAGACAGAAAAAGACACATATTTTATCATTCCATTTATATTAAATGTCCAAAATAGGCAAATCCATAAGGACAGAAAGCAGATAAGTGATAGCCATGGGAGAAGGGAATGGAAAAATGGGGAACAACTGCTTAATGGGTACAGGGCTTCTTTTGAGGGTGTTGAAAATTTCTGTAACTAGAAGTGAGAGCTGCACAACATTGTGAATGTACTGGAAGCCACTTCAAAATGGTTAAAATGATGAATGTTAGGTTATGTGAAATTTCACCTCAATTTAAAAAAAAAACAAAAAACATCACTTTCTTCTTGCAATGTCTCTCCAGTCTTTTCCACTAACAAAGTTGAGCATCATTCCAGCTGACAAAGGCTTTTAAAGGGCCCAGATCCCCTTTCACAGAGCAAGGCAAAAAGCATGAGTTTTTAGCTTAGTCACAATAAGTTGATCACCAGCACAGTTCACACCTTTGACTACTCAACTTCCATATATACCCTTTTCTACACATCTGAATTCTCATACAACAGTAAAACAACTCCACATTTCTATTTTAAAAGATACAGCTGTTCTTTGTACAAAAATGAATTCTCACTTTTTCCCAAAATAACAAGATGCACAGTCCCAACAGTCATTGTATGCATTGCTGGATGTATTACCTATTCCTTAAATTCAGTCATGGTCCCACTGAATCTTCTGTTACCGAAAGACTAAATTGTAAAGTTACTTTCTAATAATTTATTTATAAAATTACAATGGAAAAGGGAGAAAAGGAAATGGTTAGCATAAGAAATAAAAGCTTAAATATAAAAAGCAAAAACATTCATAGCTACTAGCTTTAATGTCTATAATTGTTCACAAGTTCATGATTGATATCTACTATATATCTTCCAACTCTGTCAAAGCTTGGTAGAGTATTCAAAACCTTTATTCCTAAAGGCTCTGAATTCTCACTCATCCTGCTAAAGATTTAGCATCCTGCTAAGGATTTAGCATCTTTTTTCATTGGTATAGTTTTCTATCAACCTTTACTATTGGACATGGAAATACTCAGAGGTCCTTCAGAGAATACCCTGTGTTTCCAACACAGTCTACTTGTTTCCATTCTATAGAAGCAATTTAATTTCTCTTTGGGTAATTGGGATTAATCACTCCAGATTATTTATTAATCCCTTTTTTATTCATGGTATAAAACAGTAAAATGGGTCCCTTGATATGAGGATATATAAACACAGAGTCCAAATTAAAATATTTTCTGTTCTAATCCTCTGATGATATTTGAAGCATTTGTTTCCATTACCAACAATGCAAATCAAAATCTAGAATATGTGCCTATTTCATCAATCAGGACACATCAGTACCCTCCTGGGCCAATGGAATTCACTTGCTAGCTTCATGTCAGTCTGGATAGTGGCCCACAATGGTCTTATGTTTCTGGTTGTTTCAACTGACAAACAGATATATTTTTTGAGCTTATTCAAAGGAAGTCAGAGGATTTCACTGACTACTTATCTATTTATTTACTTATTGCCCATCATAGCATCACAAGAATAATCTCATAACCACTCATCTCACCTACCTAGGAAGACTCCTTCAAGAAGTGGATTAGAACATCTACCTGTTGGTTCTAGTCCACTTCTGAATTCAGAAGAGGGTTTTTCTGATGAGCATCAATATGCACCTCTTTCATCTCTCCTTTTCTGAGTTCATAATGTTCCACTTTATTTTGCTCGCCACACTAAGATGTCCTTTATTACTCAATCATGTAAGATCCATTTTAGACCATATCACCAATTTATTGTCTGTAGTCAAAAATAGGTAAAATTTCATCCCATTATATTGTCAATGTCATTAAGTTCTTTTAATGCCAGGAAGAAACCCATTGAGAAGATTCACCATTCCTTTGGAAAAGGTGATTTGTGAAAGCTATCGCAGAGAACAGTCTTTCCCAGAGCAGACTGACATTCTGTTTCAGAAGGTAATTTTAGGTATCTATAGATTTTCTGGGCTACCTTGTAACATCAGCTGTAGAGAAGAAGCCTACTTGAGAAATGCTTGCCAGTGATCTTCCGTTGGAAATCTATATTCTTTCTCTCCATAGACTTTTCAGTGTCCTGAACAACACACTATTACTCCCAAATCCTTCTTGATTGAAATTTCACATTTTTTATCAGTATATAAATATGTATTGTTACTAAACTTAAGAACGTAAATAATCACTGTTCAAACAGAACTGCTTATTTTCCTGAAAATGTTCTTTTACAATCAAGAAGCAAATTTCTAAAATGTTCTGACAAATCTCTGACTTTCTTTGGCTATAACTTGACAATAACTTATGACTCAATATGTCTTAATTTTAGCAAACTACAGCTCACCTTGCATCATATTACAAAACCCAATCTACTTTATATTCTATTTTACAAAATTGCTGAAATAGTAGGTGTATTTGCTGTGGGAAAAATATAGATTTCACATATTGATCAAAATATATAATGTATTCAATCTCCATAAATTATTATTAACAGGACTTTTATTTTCAATTTCATTTTTTGAAGTTAGCTTTCAAAAATCCCCATTTACCTGCATGTTGCTTAAAGAGTGATGCCAGAAATTCTGACAGTCAGATACTAACTGGGAACACAACAACACTCATGAGAAAGGGTAAAAAGTCGCTGGGTATGATCACCTGCATCACACTTTGAAATTCCTCTAGGCTTCTCCCCAACTCAACCTCCTCAATATTCACTCATCTGTTTGATCTTCAGCAAACAGCCACTAAGGCTCAGCGCTAGTCTAGGTGCTGTGAACAAAAGTGACAAAAACCATGTTCTCAGGGAGCTTACATTTTAGTGTGAGCGAAAGAAAAGAAAAACAAATAAATGACTTCATAATATGGCATGTCCCAATTTGTGCCATGGCAATAACTAAAGCAGAGAATGATAGAGTCAGAGATTGCCGTTTCAGGTTGGCTGATCGGAGAAGACTTCTCTCACTAAGGAGCATTTAATCTGAACACAAATTCAATATTACTTTTTTATTCCCGTTAACACCGAAATACAATGTAATGAAAGGCAAGAGAGGCAAGTGGTTCTAGAAGAAGGAACTGACAAACACAAACATGGAGAGGGCTCAGGTAAGATTAAGCTCTAAAATTATCCCATTATTTTTTGCATTTTGAAGTCATTGGCGGTTTCTGTGTGATGCTGACAGAATTACTCTGCAGGACAGTAAGAGGTATGTAGGAGGTGACGGTGAGGAAGCCACATAAAGGGGTGGCTTGCGGCATTCCTGAGGCAGGTAACAGGGGCACTCTTCACAAAGCATATGGAGTAAAGATACGTGTGGAGATCGGGAGACTTCAAAAGCATCCCGAGGAGGGGCCCCATTCAGCAAACAAGTGAGAATTCATCCCTGAGGATGCTGGGGCGAGGAGTGGCCACCTGGCAGGCGGCCCTGCAGTTAGAGTTCTGCGGGTCTGCTCCCAGAAGTTACTTAGCTAACCCCTAAGAGCACTGGGTCCTAAGTGGGTTAAAAGTGACGCAACAGTAGCGGGCGTTCTCAGAATATTGGCGATTGGGTCAGAAAACAGGGCAGTGACACACATGGCTAAAAACAACCATGCCCCGTGAGGTATGGCGAACAAGCTTGAACCATAAATCAAGCTATTGGCATACCCTACAACAGGTTGCATCAAGCAAATACAACAGCATCCCCAGATTGCCTACTAGAAAGGAAATCAGCCAACCAATGACCAAGTTGGCTTGGTCTAAGACAGGTTTTGTCCTGACCATAGGCCCCTGGCCTCTCTATTCTTATAGCATTTCCTTCAGAAAATGTATAACTATAAATTGTTTCTCTGCACCTTTGTAGTGTATGTAAATCATCTCCTAACCTCTTGCCAGTTATACAACCCAGGAAATGTCTTTCCCAAGGACCTGGAAACCATCTCCTGAAACGCAAACATTGAAGGAGATACCCCATCTCTCAGTCTCTGTGGAGAGTAGGAGCCTAGCTTCCTTGGGCGCCAATTAGCAAACACAGATGGCCTCATCACAGACAAAGAGATGTGCAATCTCAGGAATAAGTCAATGTGCTTGACACATCTCATTGATCAACCTCTCTCTAGAGTCCTTTAGTACTTTTCCACTTGGTCACCCCAGGGCTTAAACCCACTGCACCTGACATCTTACCTTAGTCCTATTGAGCCTTTTGTTTTAGCAGAACTGGGTATCCAGTTGGTCTGTGTTCTCTTCCCCATTGCTGGCAGTAATGTCAGAATAAAATCAACTTCCATTTGCTCGTACTGCTTAGTGCAATGTTTCTTTAACACCAAATACAACCATCTATTTTAGCAAAACCAACACAAATAGTGGTATTGACGTGAATAAGCACAACTCACAACTCAAGCTCTTTTCAAGGTAACCCTCTCGATGCCAACTCTACTTCAGGATTTCAGTCACTCATCCTTTCAGGTCTAGAGGCGATGACAAGTGCTCTTATTAGCCCTAGGTAATTGCACTATCAGGTGGGATCTCTTACTGACCACATCCTTATAAATAAGCCCTTTGTAAGTAATCCCTTCTCAAATTATTATAATTTGAGAAATAAGCAGTGTTGACAAGGTTGTAGATAAAGGGAACTCTTGTGCTCTGTTGGTAGGAATGGAAATTGATGCAGCCACTATGAAAAACAGTATGAAGTTTCTTCAAAAAATTAAAAATAGAATTACCATATGATCCAGCAATTCCACTTCTGGGTATTTATCCAAAGAAAATAAAACACTAATTTGAAAATATATACACATCCCCATGTTCACAAATTAAGTGTCCATTGATAGATGAGTGGATAAAGGAAATGTGAGAGATGTATATATAATGGAATACTATTCACCCTTAAAAAAGAGTGAAATTTTGCCATTTGTGACAACATGGATGGACCTGAGGGCATTGTGCTAAGTGAAATAAGTCAGACAGAGAAAGATAAATACTGTATGATCTCATTTATATGTGGGATTTTTAAAATCATGTTTGTGGATACTGAGAACAAATTGGTGGTTGCCAGAGGCAGGGGCAGAGGTGGGAATACGTGAAGGGAGTCAAGAGGTACAAAGTTCCAGTTATAAAATAAATAAGTCATGGATTGTATTATATGGCACAGTGGCTATAATTAATAATACAGGTGATCCTTGAACAATGCAGTATTTGAACTGTAGGGGTCCACTTATATGCTGATTTTTTTCAATAAATATACAGTGTGTCCTCCAGGTCCCCAGCTTTCCCATCCAAGGGAAATACTATTTTTGATCCACAGTTGGGAATCCGAAGATGCAGAGGGTTGACTGTATACATTGTTTTATTCCATTTCATATAAGGCACCTGAGCAGCCACAGAGTTTTGGTATGGGGCAGGAGGAGTCCTAGAACCAATCCCCCATGGACACTGAAGGACAACTGTATTTAAGTTTTGGGGGAGTGAAAAGTTATACACAGACTTTCAACTTCCCTGGGGTTGGGACCCTTAAACCCCCACATTGTTCAAGGGTCAACTATACTGCATTGCATATTTGAAATCTGCTGAGAGAAGGTAACTCTTAATAGTTGTCATCACAAGAAAAAAAATTTTATAACTATATGTGATGATGGATGTTAACTAGACTTATTTTGGTGGTCATTTCGCAATATGTACAAATACTGAATCATTATGTTGTACACCTGAAACTAATATAACATTACATGCCAATTATACCTCAATAAAGAGAATTTTTTTAACTATTCTAATTTGAATGGGCCATCTGTTCCCTATTGACACTCTAGCTACTACAATGCTCATTCGATTAGGTAATACGGGAGTCATTAGCAAGAGCAGTTTCAACATCCTGATAGGACAGATTTTAGATGCCATAGGTTAAAAAGGTGAGGAAGGAAATATTATATTGAAAGATAACTCTTTCAAGAGGATGAGTCAGTGAAAGGCAGAGCCTGAGGACATAGGAGTGAAACTGGGAAGTGCTGTAGTAAGACCTAGGCAGAAGTGTGTGGAGTCCAGATAATTTTTGAAGTTGGTAGTCCTTGGACTCTTTATATATTGAGGTGCATGATACCGGAGAGAGGAAGACTGTTGACATAGGAAAAAGATGTTTCTGCTATGTCACTTGTTTTGAACATACAAACATGTTCCAACACCACCGATATATTATGAAACAATTTGAGCACAACTGAACTTCACATTTGCCTTTGGGCACTTTTGGCCAGCAGAAACACTGATTGAACATAGAAAACTGCATCAAGCTCAAAACAGGTTGCATAGGGAGAAACAAGACGGCGGCGTAGGTAGCAGCTGCCCCCGCCGCCTCCCGCAGCCACATCAAAATCACAACTAAAACACAGAACCACCGTCACTCAGAACCTCCTGAGATCCAGCTGCACAGAAGCCCCACATCCAGGGAGCTGAAGAAGCACCGAGAGCAGGAGGAGGGGCGGAGACGCGGGCGGGTCGGGGCTGAATCAGGGAGACGAGGCCCCCGGCCCACACCCGGTGCCGCGGTTGAAACCTGGAAGGGAATCTCGGCGGCGGAGGTTTCCCAGAGGAGGGAGGGGTCCCAGCCCCACAGCAGGCCCCAGCCCTGGGCTCCAGGGCCAGGAAGAGATGTCCCCACACCTTCGGGCTCTGAAACCAGCGGGGACCGTCGCTGAGGGTCGCGGAGGCTGCGGGAGCCCCAACAGCTCCTCTAAAGGGCCCGGCGCGGACTCACTCGGACGCTCCCTCTGAGCCCAGCGCCGGGCAGCAGCCGGAAAGGACCTGGGACACTCGGGGAGGAACTAACCTTCCTGAAATCCAGGCGAGAGCTGGAGGGCAGCTTCCCCCCAGGCAGAAGAGCTGGCAGAGGCCATGGCTCCTGTGGCGAGTCCTCCCAGGACACAGCCGGCAGGCAGGCGCCATATTTGAATCGCCAGCACCTGACTCCCACCTTCGGCCCCGCCCCGTGATTCCCGGAGGCCCCGCCCCTCCCCACCTGCAGCTCATCCGGGCCATTTCCAGGGGCTTTTCTATGCAAGTGGCTTTTCGAGCCTCATGCTTAGGACTTTCCTAAAACCTCTCAAACAAGTAGCAGCAGGCCCCATACAGCTTGATAAGTGTCCCCAGGCCTGGCACTAGTGGCAGCCTGCATTGGCTCATAGCTTGGCCTCTCCTGGACACCTCCAAGCCCAGCACAAGGAGCAGCCAACTACGGTTTGCTGAGTAGCTCATGCTGGGTGGCCCTGGGCAAGGCACTGGCAGAGGCTGATTCTGCACCTCCTGGGAGGCCCCAGAGACAGTGCACCTGATGGTCAGACTCGACCACGCTGGATTACAACCCTACCACATCCACCAGTGACACTCAAGGGGTACACTTGGTGAACACCAAAGTTCCACTGAAGTAAATCCTGCTCCATAGGGGTGTCTCCAGCACAGCAGCTCTTTGGCTGTAGTTGCAGCTGGTCCTCACAGCCTATTGGCCTGGGGGTCAATTCCTCCCAGTGATGCCAACAGCAACCAAGGCTCAACTACAACAGGACAGTGCACACAGCCCACACAGGGGAGCACCTAGAAGGCCCAGCTCAGGTGACCGGGGAGCTGAGCCACTGGACCCTACAGGACACCTACTACACAAAGCCACTCTACAAATTCCAGGAGACATAGCTGCTCTACCTAATACATAGAAACAAACACCTGGAAGCAGCCAAAATGTGGAGGCAAAGAAACATGTCACAAAGGAAAGAACAGAAGAAATCTCTAGAAGAGGAACTAAATGAAATAGATCCAAGCAAGCTAACAGATAGAGAGTTCAGAATAATGGTTATAAGGATGTTTAAGCAGATTGTTAGGGAAATAACTGAGAAAATCGATAACATAATAAAGTACCAATTTCAAATGAAGGCTACAGGAACTGAAATGAAGAATAATTTACAGGGAATCAACAGTAGAGTAGAGGATGCTGAGAATCAAATCAGCAATTTGGAACATGAGGAAACAAAAAACACCCAACCAGAAGAGCAAAAAGAAAAAGAACCCAGAAATATGAAAATAGTATAAGGAGCCTCTGGGACAACTTCAGGAGGCCCGACACTCGTATTATTGGGGTGCCAGAAGGGGAAGAGATAGAGCAAGAAATTGAAAGCCTATTTGAAAAAATAATTACAGAAAATTTCCCCTACCTGGGGAAAGAAATAGACTTCCAAGTCCAGGAAGCACAGAGGGTCCCAAACAAGAGGAACCCAAAGAGGCCCACAGCAAGACACAGCATAATTAAAATGCCAAAGGTTAAAGACAAAGAGAGAATCTTAAAAGCAGCAAGAGAAAAGCAGTTACCTACAAGGGAGCACCCATACAACTGTCAGCTGATTGCTCAACAGAAACTTTGCAGGCCAGAAGGGAGTGGCAAGAAATATTCAAAGTGATGAAAAACATGGAACTACAACCAAGACTGCTCTACCCAGCAAAGCTATCATTTAGAACTGAAGGTCAGATAAAGAGCTTCACAGACAAGGAAAAGCTAAAGGAGTTCATCACCACCAGACCAGCACTACAGGAAAAGTTGAAGGGTCTTCTTTAAGAAGAAGCTAATGAACAAAAGAATCTGACGAACTAAATAGATCCAGAGACACTGACGCATGTAACAGACGGTCATATTTCAGAGGAAAGAGGGAAGGGGGGTGGAGGGTGGGAAGAGATTAACCAAAGAAGTTATATGCATAACCCATGGACACAGTTAATAATGGGGTGAAGGCCTGGGAAGGGGGTGGGAGGGAAGTGGAGGGGATCAATTGAGGGGGAAAAAGGGATACCTGTAATACTCTCAACAATAAAGATAAATTTAAAAAAAGGAAAAAAAGAAGAAAAAAAACAGGTTGCATAGGAATACACAATACACACACACACACACACACACACATAACTCCAAGTACTGATCAGCTACCTTCCTTCACTTCACAACTTTCTAATTTCAGATAAAGGTCCTTCTACCACTTCACAATAACTTACAAGCTGCAACCCCTCTGTGGTTCCACAGCTAAACCGCATATCTTCTTCAAAGTAAAATGTTATATGTATTACAGTATTTGTTTGTAGTAGTAGTGTTTTTTAACCATTTAAAATTGTAAAACTCTGCTACTGTTTATACTAGTTTTCTACCTTTTTATGTATCACTGACCAAGCTGTGTCACTGACTAACTCCATTTTTCCATAAATCCTATGGTTTTTCGTGTGGGATGTTGCATAGCACAGCAACTTTTAAGAACTCATGTTTCACATTGTAACAGAACTGACTGTACTTGCTAGAGTGAGTGGGGAGGAAACCAAGCTTAGTCAGAAGGGAGAACACACCTTCATCCAATGTTTCAACCTGGCAGAGCTGTCTGTCTGGTGAGCCTGCCCCCTGGGACTAGGTTTGAATAGGAGTGTTCCCAGAAGCGACTAAGACAAACCTCCAAAGTCACTGGGGACCTTTCCTGCTGGAGTGAGATAACAACCTGCCTTAGAGGTAGTTGGATGAGAGAGGAGTGACATGGGATGGGCCCAGGGAGGGTCAGACCTCGACCAGGTCATTTCACGGATATGGTTTATAAATAAAAACCCAGGAGGTGTAGAGAAAGGGATGGATATGCTCTTAGCCAAAGGCCTAGCATAGATAGCAACAGCCAGAAGAGAAGAAGCATCCCCGAAGGAAGCACCAGCCTCATGACTCCTCCCACAGTAGTAAGTAAACCAGCCAACATCATGGACACGAGAGAATCCGTGGAGGCCGTCCACCTCCCTCGAACCCTGTCCAGTCTATGAATCTGGCTCGCTATCCTTGGTCTCTCAGCTTGCCTTTCTTCACTTTCCATCAGGCTCTTCACCTGTGCAAGGGTTAAGAGCTGTATCTGGGAACGAGACCGAAGAGATGAGGCTGAGCTCTGCCTTGGCCATGCTAGAGAAGATGGGGCTCTCCAGCCAGAGGAATGTGCAAAGAAACCCTCTTGCCTCTCACAGTATCAGGCACACAGGAGGCTCTCAGTAAAATTTGGTGAGTAAATGACCAAACTAAATGTTTCTCACATGCTAAATTATGAAGCAAAGATTCCCAGAATAAGAGGATTTTATGAATCATGAAGCTCAGTTCTTTCATGATTTGGAACTCTTGTAGTATATAAAATACAGTGTTAACTTGTTTTGTAAAACACAAAGCCAACAACATTCTCCATGTAAAACTTAATAGATTTTTATTAAATCAACCAACAGAGAAATTAGATGGGTTACTATCATTACTGTTTTACATTTTTCTGATTAAAATACAACATAAAAATATACATAAGAGTTATAATATTTGGAAAAGAGAGATCCAAATTGACATTTTTATGTTTTAAAAAATCAGAGAGATAAATGAACTAAAAAATTATTATAACTGACAATAAAATAATAAAGTGAATCCAAAGCAAAATAACAGAAATCAGCAGATTTCCTAGGTACTAGCAACAATTAATTAGAAATTGTACTCTAGAAAAATACTCCACTCAAAAAACTTTAAATGTAGTAAAAAAAAAAAAAAAAAATGTGAAATGTTGAGACATATAATGTTCTTTAGTGACAGATGTAAAAGAAAATTTAAGAAATGGAAGAGATGCACCGATTTGCTGAATAAAAAGAAAAATATTTTTATGTAATTTTTATAAATTAATTTTTATATTTCATAGGATCCCAATTAAATTTAGAAATTTTGGAAATTCACAAAATAATTTAAGATGATCCTTGCAGTCTAAACATTAGCAAAAGCTTTAAAAACTTAAATGTAAAATAATAAGTGGAAAAAAGATCTAATGTGTGTTAAATCTCATAAATCTAGAAGTGTTTTACTCACTATGGTACTCTCATCACAATGCACAGACAGAAAACGAAACAATAAATTAGACCCAGTGCATAGAAGAACTTACTGTATACAACAGGAAGCATCAGCAGTCAATAGAAAAAGAAACTAAAACTATTGTTTTACTATTTTTTAAAAATACAAATATATTCTCTCCTCTATAGAACAAAGATACAATTAGTTACCTCTTTGGAAATAACCATTAAGTTTTTTAAAAGTAATGAAAAATGAATATTAATTAAGATTTTGAGTTGAAGACAATTTTCTAATTCATTCATGATATATTGCCCATTTGCTCTTTCTGATAAGATAACTCAAACATGTTCTACAGCCATGCAAGATCTGAATCAAAATAAAAACTTCACAAATGGGGAGGTACTATCATGAAAAGATATATGGTGAACATTGATTTCACCCAAGTATAAATATCTAAATATGTAAATATCAAAATCTCTATGGTAATTAAATCTAGTACATGTTAAAATTTCTTTTTAAAAATACAGTATTATGTATTTTAAATAATTCCCTTAGGGAAGTCTTACTAAAATCCAGAGGTGAAAAATCAATAAACTGAAAAATATAGATTTTAATATGTTTTCAATTTAACTTTTGTCATCAAAAAGGGGGGAAAGCTTACCCCTTAAAAGAGCCATTTGTATTAAGCCATCAGCAATAGTTTAACAGAAAATACACAGTAACTAAACACAGAATACTAAGATTTTAGCTCCAGCTCTTTCGTCACTTAAAACTCTAACCTCAGATAAGCCATTTAACTTCTGTGAATCTCAATTTCCTCAAATTTGAAAAAGGTTTTCAAAGGTGTTTTTTGGGAAAACATTGAGGCCCTATACAAAACAAAGCCATTATCATGACTTCTGATCTGACTTCCGATCTTCTCTGGAAGACCTCCAAAAAGGAATATATCTATTCTGCCCTTAGGATTTACCTCCTGAGAAATCAGACTGTTCACGATGATTGAACGTGTCTCCTGCTTGTATCAAGTCCCCTCTCTCCATGTAAGAAAACACCATTGAGTGACATGAAGCCAGTAAACAACTCCTCTCTGACTCTCTTTGTTTCTGCCATAATCTTCCTTTTAAGGCTTCTTTTGGCTTAGTGCTCTTTTTGGATCATTTTCCAGACAAAAGGGACATGGGGGAATATCATGATCAAAGGGACTATGAGTCGATCTTATATCTTTACATTAAATATGAATCTCAGCTGAATACTTAACCAAGCTTCCTTCTTGTTTCCCTTTATCTACAGACAGGCACTAAGGATTAAGATACCCCAAGATATGGATATCTCCCAGAGTATAACCAATAGCTCAAGACTTCATGTGTCTAGGTTCATCCTGATGGGACTCCCAGGCATTCACGAGTGGCAGCACTGGCTCTCCCTGCCCCTGGCTCTGCTCTACCTCTTAGCTCTTGGTGCCAATCTCCTCATCGTGATCACCATTCACCATGAGCTTAACCTACACCAACCCATGTACCAATTCCTTAGTATCCTGGCTATAGTGGACATTGGCTTGGCTACCACCATCATGCCCAAGATTCTGGCCATCTTCTGGTTGGATGCCAAGGCCATCAGCCTCCCTGAGTGCTTTGCTCAAATCTATGCTATTCACTGTTTTGTTAGCATGGAGTCTGGTATCTTTCTTTGTATGGCTGTGGATAGATATGTAGCCATCTGCCACCCACTTCAATACTCCTCCATAGTTACTAAAGCTTTTGTGGTCAAAGCCGTAGTATTCATGGTGTTTAGGAATGTCCTGTTGACCGTCCCAGTGCCAGTACTGGCTGCCCAGAGACACTACTGCTCCAAGAATGAAATTGACCACTGCCTGTGTTCTAACCCAGCAGTCACTGGCTTGGCCTGTGATGACACCACCATTAATAAGTTTTATCAGTTGGCTTTGGCTTGGGTCATTGGTGGAAGTGACATGACTCTGGTCCTTATTTCCTATGTTCTGATCTTTCACTCTGTGATGAGGCTGAACTCTGCTGAGGCCATAGTCAAAGCTCTGAGCACCTGCAGTTCCCATCTCATCATCATCTTCTTCTTCTACATAACCATTGTTGTAGTGTCTATAGCCCACCTGGCAGAAAAAGCAGTTCCCATCTTCCCTGTTCTTCTTAATGTGCTTAATATTGTCATCCCCCCAGCCCTTAACCCCATGGTATATGCTCTTAGGGCCCAGGAGCTCAGAGTGGGCTTCCAGAGGGTGTTTAGGTTAGATGGGAACGTGTCCCAGAAGTGACACAAACTCAAAGCATGGAATATGTGATACTGTAAAAGAGCACTGGTTTTGAAACCCAGCAGACCCCGGTTGGGATTTGGTTTCCCTCTTTCATTAGGAAATAAAATGTATTAGCTAACACATAAAAAAGCATTCACATTCTCTAGAAATAAAAATATTGTAAATGAAAATAAATGAGAGGTAGTTCCAGCCTAAGTGGAATTATGTACATTGTTTTTAATGGGAGCAATAGACATTTAAAAGTTTCAAGCATGTGTAAAGAAGAAGGTTCTTGTACCCTTTGGGACAGTATGGATGGACCTGGAGAAAATTACACTAAGTGAAATAAGCCAGGCAGAGAAAGACAAACATCACATGATCTCACTTATATGTGGAATCTAAAGAACTTAATAAACTGATGAACAGAATAGATTCAATGACATGGAAGCATAGATCAGACTGATGAATGTCAGAGGGAGGGAGGAGGGCGGGTGGGTGGAGGGGGAGAGAGTAACCAAAGAATTTATATGCATATATGCTCAACCCAAGGACACGGACAATGGTGGAGAGGGGGACTGGGAAGGGGGTTGGGATGGGGTGGAATGGGTCATTGGGGAGATAAAGGGACATTTGTAATATTTTAAATAAAAATAAAAATTAAAATTAAAAAAATAAAAATAAAAAAATAAAAGTTTCAAGCATGGAAATACCTCAAACATCCATCAGCTGATGAATGGATAAATAAAATGAGGTAGATCCATATACTGGAATATTATTCAGCAGTAAAATGGAATGAAGTACTGATACATGCTATAAGTACTGACACATGGATGAACCTTAAAAACATTATGTTAAGTGAAAAAAGCCAGACAAAAAAGGTCATGTATAATTGATTTATATCAAGTGTGCACAAAAGACAAGTCTATAGAAACAGAAAGTAGACTAGTGTTTGTCAGGGGCTGGGGATGTTGGGCATGGGGGGATGATAATGACTGCTAACGGGTAACAGTTTATTTTTATGGCAATGGAAATATTCTGGAATTACATCATGGTAATAGTTGCACAACTCTATAAATGTACTAAAAACCATTGAGTTGTATGCTTTAAAATGTTAAATATATAGTATGTAAGTTAAGTTAATTTTTCAATTACAGTTGACATTAAATATCATAATAGTTTCAAGTTGTGTGTTTTTTTTAAATATTGCCAGAGGCTTGTTTAACAGTGAAGACAGCATATTTTGTTTTGTCTAGATAATTAGCATAGTAAAAATTAATTGTGTATGACAAGAATGTCATAAATAAATGTAACATAAATTACTTTGTGGCTTGATAAAGGCTGACCTCTCTCATTATATATGGAGCTAATTTGTATTGGAGCCAAGGAGGCTCCTGGAAGAAAGGTAATGAAATCACCTGCCCCATAATCTCTTTGTTTTGGAGTTTAATATAATATGACCTCCCCTGATGAGTAGATGAAAGTGACCCCAACAGAGTATAGGTTTATCTACATCAAAGATCATAGAAGATCCCTTAAAGGAAAATCTCACCATAAGTAAAGTGTGTGTGTGTGTGTGTGTGTGTGTGTGTATGCGCACACATTGGGAGGAAGTAGGACTAACGTCCTGGGCCCAATGGCAAAGAAGGACAGGAAGAGTTGCCAGATTAGCAAATAAAAATACAAGATGTCAGTTAAATTTTAATTTCACATAAATAGCAAATAATTTTTTAGTAAAATTACGTGTCATGCAATATTTGGTACCTACTCATACTACAAAGTATTCCTTGTTTATCTGAAATTCAAACTTAACTTGATGTCCTATATTTTATCTGGAAACCCTACAGGGAGTAAATTGCTTCCGGGCCTCCATATGGCTAAGGATGGCACACCTCTGACTCTATGGGAATACTCTGGGAAGAGTAACTAAGCATCTAACTCCAAGCCAAAGGGCTATGAACTTGGGAGCCCAAGTATGGAGCATGCTTGACCAAACATAATGTTGAAGAAATGAACTCATCCTCCCTCAAAAAAAAAATTTAGGCAATACAATATGATATGGCAGTGTGAGGAGGTCATAAATCCTTTGCACAGGAAACAATTGTAAAATTAGGAAAATGATCAGAAATACTCATTTCGTGGCTCTAGAAATGAACCAGTGGAAAACCACAAATTGAGAGGCATTTTTTCATGAACAGCTACTAAACTTCAGGTAGGATGCATAGTATTCTGTCATCCTTGCCTGAGGCTGCTCCCATACAACCTCCTCCAGCTGCAGTTTGGTCAGTGTGATAGTTTTACCGGGGAAATACTGGGTGTAAAACCAATAGCTTCACTGCCAGAAGGGACTCTTCATTTGGAAGGAAGAGTGGAAAAGCCATACCCAGTGCCAGGTGGGAAAGTCCTGCAGCCATCCTAACCAGAGGCTATAGTATTGGTCAGTGCGAGTAGAAGACTGTAGACTAACTAGAGGTTTTCAGGGAGATATTACAGATGAGATAAGCATAGAGGGGTTAATAATCTCTCCACAGATGGCTGGCTGACAGGAAGGTTGTACATACGTTCAGGAAGAACAGACACCAGACTCTTCACATGTCCTAAGTGGTCCAGGAAACTGAGTACCGGATAGAGTAGTCTTGGTTCAGATCCTTGTTTTGCATTACCTTGAATACTTCATACCATTCCCTTCTGGCCTGTAGAGTTGCTGATGAGAATTCATCTGATAGCCTTATGGGAGTTCTTTTGTAGGTAACAGATTGCTTTTCTCTAGTTGCCTTTAAGATTCTCTCTTTGTCTTGAATTCATGGCACTTTAATTATGATGTGTGGGCACGGGCCTCTTTGGATTTTTCTTACCTGGGACTGTCTGTGCCTCCTGAACTTTTGTGACTTTTTCCTTCACCAAGTTAGGGAAGTTTTCTGCCATTATTTCTTCAAACAAATTCTCTATTCCTTGCTTATTCTCTTCCCCTTCTGGCATTATCACTTCAGTGCATGATAGAGACGCATGTTCTAACTTCAGGGAGGTAATTGTGCTCTCATTCACTTCTCAAACGTTTGTTATGTACCAGGTATTTTGTAATACACTAAGAGTACAAATATGAATGACACACACTATTCGGGTTTCAAAGAGTTTATAGTCCACTGGGGATACAAATAAATAAACAACCCATTATAATTCATTACATATATTTGGAGATTTGTACAAGATGCAATAGACATACAAAGATAGGAGTCTTGGATTGGCTAGAAAAAATTAGGAAGCACTTCTCAGGGAAGGTAATTCTTGAACTGAAATTTGAAGAAATAACCGGACTTTTCCAGGTGGCTAAATGGCATGCACGCATGGCTATTTTTCAAAAACACCTTCCACTGTTAGAAGCAGGTGGAGAGCTACTTGAATCTATATAAATAATAAATGCACATTTGGGGATAAAAACTGGAACCCCTTCAGATATTGAATATAAAATTATTTTTACCCATTTGTGCATAACTTACTTTATGTGCTATTCATCTCCCTGTGTTTCTGGAGTACATCTGGTCTACTGAGGATACCAAATGTTCCTATCGGAGGCATGAACACTTAGTTGTTATTTGTGGGTTGTGGGGGAGGAATACAAGAAGAGAAGAGGAAAACAAAGAATAGGAGAAGGGGGCAGAGAAAGAGCCAGAAGAGAGGAAAAAAAGAGAAATGGAGGAGAAATAGGATGAAGAAGTGGGAAGAGAATGGGGAAGAGAAGGAAAAACCCTCTCAGCTCGGGAAATCTATATATTTCACACATAGTCTCCTTGGTGAAGCCAGGAGTAGGGATTCATGGGGAGCCATCAGCCCAGAGGGGAAGCACAGCAACAAGCCTTGAGGTCAGAGAGTCGGTGGGCTACAGCCTCCCGGATCTGCTTAGTCTTCACACCATAGACAATGGGGTTGAGCATTGGTGGTACCACCACATAAAGATTGGCCAGCAGGATATGCACATGTCGAGGAATGTTATGTCCAAAGCGGTGGGTCAGTAAGGTAAAGAAGGATGGAACATAAAACATGAGGATGACACAGAGATGGGAGCCACAAGTGCTGAGAGCCTTGTGCCGGGCCTCCTGGGAGGGTAAACGAAACACTGCTCGGAGGATCAGTGAGTAAGACACAGTGATGAGGATTACATCCAAGATGACCATGACAATGGGCACTGAGAAGCCATACCAGATATTAACGGTGATGTCGGCACAGGCTAAGCGGGCTACTCCAATATGCTCACAGTAGGAATGGGGGATGATGTTGGCCCGGCAGAAGGGCAGCCGCTTCAGCAAGAAAATCACTGGGAAGATGATACAGAAGCTTCGGGTGACAATGACCAGAGTGATTCTTCCCACAACAGGCCATGTTAGCACTGTTGAATAATGCAGAGGAGCACAGATGGCCACAAAGCGGTCAAAGGCCATAGCTAATAGGATGGCTGACTCCCCCACAAACATCACATGGACAAAGAAAACTTGGGTGACACAGGCATCAAAGGCAATGTCATGGTCATGGAGCCAAAAGATGGCTAGGGCCTTGGGTACAGTGGTGGTGGACAGCAGGATGTCTGTGACGGCCAGCATGGAAAGGAAAAAGTACATGGGCTCATGCAGGTTAACACTCTTGATGATGACCGTTATCAGGATGCTGTTCCCCAGGACCGCAGTGATATACATGAGGCAGAGGGGTATGGACAGCCAATGGTGATACGCCTCCAACCCAGGGATGCCAAGTAGGACGAAAACTGCTGGGTGGGAGATGGTAAGGTTGATGTGGGTCATGACGAACTTTAGGATCCCCTCTATAATGACTTAGAAGTTGATGAATCTGCTGAAAATGACAGGAACAGAAAGCATCTCTGAGTGTGTGCTGAGAACACAAAGGCAGCAGGGATTTCTAAATTGTGAGATTCTCCAGGGGAAAGTCCTTCCAGAGAACGCTCACTTGGGTGTAGGAATAACCTCTGGCCCTTCGTGTTCACTTGCAGGTAGAACTTCGGCATCAACCATACTTCACCTGACTCCAGTCACCCCAAAGTTTGACCCAACCCTACTTTTCTGACCTCATTCTACCATTTCCACACAAGCAGCATTTGCCCCATTACCCATGCTGCCCTTTTCCTCCCTCTAAGACTTTGCTCCTTCTGTGTTTACAGGAATTTCCCTTCCCTTCCATTTCTGCTTATTCAAATTTTAACCTTAAAATACTTCCTTAAGACAAACCACTTTGTAATGGCCTGTGTCCATAACAATACATCTCCTTCCTGGAGACCTATTAGGCAAACTGTATTTTAACTTGATTATACTTAATCGCATTAAATTTATCCGGCTATTTCCTTGAACATTTCACATGAGACTTGCCTAATAAGTTGTCACTTGTGGCTCCCTGCGCATGGAAGCGGAGCACAAAGTAGAAATCCAGAAGGAGCCTAAGGGATGTTTCTCCACACTGATCCAGATTCAGACCTGCTCTAAAGGCAGTGAGGAGTGGGGCAGCCACTGAAATTGAGAAGGACCTTACCCATTGCCTGATCTTCGTGAACTTCTCAGGCTCTTCCCCAGATGGTTCCTTAAAGGTTGTGTTTAGATCTCCTTTTCCTTAAGAGCCACCAGGAAAACTATTCTGAATATAGGAAATCAATACACACCGCTCTAGTTCCATTAACATAGCCCTCCTCCCCTGCCTACTTGTTCCTTAACCCTCAAAAAGATTGAGGTTTCCCTGCTGCTATGAAGGGTTAATCCTAGAGACCTTCCTGCCTTGGCTCTTCCCACCACTCAGGTAAGATCTGCATGCTTCTGAAGCTCTAGAATATCTGTCAGCTACCAGGACTAGGCAAAGAATGAGTGATTAAGAATCTGGAAGGGAACATGGAGAAAAGGGACCATGGAGAGAATAGGAGAGAATCAGGGGTATAAAGGTACCAGGTAAATACTAGATGGACCTACTGATAATGGTTTTCAGAGGGTCCCATGAAGGAAGGCATCCAAAGGAATGAAAGCCCCAATTATGAGCCCATCCTTCTGCCTCGATGCAGATGCACTTGTCCAGAGCATGATGGGCTGTGGGAAGGGAGCAGTGAGTCTCCAGGTAGATACAGGAAAGGGGACAGGGCCAGATTCAGACAAGTAAGGGTCCCAGGTGGGCTAATAATTTGGCACTCTTCCAGACAATATATTTTAAATATTCATTTATCTTCTATTTATAGGAGGGGCTGAGCTTTACTGGGATAAGCACGGAGAAGGGCCATGGGTAGCATTGTCCTGCCTCTATTCTAAAGCCTTGGCCCCAAATTTATATAAACAAAACTTCATCAGAAATCAAATTCATTTTCCTTTTACATATCACTTCTCAATGCAAGATACCTAATATAAATCCTCATAAAAACAACTCTGGCTCTGCTTACAATTCTAATGATGTTTTATAACCTCAGTAGTGAAGACACCGATGGCAGGAAGAGATTCAGTCCAGGCTAAGGAGAAATGGAGTCACTTCTTCAATTTTCTTCTTTCCCTTTTTCTACCGAGTGTCTTTTCCTCCTGTGAGTTCCAGCCCTATTTTTTGGTTATGTCCATTCCCTCTTTAGGGGAAGGTCCTTTATGTCTTTATACAATGTTAATTTTGAAAGACTCTCTTGACATTATAAACAACATATTAAATTATACCCACAACCCACATCAAATAAAATTGTTAGATAACTACATGGGAGTGGAGCCAGTTACATTTTTTGTGTGTGTAGTTGTATTATTTAGACATTTAACTAAACAAGTGTTATTTTTAGATTCTTTTTTTTTTAAATATATCTTTATTGATTTCAGAGAGAGGAAAGGAGAGGGAGAGAGAGAGAGAGAAACATCAATGATGAGAGAGCCATTGATCGGCTGCAGCCCGCAACCCGGGCATGTGCCCTGACCGGGAATCGAACTCCGATCGTCTGGATCCTAGGTCGATGCTCAACCGCTGAGCCACGCCCGGCTGGGCAACAAGTGTTATTTTTATTTTGCCCTTTTTCTTGTACATGTGCTTGTGGTCTCATGTTTTGCACCATTCTTAGGTTCCACAAATGTGCAGGCTCCACACCCTGAAGCCATGTCCCTAGTGGATAAAACAGCCTGTCCCCTACCCTGGGCTGACCATAAGGGTGGCCTCTGTTTGCACCACAATATGTAGAAGGATTCATTGTGAGATGTTTCACATGAAATTTATTTCTAACAAAAAATAAGGTATCAAAATTTGTAAATGGTTTACCCTTTTCATAAATTGAAGCTAATTCAAATTTATACCTCTAATAACCTTACTCTTGCTCACATGCACTTAAAGCCAGCATGTAAAATATTTTCATAATCTAAAACCAGTCTTCTCTACACTGCAGAGGCACTGAGATACCCTTAATTCACTGATGCACCCTTAATAGTTTATTAATAAACATCTCAAGAAAAATTCCCACCTACCCATTTGTTTCACCCCCTATAAACGGTTTTGGGATTTTGTCAAAATTTGAGTAAGCATATGGTGGCATATCGTGTAAATATAACCTGCATAGTTTTATGATGTGTTGGCAAAACATGATGGAGAACCCCAGCTTCAAGGCACAACCTCTCCTTTCCCAATATCTGTGCCTGTTCTACAGTATGCAGGACGGGAGATGGTGTGAGGAAGGTTTTTCCAGTTTAGACACACCTGAAATTCAGATTAACAAGAGAAAGTTTCCTCAAGAGTCCCCACTTTGGGACTGAGGAGTTCACAGCCCTAAGCAGAGAGTCTGGCACACTGTAGGTAGATAGGAACTATTTGAACAAATGAACCATGGGACTGGTCAATTAATATTTTACTAGATTTGTTTGTTGCATCAAGGTGGTGATCAAAACCTGAGCCATTTTCATGAACAGCCCCCACTGATAGCTCCTGTCCTGGAACAGTCGGATTTGGACTGCTCTTTAAAATGCGCTCAGACATTTTATTAAAAAGTCTCTTTCCTGGTGCTTTTCCTGACGCCCCCTGCATTCCCATTTCTATCTCTAACCAGTGTCATCCTCCTAGTCCCACTGACATCTCGCCCAGCGCCCATACCCCCACCCGGTTCTCTGTTATGTTGCAATCCCTCCCTCATCCTCTGTCTCACTGATCCTCTTTCTCCCACATATCCACTTCCTCTCTCCCAGCTCTAAGCTTTTTCCTTTATATAGATTTCTAAATACACACACACACACACACACACTCCTGCCAAGCCCTTCCCCTGACACCATCAACGCCCTTCAACTCACCTACATCACAG
The DNA here is from genome assembly GCF_054644295.1 of Miniopterus natalensis. Taxonomy (NCBI): domain Eukaryota; kingdom Metazoa; phylum Chordata; class Mammalia; order Chiroptera; family Miniopteridae; genus Miniopterus; species Miniopterus natalensis. The sequence continues at coordinate 42,061,688 of NC_142091.1, forward strand.
TATGAGCTGAAGGACCGAGGAAGAGGTGCAGGAGAGCTGAAAACTTTGCTCGTTCTGAGGGGAGCGGATCGAGAAGAAAGAAGACTGGACTGACCATGATGGCATGAGGAGCGTCACTATTCCTGCCCCGCACAGGGTGCTTATACTTAAAGACAGAGAAGTCACATGCTTCCTTCTTCTGGAGGCAGGTGCCAGGGTCACCCCTGGGATCACTGAGCATTGGGTCAATGAACCAAAAGGAGAAATGAAAACCCTTCCTCTGATGCCAAGAGGGAGCACTAACTCTAGGGGAAATTAGTAGCTCCGGACAAAATGCATTTGAAAACAAGGCATAGGAGCAGTGGCAGAAATCCTCCCAACAAAATAATAACAGCTAACATTTGTTGAGCCCTTACTATGTCCCTGTCACTGTGCTAGGGTTTAACATAAATTGTTCAATTTATTTCTCAGAACACCCGAATGAGGTAAGATTCTATTAATCTTTTCATTTGGCAGATGAGAAAACAGAGGGTTAGAGAGACTAGGTAGCTGGTAAGGAGGGAAGACAAAAGCCCGCAGGTGAGTATATCAAAGTGTTCACGTTCAGTCTGGGACTGTGACTCAGGGAGATGAGGGGGATCATTTTGAAGCAAACCTGCAGCTCAGTCACTCAAGGTAAATTCAAGAACAAAAAAGGGACAGAGTAAATGAATGGCTGGTTAAACTGTTTACACTATTAAAAACAAATTACACTTTGTGTGATCACTTAATTAAAGTGCTCTAGCACCATTGGAAGGAGAGTGACTCTTCCCCACTCATCTTGTAACCTTTGGAGCAAAAATGTTGTTAGGAACCCAATAAGGCCAAAAAAAAAGGAACATTAACCCAGAAATTCCACTATTAGTTTACATTACAGCAGTTTAATTCATAGTAGCCAAAAACTGGAAACAACCCAAATGTCCAATAAAAGAAAAATGGATAAATAAAATAGGATATATTCATCCAATGGAATACTATTCAGCAATTAAACAAACTACTAGAACATGCAACAACACAGATGAAACTCAAGATTATTATGTGTATGAAAGAGGCCAGATACAAAAGGCTACATATTGGATGATTCTTTTTGTTTTTAATATATTTTTATTGATTTCAGAGAGAAGAAGGGAGAGGGAGAGAGACAGAAACATCAATGATGAGAGAGTCATTGACTGGCTGCCTCCTGCACTGCGCCCCTCCCTCCCCCCGGGGATCAAGCCTGCAACCCGGGCATGTGTCCTGACCGGAAATCAAACCTCAGTGTCCTGGATCCTAGGCTGATGCTTAACCACTGAGCCACGCTGGCTGAGCTGGCTGATTCTACTTATATAAGGTTCTACAACAGACAAAAACTAGCCTGTGGTGATAGAAATCAGAATAGTGATTGCTTCTGGGGTAGGAGGAAGCAGAAGGGAGTTTCTTTGATGGAAATATTCTATGTTTTGAAAGAAGTGTCAGTTACATGCTGTCTGCATTTGTCAAAAAAAAATAATATTTTTTTTTTGGAGCATCAGAAAGAAAGAGAAATGAAAGGAGCAGAAATATGGGTAAATTCTTCTCATGGTTTTTTATATCACATGCAATGATTAAAACAAAAATTATAACCTTATCTGATACCAAGATAATGATATTTAAAAGTGAGAAGAGTAAAGGTAACTAAATGGAACCAAGGTTTCCACATTTTTGTAAAACTGGACTATGAGTTACATGTATATATTTTAATAGAGCAACTTCAAAGAGAACTATAAAAACTATATATTTGAAAATCCAGCCGGTGTGGCTCAGTGGTTGATAATTGACCCATGAACTTGAAGGTCACGATTTGATTCCCGGCCAGGGCACATGCCAGGGTTGCAGGCTCGATCCCCAGTACAGGGTGTGCAGGACTCTCTCTCATCATTGATGTTTCTCTCTCTCTCTCTGTCCCCCTTCCTCTCTCTGAAATCAATTTAAAAGAAAACTCTATAATTAAATCAAGAAGGAATCCTAAACATGTTCAAATAACCCACAAAAAGGCAAGAAATCAGAAAGTGAGGAATGAGACACAGAAGAAACAGAAAACAAATAAAATGGTAGACTTCAGCCCTGACATATTAATAATTACTTTAACTGGAAGTGGTCTAAATAGACCAATTAAAAAGCAGAGATTACTGTTCAGTTGCCCAAGAAGAAGGAAAGAATGATTTTGGTGAACTGGCAGTCTCCTTCATACCAACTGTCACATTGTTGATTTATTGGTCTCTGGTCTCTGTCACATAACTTGAGTTTTAATTTCATTATGTGTTTAATGAATACCCAACATTTATGTGACACAGTCATGCTGACTTGGCTCTGTGACTAAAAGACTTTTACATGGTTCTCCAGCTGGGACTGACTTAAATAAGCAACAAGTCCTAACATTTCAAAGTAAAAATGAAAAAAACGAACCTGAAATTTCTTGAAAATGAAGTGAGCTTCCCTGGGTAAACCAACTGGTAATTTTTTGGAGCAGTGAGCAATTTCTATATTCCTCCCTTTCCTCCAACATATCAGTGCAGGATAGTACATAAAAACTGTAAAATATGGCCTCTGGCCCTGGCCGATGTGACTCAGTGGTGAGATTCTGGGGCCTGTGCACCAAAGGGTTGCAGGTTTGATTGCCCAGCAAGAACACTGCCTCAGTTGTGGGTTCACTCCCTGCCTCCAGGTCAGGGTGCATGAGGGAGGCAACCAGTCAATGTGTCTCTCTCATGTCGATGTTTCTCTCTCTCCCCCACTCCTCCCTCCCTTCTACTCTCTCTGAAAAGAGCAATGGAAAAAATATCCTCAGGTGAGAATTAACAAAAAATAAAAATAAATGTGGCCTCTGAGATGGGACTCTAACTTAGCAACACTACTTATAAAAATTATATTTATTTGATTTAAAAGATACCTAAAATCACTATTTTCATCTTAATGATTTGTATATCACTTTAAATAATAAAAATGTAAAATAAGATATTTAACATATTTTTTTAATATTTTATTACTTTGTTACTAATAAAATAGAAGAGATTTAACTCTTCTAATTGTTATAAGGAGGGGTTGAAGGAAGTTCTGCTATAAAGAAAAAAAAATCATGATTCAAATTTTGCTTATTTTGTAGAGTAAGGAATTAATCTGTGAGATTAATTTTTGCTGTCTACTTTAATCCAAGTATGAGTCCTGGTTAATATTTCTTTGATCTTCAAAAAATTTGTAAATAAATATCATTAATTTTTTTAAAAGAAATTAGATAATAATAATAATAACCCAACTATATGCTGTTTATAGGAAATTCACCTAAAATCAAATAATACAAGTAGTTTGAAAATAAAAGGGTGGGGGAAAATATATATCATGCAAACATTCATCCAAAAAAAGCAGAAGTGGCTATATTAATATTAGCTAAAGTAGACTTCAAAGCAAACAAAATTACTAGTAACAAGGAGACACATTACATACTGATAAAAGGATGAATTCACCAGGAAGATATAATGATCCTAAGTATGTACACCCCAAAGAACAGAGCCTCAAAACACATGAGGAAAAAAACCGAAAGAACTGAAAGGAAAAATAGACAAATCAAATCATGATTATAATTTAGGACTTCAACAGCCTCCTGGGGGCTGAAATTCTAGATAAGCAACTGATAGAACTACTAAAGAGAATATCAACAGGGATGTAGAAGCACTGACCAACACCATCAACCAACAGGATCTGGTTAACATCTAGAAGACTCCACCCAACAACAGCAGAATATACTTTTTATATCCAAGCACCCAAAGACATTTACTAAGACAGACCTTATCCTGGGCCATAAAACAAACCCCAGCAGCAAAAAAAAAAAAAAAAAAATTAAGGCAGAGGTCTAATATATATCATTTTAGATACATATATAGTTAGGACAAATGCTTGAAAAAACAGAGTTTATAATTTGGTCTTTTTTCTAAGTAGCTGACATATAGCAGAAACGTGGAGCCCGGCCAGGAGTGGCTTAGCAGTTGAGCATCGACCTAGGATCCAGACAATCGGGGTTCGATTCCCGGTCAGGGCACATGCCCAGGTTGTGGGCTGGATCAATGACTCTCTCATCATTGAGGTTTCTCTCTCTCTCTTCCTCTCCTGTCCTCTCTCTGAAGTCAATAAAGATATATTAAAAAAAAAAAAAAAAAAAAGGTGGAAATATGGATACCAAAATGTTAACAATGAGTAGGCTCTCTACGAGGTGATATCAGGAGTGTTGTTTATTTTCCCCTTGTTTCTACATTCTAATATTTTCTACAAGAGTACATGATTTATATTACAAAAATTTTGAAGTTTATGTTTTAGAACCATAAGTGAAGCAAATGCAAGGAAATTGTGGTGAGGCCCCAAGAAGAGAAGAAAGCTGAGAGGTTCACTGACAACAAACTAAGCACAAGAAGCTAACATCAGAATGAGAAACTTTATTAAGTGACAACATATTATCTAGACTCAAGAGATAGTTCATGCCGAGGCTACATAGACCATCAACTGTTACATATGGGAACTTCGTGTATAATAATTGCATATCAGTGAAGAAAAGTGCTGAAATAACTGAGTGTCCTTAGAAGAAAAATAAATAAATTTAGAACCTAGCCTTATGTCATACACACAAAAATAAATTTCAAAGGGATTAAAAAAAAATGTTAAAAAATCTATACACTATAAAAAGAAAACACATAATAATATTTTTACAATCTCAGGGAAGGAAAAGACTTATTAAATAACACACAAAAAGCATATGGCTTAGATGTGCTTTTTATTAAAATTCAAATTTCCTATAAGGTAAATGACATCATAAACAAAATTAAAAGATAATTAATAGACTGGATAATTATATTGCCAACAGGAAGCATTAGAATATAGAATATACAGAGAAAGTCTACAAAAAATACAAGAGGGGGAAAAAAGCAACTAAACAGAAAAACAAGCAAAAGAAATGATCGGACAATTTATAGAAGAAGAAATCTAAATGACCAATAACTATATGAAAAATGTAAATTAAAATGATGGGCTAATATTTCTTACTAATCAGATTCACAAAAATGTAACAGTCTGATAACATAAAATGTTGTCAAGGGTGTTAAAAAACAGGACCTGTCATAAACTGGTAGTAGAAATACAAACTGGAACAAGTATTTTGAAGAACAGTTTGACAATATCTGCTAACGGTGAAAATTTGTACATTTTATGACCTAACAATTCCACCTCTCTAGATGTATACTCTAGAGAAGCTTCCGTACATGTGAAAATGAAGGCATGTATAAAGATGCTAATAGAAGTATACAAAACAAAACAAAACAAAAAAAACAGAAACAATTTTAAGTCCATCAATAAGTAAATAAATATGATTTGGCATTATCACATGCTGTAAAACTATGTGGCTATTTAAAGGGATGATAAAGATTTATGTCTCTGCCTAAATAGAACTTTAACAATTTTCTGTATACAGTAAGAAATAATTTATATAAATATTTAAAAGCACCAACTAACCCTGGCTGGTGTGGCTCAGTTGGTTGGGCGCCCTCCTGTGCATCAAAAGGTTGCTGGTTCCATTCCCCACAGAGCATATGCCCCCGTTTCCCGCCCCATCCCCAGTAGGGGGATGCAGGAGGCAGCCAATCGATGTTTCATTCTCACATCAGTGTTTCTCTTTCTCTCCCTCTCTCTCTAAAAATCAATTTAAAAAAATCTTTAAAAGCACCAACTAGCAAAAACATTAAAAACTGAATTAGAAATATACACTAATGTCATGATAATTATTATCTCCAGGTGAAAATGGAACAGTATAGGAGATAAAAGAGACCTGAATTTTATCTGTAATTTTTACTGCCTTTATTTTAAAAAGAAAGTAAAACAAATGGGACAAAACGTTAATAACTGTCAGTTCTGGATGTGTTGATACATGTGCATTTGTTCTTATTCTTTGTGTATATATATTAGCCATTTCTCAAATAAAATGACAAAAATTACAGAGGTATATTAGAGTCAAGGGTATCAGTTACAGGCTGCTGCAATGTTCTAAGACTATGGGATAGAAAATAGGATATACTCCAGTGTGGGGGAGAGAGGAGACAGATACACAAACTCAAGGACCTGGCCCTTAGTTGCTGTTTAAATTTAATGGTAAGAAAGGCTGTTTCCCCATTCAGAATACTGTGCTTGGCATATAATGAGTTCTTAATAATATTTTCTGGATTCTGTGAATGACATTAGTACTTTTCCTGGTTATAAGAGTCATCCATGTAATATAAGCTTGGAGGAAGGGGGGTAATAATGGGAGAAGATAAAAGCTCTACCTGTTATCTCAGAAAAGAATTTCCTGGAATTAATTTCTTGAAAGGTGGCCCCACCTTCTAAAAGGTAGTCAATTCAGAAGTCCCTTCTAAATGCTACAGAACCTTTAGAGGAAACTACTCATCTTCTGCAAGGAAAGTCTTTGGAAGATCATCTCAGCACTGGTCTCCCCAGTCAATATTGATCAGAGTGACTTAGTCAAAAAAATTCCTCTTCAAGCTGGTTCTTTGAAAAGATAAACAAAGTTGATAAAACTGTAACTAGACTCATCAGGGGGAAAAAAGAGAGGAGCCAAATAAATAAAATCAGAAATGAAAGAGAAGTGACAACTGATACCACAGAAATGCAAGAGATTAAAAGAAAATACTATGGCCGGAGCTGGGTTTGCTCAGTGGTTAGAGCGTTGGCCCTTAGACTGAAGGATTTTGGGTTTGATTCCAATCAAGGGCATGTACCTCAGTTGCAGGCTCAGTCCCTGACCCCAGTTGGGGCACGTGTGGGAGGTAACCAATTGATGTGTCTCTCTCACATTGATCTCCCCCCCCACTCCCCCTACTCTCTCTGAAAAGCAATGGGAAAAATACCCTGATTTAAAAAAACAAAAGAGAGAGAGAGAGAGAGAGAGAGAGAGAGGGAGGGAGGGAGGGAGAGAGAGAGAGAGAGAGCGAGAGAGAGAGAGAGAGAGAGAGAAAGAAAGAGAGAAAGAGAGAAAGAGAGAAAGAGAGAAAGAGAGAAAGAGAGAAAGAGAGAAAGAAAGAAAGAAAGAAAGAAAGAAAGAAAGAAAGAAAGAAAGAAAGAAAGAAAGAAAGAAAGAAAGAAAGAAAGAAAGAAGAAGAAGGAAGAAAGAAAGAAAGAAAGAAAGAAAGAAAGAAAGAAAGAAAGAAAGAAAGAAAGAAAGAAAGAAAGAAAGAAAGAAAGAAAGAAAGAAAGAAAGAAAGAAAGAAAGAAAGAAAGAAAGAAAGAAAGAAAGAAAGAAAGAAAGAAAAAGTTTCTCTCCCTCTCTCTTCCTCTCTCTCTAAAAATCAATTTTAAAAACATCTTTAAAAGCACCAACTAGCAAAAACAGTTCACAAGCTGCTTCCAACACTCACTTCCAAAGGGAAAACTCCAGGTCTTTTCAAGGTGACATGTCATATTTACTGGTGCACTTATGTACTTTCTAATCATTTAACATGTGCTACCATTTTTGTTAGGTTACTCTCCTTTTTAAACATGTCACTGATGAAGTTTGTGAATGTTGTTCCCCTCCTCCCATTTTTCCTCCAAGCCCTGTGTTCTTTATTGCATTATCTTGCATAGGGTGATGATGTTTAGGATACGTTTTGTTATAACAGAACGAATCATACTCAGTGGACTTGTGGTTGATGGCGACTAATTCTTTCTTTCTCATCTCCATGGACACTTAAGGCTGCTGAAACTGTAGGAGCCCCTGTTAGTCAGCAAATGCTGTTTGGGTCAGCACTTCTGCCCCACAATTAAAAGCAATAGATGTTTATTCATAGACAACTACTTGCCAGGCATTGTGGTGAGCACTGTGGAGATGCTGGGGCTAATAGGAAGCACTGCCTCTAACTCTTTCAGTCTAGCAGGGAAAAGATAGACAAGTAATTACAACGAAGGGGATGCTATTAAAGAATAAAGCAAGGTCTTCCCTGCAGCAAAGACCTCCCAGGGGACGTGTTCCCCTTTCCCAGATCTTCCTACTCCCCTAAGTCAGTCTCTCTCCTTGTCGCCCCTTCTCTGCCTCCCTATCGGCACTGAGCAAAGTCAGGACAGGGAAGAGTTAATGTGGCACAGGTGGGAGGGGTAAGGGCCCTGAGGGAAGCAGGTAGAACAGTCACATAAAGGGCCCCACAGGCACCGGTCTAGGCGAGAAGGAGATGCCAACATACTGTGCAGGGGAACTTTCCCCCGGTCATGTCTCCTGCTGTTTTTTTCCTCTGTTTGTTCATTCAGCAGTGATAAGCCTCTGCCGTGGGCTCCGCTCTGGAGGAATCGGTTCTGCTCAGCCTGACTCCTCCAGCCCCAGAGGTGCTTCTTCCTCTTATGGCTGCTTCTCCAGGTTGAGTGCCATTCCCTCCTCCCTGTCACCACTCCCTCTGGCACACCAGGAATGAGACTCTAGTGGGACCCCCTTCTGGATGATAAAGAAGGAAAAGAGAGACGTTCCTTTTTGCTACCATCTCTCCCTTTCTCCGTTGCTTCCCAGGCTCAACTTCAACTCTCCAGCTGATGTTCAAGTTCACTATTTCAGCATCAAGTTAAAGAAAATGTAAGCACCCCACATCCCCAAAACCTACGGTCTTCTGTCACACCAGACTTCCAGCTTCACTCCAGGTTCCATCTACCTCCTCTTCTGTTCGCCCTTTCTCACTACTCTCCCCTTTCTTCTTGGAGGGTTAGTGCCCAGAATGTTAAAGCTGAGCAACACTTAAGCCCACCCCCATTGTAGACATGAGGAAGCTGAGGCCCAGGAGTTGTGCCTAAGGATCCACAGTCAGGGACAGGGCCAGCCTGAGGCCTGATCCCCACCCAGCACTGGCTTTCTCCCCATCGCCAGAGACTGAGACTGACTATTTGGATGCTGGGGAAGAAAAACATTCATCTCAGCTCCACTTTCAGCTGGCCTCCAACCGAAGGGCTCTAACTGTCCCAGCCACTACAGCAGTGACCACCCCCTTCCCCATACAACTATCCCGCTTCTCCCTCACCCTCATGAACTTTCAGGTGCAAAGTATTCTCCCATCCTAGCTAGGGTTATGATCTTGATTATCCATTCAAATCCCCAACTAAAGATTATAATCCTGTGATCTTCCCATCCCTGCACTACCCCTCATATTATATGGATAGGTCTGTGCCACTGTGACACCCCAAAAATCCCTCCCTTTGTCCTTCCCCTCTCAAGAGTCATGCCCCCATGACTCTTAAAGCTTTGCCCCACACAGGATGGCAGAAGCTCCACAGCTCAACACCACCTTCCTACGCCCAGCCTTCTTTCTACTGACTGGCATTCCAGGGCTAGGGAGTGCCCAGGCCTGGCTGACACTAGTCTTTGGGCCCATGTATCTGCTGGCCCTGCTGGGCAATGGGACAATGCTGGCAGTGGTGCAGGTAGATTCCACACTGCACCAGCCCATGTTTCTACTCCTGGCCACACTGGCAGCCACAGACCTGGGCTTGGCCACGTCAGTAGCCCCAGGGTTGCTGGCTGTGCTGTGGCTCGGGCCCCGCCCAATGCCCTACGCTGCCTGCCTGGTCCAGATGTTCTTTGTTCATGCGCTGACTGCCATGGAATCTGGTGTGCTGCTGGCCATGGCCTGTGATCGTGCTGTGGCAGTCGGGCGTCCACTGCACTACCCTATCCTGGTCACCAAAGCTCGTGTGGGCTGCGCAGCCCTGGCACTGGCACTGAAAGCTGTGACTATTGTTGTGCCTTTCCCTTTGCTGGTGGCACGATTTGAACACTTCAGAGCCAAGACTATAGACCATGCCTACTGTGCACACATGGCGGTGGTGGAGCTGGTGGTGGGTAACACACGGGCCAACAACTTGTATGGGCTGGCGCTCTCACTGGCAGTGTCAGGTGTGGATATTCTGGGCATCACTGGCTCTTATGGGCTCATTGCCCACGCTGTGCTGCGGCTGCCTACCAAGGAGGCCCGCGCTAAGGCCTTTGGTACATGTAGTTCCCACATCTGTGTCATTCTGGCTTTCTACGTGCCTGGTCTCTTCTCCTACCTTACACACCGCTTTGGTCATCACACTGTCCCCAAGCCCGTGCACATCCTTCTCTCTAACATCTATTTGCTGCTGCCACCTGCCCTCAACCCTCTCATCTATGGGGCCCGCACCAAGCAGATCAGGGACTGGCTCCTGGAAACCTTCACATTCAGAAAAAGCCAGTTCTAATGGGCAGTGAAAACAATGGAGCCTAGCGGTGGAGCTGGAGGACTTTCAGAGAATCTGGTGTCTGGAGGTATGGATTATGTTATTGGTCCCATTATCAGCATATGACTGTCATAATCACTCAACAGATATTTGCTGTGAAGCCCCTACTATGTGTACCTCTGGAATGTGTAGTTTAGTCAAGCCACATATCCTGCCTGAGGGGAGGCAGGAGGCAGGGTGCTATGTGTTACCATGCAGGGAAAATAAGATCAGGAATTATCATAGGATCCTAGTACACAAGATTTAACTTAAAGAAAACTCCCCTCCTTGCCTCTCCCCATAATTTTAACTTAATTCTGCCCATGTTCCTTCACGAAAGCCCCTCTATGGGTCCTGAATCTAGGGGTCCGGGAAGAGGGACAGTGACTCTGGAGACCAGATTCTGTTTCAGCCAGTCTATAGGAAAGAAGTCATACAGGCATATCCCCCACCCTGAGGATCTGGATAATGTGTCCTGGGATCCCAATTTCACCAGGACACTGATGAAACTAAGATATTCTTAGATCAGAGAATCCTCTTGGTCTTGTGTGTAATCACTTTCTCCCCTAACCCCACCCCTCCACTGCCAAAGTCTTAAGAGTTAATGGCTAGAAGTTCTCTCCCTGGGCTTGTACCTTCGTGGGTCAGGAGTCCAACTGAAATAAATTTTGATATCCCAGAAAATCATTGTAACCATGTCGCCTGCTTGCCTGAGGTTCAGAATCACTATGGTATCTTACCAACCTGCTCTTTTGCGCATTCTCAGTCAAGAACGTAGATTCCCAAATAAAAGCCTCATCGACGACCCCATTTGTCCTGGCCAACATCTCAGAAGTACGTGGTGCTGGTGCAATGTGATGAAATAGGAATATTTCACATAGCTGTGGCTGCCAGAGAAGAGAGATACTAACAGGATGTGCCATGGTGTTGCCCAACAGCAGATTCACTTTCCACTCCACACTAGGATGGACATTGCACAAAATATCTTTCACACCAGCATGGAGTCCAGAATGAGATTAATCTCAGACACAAGGCGGGGAGCCACTGTTATGAGGTCATAAAAAGCTGCAGGCTGCACAAGCAGACCCAAGTGCTCCAGAAAAACTATCACAATCACAAGTATTGGAGTTAGCCATAAAGACCTGAATTCAGATGCAACGCTGACCTCTCAGCAGAAAGCTGGACCACACACCATGGGATACCACACAGAAGGTCGCAGAGCTGAAAAGCAGGTAGACACCAACTACAGGACCACGTGGGGTCACATCAGGCCCTCATTTCAAGGAACTGAAGGATAGTCCAGAAGCTACGATTTTCAGAGGCGTTGTCATACTGCAACCACGTGGAAGAAGAAATCTACACTTTTCCTCAACCCAAGTGTGAGCTCAGTAATTTTCACGAAGTTCTGAGTTAAAAAGCCCTCCAGACAATAACTGTGTAGATAATTGTGACAAAATTCTAATCTTAATGGGACACAGGTCTTTAAGATGTCCATATCCTTCTCTTAGAGGTTTCTCTTCAATAAATCTATCCTGACAAAATAATTAGAGATGTGAACAAAGATGTATGCAATATTTATTACATTGTAAAACAATGTGTGTGACAGTCCTATGTCACACATGCACGCACACCATTTTTTGCCTTTCCCCTCTGGTGCATGAAAAGGAAATCATAGGCAGCCAATGTTTGTAAGCAATGAATTCTGCCACCCTCTCTTCTAAGGCACTTTAGGAAGCCTCTCTTCTAAGGCACTTTCGCCCCCTGGTTGTGCACAACTCCCCAAGGCAGCTGATTCCAAAGCTGTGCATTGTTCGTTGTAAGAACTTTCTTCCTTGCAAGCTAAAAATCCACTCCTTTGGACACTGTATTTTGTTTTGGATTGAGACTGTATACTTACCTACCATGTGACGTGTTTAGAAGGCTTTACCAGCACTCTCTTGCTCCTCATAGCAATCTGAGAATTATAAACCCACAACCCCTTATCTACAATTACAAAATTTAAAAATCTCTGAACAAACAAGTTTTTTCATAACTTTGGCCCAGAATGTCACCTAAACTGTTCACAGTTGTATTTATATTTATCTTAGTGTGACTATTCATATATTAGCTACAGAAATACTGATGTGTTTGATTACAGGGCACTGGGGTATGTCTCCATACCTCTGCATCTCTGTCTCCTCCTTGCACTCTCAGTCCGTTTTGCCTCATGTCTTTGTGTCTTACATAAGGATACTATTTTCCCTTTCTAAAATCTAAAAAATTCTGAATTACAAAACACATCTATCCCTAAAGTTTTCAAATGAGGGATGGGTTAGAACCTTACACAGTTACCCCTGTAGCCTGAGAGATGTGTTAGGGTTCTTTATCACTCTAAAGTCTTTGCTATCCACACCATTCTATCCTACCCTAGAGGTTGCTGAGAACCTTATGTTCTCTGGATAATCAGTCCCTACCAGTTGGTCACTCCATATGCTGCAGATGATCTGTGTTTTTCCCCAGGGAAGCCCCAGAACATGCCACACAGGAGGCAAACCCCATGAGCAGAAAATGGCCCACACAGCCCAGCCTTTGGGCTCATCAACTCCATTCAGAAATCAATTGTCATCTGTTTTCCTTCAGCAACTTTCAGTCTCAGACTTTATGAGCCAAAAGGAAAGACAAACTTATTTAATGTCAGGGTAGGGCAGTATGGAATTTAGGAAGCCTGGAGAATTATGGTAATCAGACAGCAAAAAAACAAGACAGATATAGGCTTCTGGGTGTAGAGTTCATTAGTACTCAGTTTCCCCTCAGCCTCCTCTTTGAACAAAAATCCGAAAGAGATCCTCAATCAATTTTACCAACAGCCTATCATCTCTGCACCTACCTCATCCAGGCCCTTCTCATTCTGGAATCTCCTCAATATATGGATGTGCTCCATTCTCTGCCCCTGTTTATCAATAATTCTCATTGTCTCTGTACTTCCGCATCTCTGTCCCCTTCCACTGTTAGTTTTGCTCCATGTCTGTGTCTCGTCCTTGTGTATCTCTCTCAGAATTCCTTTCTGCAGGGAATAGAGGTACTAACCATACTATACCAGATGACCTCTCCTTGTCAACCATAACAAAAAATGTGCTAATGGGGCATTAGGAGGAAGAGACTTGGTTTCACTTGTCTCAACAGGAAACGTGGAGTTTCTGGTTTGGTCTATTGCAACTCTTCTCTCATCCTACTCATTTCCTCTTCACTCCACCACTTTGCACTTCCATCTAGCATGCACCCCTCCCATCACACATCCAGGCAAGCAGAAGGAACATGTTGGTTTCTCCCTTCACTAAAAGGAACTACTTACCACTGGATGGTAAAAGCTGGAATCAGGTAGACTTGTACTAATTTATTTAACCACTCTGAGCCTGTTCATTCACTTATAAAATGGGGAAATAATAGTGCCTACTTCAAGGGGTTACTAAAAGGATTAACTAAGATAATGCACTCGAAGTGCTTGGCACAGCCCCCAACATGTAAGAGTTCAACAAATATTTTATATTAATTCCTCCCCTGGAGCATCGGCTCAAGCCCACTATCAAACCTTTGCTCAAGTACCTGGCACCCACACCCTTAGCTCTGTCTAGGGATACCTGCCCAGTTACATCTCCTTTAGGAAACTTTTCTTGGCAACACTCTCTGCTACCATTGTAGGACATTTTCCTGTGCTCCACACTCATACTACCTCGGCCAGCTCGGACATTACTGACTTTGTGGGATAGCTCCACGTGCTGAGCCAGGACAGGGAAGACCCCATACATGAGGGGTCTTTCTGGGCATACAGGAGACTCTACAGAGGGACTCAAGAGAGCTCTTTGGATAGATAAGGGGTAGAGAGGGAGAGCAGCTACCAGAAAGACTCTCTAGAATGGTTCTTCTTAGGAAATACCACTCTTCCAGCAAAAGGGCAGGTTAAGATGTCTAGTCAGAGACACAAGGGGAAAACACACACTTTAGGGCTGTCGTAGGAGAGTACTTACTAGACACGGATTAGGCTAAGACAGGGAGTGAAGCACGAATAAAAATTTCCACAAATTTACCTGGGTAATTCTGGCTCCTAAAAGTTCTCTCCAGTTACTAAGGCAACAGTACCCCAATTAGATTCTTATCCTCCACACTGTCACAGTTCAGCATGGCACTCTCCTACACACACACCTGGTTTTCATTGCAACTGTAACCCACGCGTTAATAGGTTTCAACCCTGACTGCGCATTAAAATTTCCTGAGGAGCTTTTAGAAATCCTGATGCCCAAGCACACCCCAGATCAATTAAATCAGAATTTCTGAGGGTAGGATCCAGGCATGAGTAATTTTTTTAAAAATTTTTTTATTGAATTTTTTAAGAGAGAGAGGAAGGGAGAGGGAGAGAGAGAGAAACATGAATGCGAGAGAGCAAAGCATCGATCGGCTGCTTCCCGCACGCCCCACACTGGCGATCGAGCCTAGGACCCGGGCATGTGCCCCGACCAGGAATCAAATCAGCAACCCTTCAGTGCACAGGACAATGCCGAACCAGCTGAGCCACACTGGCCTGGCCCGGCCAGGCATCAGTAATTTTTAAAGTTCTCAGGTAATTCCAAAGTATGGCCAAGATTGAGAACCACTACTGGGTTCTTAGTTTCAGTCCTGATCTTTTCTTCTCCAATGTGCTTAAGGCCCCCTATGCAACCTCACAAAGAAGTCATCTGTAGGTGACAAGAGAACATATCAAATTGTTTCAAGGAGGCTACTGAAGGGAGGAGAGACCTCATCCTGTTTCCTTAAAGAACTACACATGTGCACGCACGGGCACGCGCACGCACACACACACCCTAATGGTACCTGCATTTTCCTACCCTAAAGCAGGATAGGTGACTCAAGCGAACGGACTCAGGCTGAGAGGACAGTAAGGCTAGGAAAGTGATTGCCCTCTCCCCACTCAAAGGCCCCATCACCCAGCAGGACCTCTATGACCTCATGTGATAGTAGGTCAGAGCCTAAGGCCAGGCTTCACCTCCCTGGGTAGCCTGGGGTTCCTGCAGCAGCCACTGCCCTGCCCAACCCCTCCCATATCCCACCATGTTGGTTGGTACCCCCCAACTGCTAACACTGGATGAAGCTGATGCCAGCTGGACCCTCATCAAAGACAAAGTAGGTAAAGTAAGAGGGCTAAAGAGGAAATAACAAAGTGTGACCTAGATGGGTCTGAGTAGCTTATGAGTATGGAAGCATAAAGATAATAATAACTAACATTTATTCAGTGCTTACTTATGGGCCAGGCACTGAATTAAGTGCTTTGCACAAACTGTCTAATAGAATCACAATTGCGGAAGCAATAAGGAAGTTTCCTTGAATGTATAGAGAGCTGCGAGAGCAGAGAGAAGTGCTAAGTCAGAGGCAGGACTTAGGTGATCACTCCTGAAGAGAGTGACATTCTAGCTGGGCAAGTAGGAGTTATTCACACATTGAGGGAAGAGGAATACCTAGCACATAAACAGTGCTTAATAAACACTGAATGAGTTCATGAGCAGTGGGGTAGGTGAGAGAACAGTGTGCTAATTAAAGGCAGAACATATGCAAAGGCAGGATAGGAAAATGAAAAATGAGGATTTATGAACTGCAAATACCCTCTAGAGCAGAGTTCAAACGATTAGTGGTAAAAATAAGGTCAAAGAGTTACAGGGGCTAATCATGAAAGGCTTTTTAAGCTTTCTAAAGAACCTGAACTTTACCTTTGACCTCTTCATGCATATTCCATCCACAGAATGAGAAATTTGGGGTTTGAGCCAAATATGTAGATTTCAAGGAGCAAGCAGATCTCAACTATATCTGAGTTGCAGATATCCAACAAATCCCACCAAATCTAGATGGCCACAGATTTCTGAGGCGAGAATTTAGGATCAGGTTCTGATTATGTGATCTGAAGGAGAGTGAATTTAAAGCACCTGTAAAAGGCAGCCCACCAAGTTTAAAATGACCATCTTAAAGTAGTACCTACCATACTCGAAGCAGCCTTAATGGCACATAGCCCCCATTGGAAATGGACTGGCTGCTCACCACAAAGGTCAGCTTCCCAGGGAAGAAGAAGCATGAGAGCCAAGGTCCTCCCAAGTATTGGGGCAACTGGTTTCAGCAGTGTAAAAAGTTAGTCCTGGACTAGATCGATCAAAATTAGAGTGAAAGTAAATGGGGTCTTCAACTATTCGAAAGCTACACCATCTCTGAGTATAAGAAAAACTCCCAATCTTATTTAAACAGAAAACTGTCAGGGAAGTCAGAGTAGAGACACACAGGATAAATCACTGGAGGTAGGACAAATTCAAGGAGTAGGACACCTTTGAGAGACCCAGTTCCCTCTCCAGAACTGCTAAGTTTATTGAGCACTTTGTAGAACATCTGGCTAAACAGATGTGCCCTAAGAGCTCCCCATTTAGAATTCAAACGAGCCAAGTTACATCCAGGAAGATAATCATCCACCATCACTCTCCTGGGCTGGCCCTGGGAAATCTAAATTTGCGGGCCTCTAAGTTCCATAGAACTTCCGCCTAGAAGTAAAAGTGCAATGGGAACAGGTAGTGGTCTCAAATGGTGATTCTACCAAGAACACAGTAGCCCTAGCATAGAACTGAGCACCTTATTTTTCCTAGTTTAGGATAACTACTGAGGCCCTCAAGGGTAAGAAAAAGGACCTAATAAACCTCCATGGCAAATTCATGTCTATATTCTGAGAGTCTCCAGCTAATTCAGGGATTCACCTTTTAGCAGAAACCTGGACGATAAGAACCAGGTGTTTTAAATGTCCACCCATTAGAGGGACTGCTTCTGGAGACACTCCCATTTGTCTTACTTGTATAGACTCCTAGGCACCAATGGAGCAGCTAGGGTAAGATTCTTAAGTTATGCTTGGTGACATGCTTTCATTGTCATGAGGCAGAGCATTCTATACAGAAATGCCAACCCATCAGTGCTCTATTCTCACCCCTGGAAACTCAACCAGCCTTTCTCAGAGCCCTGTACTTCTGCCTGGTACCGCCACCCAAAAGTAAGTGTTACATGTCTCAGTGAAGCAAAGAAGAAATGCTGGGAAATTCTTCCATGTAGAATTTCCACCAAGAAAGAACACCAGTTATTTCCTTGGCTAGGTGACAAAAGACAGTAATCTTCAAGCTACCTCAGCTTGTCCAAAGTAGACACAACTCCACCAGTTAGCTACCCTCCTCTTATGCCTGGGGACAGCACAGAAAAAAACAAAAAAAAACAAAAAAAACACAGACCAGCCTTAAGGGACCGTTGGTGAATTACAGGGGAAGGCCAGCCAAGTGGACAATGCCATCAGTAGGGTCACAGATGTGGATTTGGGGGCTGAGGGAGGAGAGTAGAGCACACAGCACTTGAAGGATAGGGCTCTAACATGAAAGGGGCCCAAAAAAGAATTTTGTATGCTCCCTAGCAGAACATGGAGCCAGAAGTCTCCTCCAACAATATCCTGGATGAGTTGTTATCATACCTAACTACAATTACAAGAGAGGATCTTACAGGTTTTCCTAGTGTTCATGAGGTTAAACTTTCCAGAATTGGGTTACCAAACCCAAAAAAGACAAGACAAAAAAGGACAAAACTCAGAAGAACTACAATCCCTTACAGCATATTAGAAGTAGCATTAAAAAGATGAGGCCTCAAAGCCCTAAAAGAACCACCCCCTACAGCTAGGGCAGAGGTGTATATTAAGGGGTGATAGACACAGTGTGAGAGTGAGCATTCCAAACCTATTTTTGTATACCCATTCTTGGCTAATGACATCGCCCATCTAACCAATCACCTAAGAATAATCCTTGAGGATTCCTTTTCCCCACTCCTTAAGAGACCAAGTTCTACTAATTCTATAACCTAAATATCTTCCCGTTACTTTATTTGAGGGGTTCACCATGTCTTGCCTGGAGTATTACAATACTCTTAATTGGTTTTTTCTCTCCTTATTTTATGCCTTCCTATTCAAAATTAGCTTTTTCAAATGCCTATCTAATCCTGCCCCTGACCAGAGCCCTTCAAGTGGCTTCCCACTGTCCTCAAGATAAAATCCCCATCACTTAGCATACACACAGGCCTTTCATAATCAAGTTCCTGTGTGCCTGTCCTTCCTCATACCCTACGTTTACACAATATGAAATTACATGTTCCCAAATGTGCCCCTTAGTTTGTAAACTCAGGTTTTTTTACTTGCTGTGGCCTCTGCCTGGATGGACCATTCTCCCACCTGGCTAACTCCTTCAAAGCTCAAGTATTATCACATAGAAACCTTCTTTGACCCTCTTCTACCCAAGACAAGGTTGTTAAATCACTTCTAATCTCCTACATGTCTTGATCTTCTTTTACTTAGCTGACTACTACTTACATTTTTGTCTCCCTCATTAGACTGAGCTATATTATATATTAGGGCAAGGACAAAGTCTCATTCTTTAATGCATTCCCTGTATCTAGCAGAGTTTGGCACATAATAAACATTCAAGGTTTTTGCTACAGGATAGAACCGGGAAGTAAGTAGAAAGTACGACAGTCTGAGCACACTGTGGAGATGTAATCTAATAGTGACAGCAGGAAGGTCAGTCTAGAGGAAGCTACCAGGTAACTCTTGACCCTAACCCGGTCCCATAAACTGGCCACCTGCAGGTTATCGAAGAGCGCTTTGGGCCCAATGTAGTGGCAGTACCTTTCCTGTCGGATGCAGCCTGCTATGACCTACTGGGTGTGCTAGTGAAGCAGTCCCGCCCAGGCCACACCCGCCTGGCTTTGACTGGTCGGCAGGGCCGGAGGGCACTGCAACCAGTGGGACCACTACAGAACCTCCTGGAGCAGGCAGGGTCTGAGGGTGCTTTTTCCCACTGCACTCGGGAATACTCACCAAAAAGTGGAGGAGAGCTAGCCTATGAAGAAATGCGACTCTTGGATGGGCAGCCCTGCCGGATCCGCCTACATATGGGTGGCCTGCGCAAAAAGGTGGCCTTCCTGTTGCTGCCACCAGGACAGGTGAGCCTACAGAAGACTCTTCCCTGGCTCCGAAGCACCCATAGCATCTATGTCATCTACCAGGTCTTCTCCTGTTCCTGGATGCAACTGTGGCTACTACCTACAGACCATGAACCCCAGATGCTCCGGTTACAACGGTCACTGCCTATCGCCTTCTCATGCCTCAAGTTTTCACTGCAGCCCAAGGGAGTGCTGGGACCACAAAAGGCCCTGACCAAAGACCCACTGTTCCATGGGACCAACTGGGTCAGACCCAACCTCAACATCATGCCACCTCTGGCATCCCCATCAGCCCCTGACGATATCCCCGAAGCTGCTGATGTGCCCCAACCTGTCCCAGCCCCATCTACACCACCTCCCCAGGAAGGGCCAGAGGGCAGGCTCACCAGAGTCTCCTACAAGGGCCGAAACCCATTCCGAAGGGGGCCCCAGATGCTCTCAGGTACTACTGGGGAAAATGAAAAGGAAAGGGATGGGACAAGGTGGAGGGAGAGGGCATAGGGAGTATAGCTCTGGAATATGTGGGACACCCATAACCCTGGTGAGGGGGATGTAGTGAGGGAGCCAGGGGACAGTGAGATGGAAGCATGGTCTTGGTGTGGGGGTGGGCACAGCTCAGAGAACCAGAGGGAGGGACCAGGGAGGCAAAAAGACCAGGGCATTGAGTCAAGCTGTGACTATCCCAACCCTGGCAGACAACTGGCTCTTCAGCCCCCGCAGCCCCCCACCAGGAGCCCAGGGTGGGGGCCCCGGGGACCCCGACCGGCACTCCATGTCCCTGCCCCTGCTGCAGGGTCTGTCCTCGGAGTTCGACAGCGACGAATGAAGTTGTGGAGAGAGATGCAAGGGGCAAGGCCCCCAATATCTGGCATAGGGATACTGGTCCCCAATAAACATCAGCTGCTGCTCCCCCAAACCATCCTGGTCCCCTGTTCATTCTTTCTTTTGGGGTCTGGAGAAGGGGGAGAGTCCCTACATTTTCCCTAGGCTTCAAGTCCCCTCACCCTCTAAAGGAATAAGGGGTACCTTCAAACCTTGGCACCAATGTTCTCACCATAAAGAAAATATCCCTGACTACTTCCCCACCTATGTACAACCTTTTTGAGGCCCAGCCTCATAGAAAAAGGGTAAGAAAGAAGAATGAGCACAGAATAGAGATTTCCCTTTTATACATATTGCAACAAGTTCTCCATAAAACATTCATCTGAAATAAATTAAAAAGTCCTCTTGCCACTCCCTCCAAACATAAAAAGGAGCCTGTACCCTGGCCCCAACCCAGGCCACTCAAGGCCCTGATTGTCCATGGAAGGAAGTTAAGGATTGAGGGGCCCACAGCCTGAGACAGGAGGGACATTTCCCTCCTCTGAAGTATCCAACAAGAAAGGCGAGGTGACAGCGTGGGCCTGGGAGATGGCAGCCAACTCCTTGAGAAACTCGGGGAAAATGACTGCACAGTAGACAGCATTCTTGACTCGCAGAGCCTCACCTTGGCGCTCAGTGGCCCCACCTCGGGGAGGTAGAACCGGAGTTGAAGCCCCAGGGGAGGCCCCACCAAGGCCAAGTCCTGTGCTGTCTCTCCCAGGCTGATGAACCAACTGTGCCGCCTGCCGGGCCCTGGTTGGACTGTGCGTGTGTCGCAGGAGCAATTCCCCCAAGGATGGCCTCCGGCTCTTCACTGCAAATAAACAGGATATCATGAATGTGCAGATGTCAGGCAAACTCCCTTGGTCTAAAAGATGAAATTTCCCTACCCCTCTAGGTGCATGGATTTCTCAACTAGGATTCTAACACCAAAATGCTGCCTGCCCAGCCTTCTTCCCTCTATCCAGCCTCCCCACCCAGCAAACCATCATCCTGTCTTCCCAGTCAACATTTCAGCCACTTCATTCCCAGCCAAGATCCCTTCCTTTCCCATGCCCCTTCACCCTGAGGGAGTCTCTTATCTCTCCTCTTTCCAATCACTATTCTATCATCACCAAGCTACTTCTCCTCAATCCATAACATGTCTTTACATCATGCTTCCTATCACCATGCTGAACTAGAGTCAACCGCTTCCCACTTCCACTTTCCCCCTACAATCTGTATCACCTGACCCACATCCTCTGCTCCTTCAATACCCAGAGAAGCTACATATACAATCATATAGTTCACTGACTTTATCATTTCTGTCATACTCCACTGTCTCTCCAAGACCCGCTCTCCCATGCTGCTTCACCTTCTATCAGTCCCTCTCCTATATTCACCAAAGCCACCTTCCCATTGGCTGTGGCCAGACAACTTCATGTCAGCTTAAACTCAAATGAGCCACTTAAAATATTGACCTCTCTCCTCTAATTCTGTCGAGATTCCATGGCCCAAGTCAAATGCCATGTCCTTTACCAAGCTGTAACAATATCTAACCTGTAGACTACTCTGTCCCCTTGCCTGTTCCCAACTACTGGAGCAGTTCTTGCTGGTACTGCTGATTTGGCTCTTAGTGGGAAAAAGTATACTATCCTCTGACCAGAAGCTTGAGAACAAACACCAACACTTAATTTTCTGCAAGTTCCCAGTTCCCAGCACAAGGTTTAACTCTTAATAAGTGTTCAACTGACCTAGGTTAATTAGCTATATAGGGAGGGTCGGGAGGGGGTAGTAGGGTAGGTAGGCCTCACCTAGAGGATCAGAGCGGCGAGGAGCAGGTCCTGCTGCAGAGCCTTCAGCCCAGTCCAACTTGCCACGAGCAATGAGGTACTTCTTGGCTTTGGAGAGCAGTGCTGGGAAGTCCTCCTGGGAGGCCGCAAAGCTCTCAATCTTATTCTTCACGGAGCCCAACACCTATGAAGCACAACTTCATGACATTTCTGAGTAGCTCTAGACTGACAAAGTCCTTTCTAGTCACATTGGGCCTGTTCCCAGCCACCCAGGGCCACTCCAGCTGTGGGCCTGGCCCACCATGGAGCCTGGACGCACCCATGCATGCATGCATCGCACACCTGCAGCAGGGACTTGACACTGGGCTGGAAGACCATGTTGGTGTTGAGCAGGAAAGAGCGGAGCAGGGGCTGGGGGTGACAGGCCAGCTGGGCCACCAGCCCCGTCAGCAGGAAGTTGACATAGACGGAGTTCTGCAGCATGTTCTCGAGTTTGGCAAAGAGCACAGCCATGAAGGGGCCTGGGGGAGGTGGGCACAAGGATACAAGGCCTGAACACAATGCACATCACACGCATTCCTCCCAAAAACAAGAGACACCCCCCCACTAGATGATAATTATTTGTACGTCAGTCTCTGGGTATGTTTAAATATCCTGTGAACACCTATTCTGGGGAAGATAAAATAGCAGACACCACATGGACACACAAGAGTCCAGATACTAGCTTTACACACACTTGAGCTGAAGAGCCAGATCATAGGCTATGAAGTCAGACAGACCTGGTTTCAAATTTCAGCTTTATCCTTTGCTAGTTATTAGATGAATCAAAACTCTCCAAGCATAGTTTCCTACTTGGTAAAATAAGAAAATATACCCAACTCATAAGTTATTATGAGGATGAAAGAGAGACAAACATAAAGCATTTAGTCCAAAATCTTGCAAATTATAAGTATTCAGTAATAACTATAAGCTACATAATGTTTCACAGTTTTTTAAAAAACTTCATCCAAGAGGCACAACAGAAGAATGAGAAAGTGTTTAGGACCAAAAGAAATCAGGTTACACCCAAAACAGAGGATAACATTAGACTCGAGTCAAAAAGAAAGCAAAAGGAAAGTGTAGCAAAGGCAAAGAAGGTGACTACATGAGCCAACTTAAAGTCAGAGGAGAAATCTTTGGAGGACCAAAGAAATCAGCTCTGTTCAGGAGCTAGGAATCAAGAACAGGTGGAAAAGAATCTGTAGGAAAAAAGAACTTGAGAGTTGAGAGCTAGAGGAAACCAATTCAGGGCAGACTCTTTGGTGGGGCGAGGATAACAGAAGGGCTCACGCCTGGCCGAGCGTGGCTCAGAGGTTGAGCGTCAACCTAGGATCCAGGCGATCGGAGTTCAATTCCCAGTCAGGGCACATGCCAGGGTTGCGTGCTCGATCCCCAGTCGGGGGCGTGCAGGAGGCAGCCGATCAATGACTCTCTCATCATTGATGTTTCTATCTCTCCCTCGCCCTCTCCTTTCCTCTCTCTGAAATCAATAAAAGATATATTTTTTAAAAAAACATAAAAGGGCTCAGAATGCTCCACTGGGAAAACTGGCCTCAATGAGCCAGAGCCCCAGCACTAGCACTCCAGACCATCACAGTCTGTCTGATCAGGGATCTATGGGAGAAAGGAAGTAAACCTAAGAACTGCACTATGAACTGAGACAGGAGAACAATGAAGGGCAAGAGGCAGTGAATCCTGGAAAAGATTCTAGAACATTCTCCACTCCAGATGCACATAATCAGCTTTAGCTCCAAAACAACTCTAGAGTAACAGGGTCCTAAGATAACCCATAACTTTGTTCTTCTGTTCTTCTCATTTCCTGGCATTTTCTTATAAGAGAAAATTCAAAAGCTCAGATGAGTTTACAAAAAAGTAAAAGGACAAAGCTTCAATTAATGTTTCAAGAGAGTGGTAAAACCTGCACACCACCTCCTAGTGGTATTGAGTAGGAAGGAGCAAAGCAAAGACTAAATAAATAAATGAAAAGATATGTTTTTTATAGTCTGCAAGAGGGAGTCATCATGACTCCAGAGCAGAATCCTTGATACTGTGCAAGCAGGATGGCAGCATATCCCAGGCCATCAGAACAGGTACTGATCAAGGCATGACAACTTGACTACAACCGGAGATAGGTGGTTGCCTTGGTCAACCAATATCTGCCATGTAATAGCCCTGGTCAATGTGGCTCAGTTGATTAGGCATCGTTCCATGGACCAAGAGGACAATGGGTTCAATTCCCAGGCAGGGCACACACCTAGGATGAGGGTTCAATCCCCAAGTTGAGGCACATACACTGAGGTGCTTACAGGAGGCAACCGATCAATGTTTCTCTCCCTATTCTCTCTCTAAAATCAATGAAGCTTGTCCTCAGGTGAGGATTAAAATATAAATATATCTGCCATGAGCTCAAGAGATGATAATCCTGGTAAAAAGCTACCACATGCTGAGTTCTTACAATGTACCAGCATCGTAGTAAGTGATTTACATGCATCAATGGCATAGATGGGACCTTAATCCAAGGTATGTCTAGTTCAAAGCTACACTGCTTCCCAGAGGTGATTTTTTGTTCATTTTTCTCCCCCCTCACACAGGTGTGTAGTAAGAATAAGAACCAGCTTAGGGCTGGGGTGGGTAGAACTGGCTCTCAAACGAAAACAAAGAGGAGCCGGCCTAGCCACTCGGGTTACATCTAGCTCCAAGGGCATCCTAAAGAGACCAAAAGAACTCAGCTGAGGAGCTCAGAACTATACTTTGTCATTTGCCCTAAAGAGGTATTTCACTACCTACTTCATTCATTACTACTAACCATTCATCCTTAAGAAAGTCTTACTGGATAGTGATAGCAACCAACAAGGTACAAGGACAGAGAACAGGAGAAACCTAAAACTGAATCCGAGAAGAGGCTGGGAGAAAGGAGGCCAGGGCTGAGTAGGGCAAGAACACCAGAACAGTTGATCCAGGACCACAGAAGAGATGACAGGAGAGCTAAGACCCAAACAGACAACTGGTGGAAAAAGCTCAGAACAGCATAGTTTACAGACAGGTGCCTCATACACTGGACAGCAGGTATGTCTTCCACTTGGTTCAAATATAATGCTATGATTCCCCAGGATACGCCAAGGAGAGAATATCCTGATCACAAATCCCAGGAAGTGGCCAGAGTCAGTAAGAGGGGGAACGTGCACATAGGACATACAAGGCTCAGACATAATCAATACTCAAAACAGCACAAGCATGGAAGATGTACACACAGACACAGAGACACAAGTATGACATGATATGTATCTGGAAGGAACCCAAGCAAAATGGATGAGGAGCTAGGCAAGTACACAGAAATGACATGGCCAAGAAGTCTCAGAAACCAGCACAAACACGTCAAAAACATGCAGAGTACACAAAGGAGAATGCCTAGGGTAAGGAGCTTACCAGTGAAGGGCTGGCTTGGCAGCTGGTTGAGTGTCCGCAAAGGGCTGCTGAGGAAGGGGCCTGGGGGCTCAGGAGGACAGGTGAAGCTTTCGTAGGCCTCCTCTTCCTCAAGAGGTAGCGGAGGCTCTAGGGGAGGCTCTGAGCCAGCCCCACCATTGCTCAATGCCACCTCCAGTTCCCGGAGCTCCTGCCCAAAGCCCTCTAGTCCTGCCATGCCCTCAGAGGTGCCCCCTAGCAGGTCCCCAGCTCCCTCCTGCGGCACCCGACGGACTTTCTTGGCCCCCTCAGGCCATGGTCCTGGCATCCCATTGAGCTGAGGAGGAGGCAGGTGGCCGGGGCCCTCCCCTGCACCCCCCGTCAGCCCCCCACTCCCCAGCTCCTCTTCCCCTTCTCCCACGTTGTCCCTGTCCTCCTCAGGCAGTAAGCTGCGTTTCTTAGTCCGGGAGCCAACAGGACTGGGCTCAGGAGGCGGACGCTCGCCATCATAGGGAGCAGACCAGGTACAGCAGGCTCGGACACAGCGGTCCACACCACGGCGCGCCTCACGCAGATACTCCAGGTAATTGTCTTCCAGCTCACCAGGCTCCTCTGCAGGGCTTGGCCGTCGGCCAGGGCTGGAGGTCGGGGATGAAACAAGCCCTGGTGAGCGAGGGGCTGGGGATGGGGACTCAGAGCCACCTAAGCTCTGCTGTCGCAGGAAGAGGGCCAGACGAGATGGCGTGGAGGGCCTGGGTACTGTCACCACAGAAGAGGAGTCAACACTTGGGCTTCCAGGGCCTGCAGATAGGAAAAAAACATAAGAGGGATCAAAAAAACAGAGGTCCAGGGGGAAAGAGATGACACCTAGGGAAACTGAGAGAGAAGGTAATGAGGCAGCAGAAAACATGGGACCAATTCAGACAGCCAACTCTCTACCCTCCAAATGAAGTTTTTCCTCATCCACTACCCCACACCACCACCACCACCATCAAAAGGACAATGGAAACATGAAGAATACTGGACTAGAGAGGAACAGTTTTGTTCAGAAGCTAAATTTCTTTGGTGGAGTTAAGGATCTACCCTGCAAGACCCCCTCATTGAATTCCCACCTCCATCCCCCCACCCCTTCTTGTTAGGCTACCCTGGAATCCAGGCCATACCCGTGGTGTCCTCCCTTCTCCCTGACTCTCTGCTAGGCCCACCTCGTGCCCACGAGGCATGCTCTGAACGGGGTGGGCTGGAGGCACGGTGTCGACAACAGCGTGGGATTAGGGAGAGAAACTTGTCTGCTGCTCGTCCATATAGATCCACATCACGCACAGCTGGCTTCTGGCTCAGCATCACATGGTTACATGGGACAAGATACCTGGGAAAGACAGCAGAAAAGGGACACAAGGTAGATCAGGAAGGAAGGACAGGGTTTTGGAGAACATCAGGCCAGTGAAACTGCCTCCAAGAGGAAACCCATGAGCAACCCCAATACAACCCATTACCCCAGCAAAGCACAAGGCACTGAAAGTTCAGGGTCAGCCATCCCTCAGCACTGCCCACACAGGTACCTGAGAACCAGCTGCAGCAGGACATCCTCACAGCTGAGGTTCAGTAGGGTCCTGAAGAGACTCAGAGAGACCATGCAGAGCTGGGGGAAATGGGGGAGGAGGAAGGGAATCACCATAAGAGCTCTCTACCCTCCAAGATGTTTACCAAATAGGAAACCCCCCAATCCCAGGCCCAACCAACCATTCCTAGAGGAACAATGTGCACAGGGCCTGGCACATAATCGCCATTCAGTAAATGATCACATGATGCCCGGCCGGCATGGGTCAGTGATTGAGCATCAACCTATGAACCAGGAGGTCATAGTTCAATTCCCAGTCAGGGCACATGCCTGGGTTTCGGGCTTGATCCCCATTAGGGGGGCGTGCAGAAGGCAGCTGATCAATGACTCTCTCATCATTGATGTTTCTCTCTCTCTCTCCCTCTCCCTCCCTCTCTCTGAAATAAAAAACATACTAAAAAAAAAAAAAAGGATGCTACCTTTAAAAAAAAGTGATCACATGATGTTTGTGGGCAAGACAGATAGGGATGAACCATGTGTCAAAACCAATATATTTTTACAGGCCATACACATATCAGCAAACTCTCGGCTATATTCACCAGTGAGATATATTCCAGCAATACTTAAATGGAATGAATATTCATGAAAAGAAACCCTAGGAAATACTAAGACTGAATGAATGACTAACAGGAGACAACAGCAACATGATAACTGGGTGAATACCTGTCAGAAGAGACTGTAGCAGCCCAGTAACTGAATGCCTACCAACAAGGAAACAGAGGGAACCTGGAAGCATACCAGCTGGGAAGTGGGCAGGGCTGTGAACAGGAGTCTGAGTCACCTCTCCAACACTAGTGTTCTCTCTCAGAAGGTAAGATAAAGAAAAGCCCAAGGGCAGCTGACAGGAAAAGGAAAAAATAGGTGGGTCCAGAATAGGGGAAACCTTTTGTTTTAGAAAAGGAAGTAGGGTGGTTAGCCTCTGAGTAGGCGAAGAGAACAGATACATGTAAACTCTCCCTCACTCTGAATCCTCATGACACTTTCTATAAACTTCCCTAATGGCAAGTATGTCAGATACCTTGAGCTCCCTGAAGACAACTATTGGATCTTACTCTAGGGCACTATCTGCACAGTCTAGGCACTCATCATTTACTGAATGAGAATTAAAAGCCATCCATAGTGGGAAAGAGATGAGACAGCAGTTCACATTTTGGACAGCATGGCTGTTTAGGAGGTTTACCCTAAATGACCATTTTAACTGGCAATGAAAACATTCAAACTCACTGAAAGGTCTTAATCTCCAGAACCTATAAATATTTTGCATTACATAGCAGAAGGGACTTTGCAGATATGATTAAGGTTATGGAATTTGACCTGGGAAGATAATTCTGCCTTATCAAGGTAGGCCCAATGCAATCACACAAGTCCTTAAAAGCAAAGAACCTTTTCCAGCTGGGTCAAAAAAAAAGGAAGAGAGATTTGAAGCATGAGAGGGACTCAATCCACCAATGATGGCTTTGAAGACAGAAGAAGGGGGCCATAAGCCAAGAATTAGCTGGCCTCTAGAAGCTGGAAATGGTCCTCAGCTGACAGCCAGCAAGAAAACAGGAACTTCAGTCCCATAACTACAATGAAATAAATTGTAACAAAAACCCAAATGAGCAAAGACATGGATCTTCTCCTAGAGCCTCCAGAGAGGAATGCAGCCCCCCACCAACACTGATTTTAGCCCAGAGAGATCATGTCAGACATACAACCTACAGAACTGTAAGATAATAAATTCATGTTGTTTCAAGTCACTATGTTTGTGGTAATTTGTTATTATAGCAATAGGAAACTAATACAAATAGTTAGGCACACAGACTGGCTAGTCAGCATGATTTACTTTAAGCCACAAAAGAGGCTACAGAAGTTACAAAGTCAGGCCAAAAGAATCAAGCTTAAAAAGGCCAAACAGCAAAAATGAAAGATCTGCATGATCAACACCAGCATCCTGAAATCAGAAGATATCTGGTTCCTCCAAGAACCAGGAACCAAGAAGAAATACCACAAGAACATAAAAGGTTCCTGAGACCAGGAGACTAACTGCAAGACTAATAGAAATACATGCTAAAGACTAGACAATGCGGGAAAGTCAGAGAAGTTAGGATAAGATTACAACAAAAACAAGATGGATAAAAGACAGCAATAAAATAAATAAATAAATAAATAAATAAATAAATAAATAAATAAATAAATAAATAAATAAATAAATAAAATTGACCTCAAGAAGGAAATCAACTATCCCGAAACATAAACAGGATATTTCTTGAGGTCAAACAGATATAAGACCATGGTCTAATGTTAGCATAGTGAAAAATAAAATGTATTATATCTTTGTAAAATTAAAGCTTTGACATCTATTCTCTATTGGTTTATACCAATAATTCTTAACCAAGGCATGTTTCAAAATTACTTTTTGGAACATTTTAAAAAATACATGTTGGAGGCCTACTCCCAAAGATTAAAGCTCAAGAGATCTAAGGCAGAGCTTAGAATCTGTTGTTGTAGTTATTGTCATTTTCAAATTCAGAAGTGTACGCTTAATTCAGAAACACTGGTCTGATCAGAGCGAGACTAGAGTATCTCATATAAACCCTAACTTAGCTATTCAGAAACCTCACCTACACAAAACATATCTGGAAACCTCACCTACCTGGAACCCTGCTACCAAGTACCTCAATTATCCAGAACAGTTTTCTAGAACCCTTAGTGATCTAAGAAATTCTGTTTTTAACACAAGGACCCAAGGAACTCCAATTATCTGTAATAAAAGAAGGAAACAAAAATGGTTCCAAAGCCAAAATAAATGTCATGGCTAAAGTAAAGCTTTATTCCCCAAGAAAGACTTCAGGTCTTTATTACTTGGAAACTATTTACTCCTATTTTATACACATTTCTATTGGTTAAAATCCAAACTTCTTACCATGGTCTACAAAGTCATGCATGATCTGAACCCTACCTACTTCTTTACTTTCACCTCATTCCCTTCTTTCCCTTGCTCACTGCACCTCCAGTCACACTGTTCTTTCATTTCCTCAAATACATTCTCTTCCCTATTCATTGTCCTTTGCACATTGTTCCCTCTGCCTAGACTCTTTTTCCACTTGCTCTTCAATAAGCTAATTCCCTCATGACCTCTAAGTCTCAGCTCAGTGTCACCTCCTCAGAGTTTTTTTTACCACCATCTTATTTTATAAGCACCGTTTGGTTTTCATTACAATGACCACAATTTTCAATTATTTTAGTAATGTGTTTGCTTGTCTACCTCCTCTATAATATAGGAAGCGCCATGAAGTCAGATGCTCAAGAGGAAGGAACGTAAGTAGATAGGTGGGTGTGGGTGGGTGACCCAAGTTATAGCAGTTCAAATGCAGCAAATCCAAAAGGTAAGCATGCCAGTAGCAGCTGGGTCAGCTATCAAAGCAGACACAAAACCTGAAAAAGCAATCTTGAGTCATCTACAACAGGCCACAGAGCACTACACGGCTGAAAAGAACCTCATGTCAGTGATACATCACAAGTGTAGCACAATGGCAAACCTAGAGCCATAATGAGCAGCTAAAGTCATTCAGAGAAGGAAATTGTGTTCTAGAGTCATATATTACAAAAGCAGATTAAAATCTGTACCCAAAATGGTTAAAAGTTAAATACTAGAAAGTAAATGCCATCAACTTTAAAGTGATTGCTGAAGACAAAGGCCAAAGAAGGGCAGTAACACCCTCCCAGAACAAAGGTCAGAGAGAGAAGATGGCTCACCAAAGTAAGCCAGGACAGAGGTAAGGGCCATACCCGGGAGTTGCTGCCAATACGGGCAACGAGGGTGTCAAGGATGGTGTGGGTGTCATGCCGGTGTAACAGCAGGAATCGCAGGAAGGTACGGAGCAAGGCAGGCTCTGAGATACTCCGTAGGAAAAGTTCCAGATAGGCAGTACTGGCGATCATCTCCTCCACAGAGGTCTGGACGAAGGGAAGGGAAAGATTGGAAATTTAGAACTTCCCTGCACATATACTGAGTCATTTCCCCTGAGTTTCAAGGAGGAACCAGGAGCAGACAGGGAAAGAGGGAGGAGTACCTAGCCCACTGTTTCCCACATTGGTCTTGGCATTGAAGTTGCCATCTGTCAGCCTAATCCCCTATTCTGTCTTGCTACCCATGACTGTCACCTTGTGCAGGGCAGGGCCCATGACAGGTACCAGGAACCCATTATGGATATAATCAACCAGCTGCTTCTGCACCAGAGGATGAGCCACCTGTACGGGTATGAGAAAGAGGAAAGAGGGCTGAATAAGTAGGCACGCTCAGGATGACAGAATAGCAGAACTCCAGGGAATGCACCCCCTCCAACCCCATCTCCCCAGAATGTCCAAGGGCCAGACCTGGAAATCCCAATCGCACCTGAATGACCGCATTGCAGAACTCTAGGGAACTCATGAAGAGCGCAAGGGCTGGCACTCCTACCCAGTCCTCCCGTCGCAAACAGTGCCAGTCATCCCCTGGAACTTCAATCTTCCGGGGCAGTGAGGAGTACAGGGCACTCAGCCCTGTGGCCAGCACCTGGGGGTGATCCCCAAGGACAGGTTACCAAAGGCTCAAACAATATAAAAAAAGGGAACAGGGGAGGTACTAATACAGAGTTTTTATTGGAGCAGGGGGAAGTGCTATTACCAGAGTAGATTATTTAGATACCCAATGTTCCAGGACATCACCTGGGAACATTGTCCTATGAAGAGCCTTAGTACCTGCCTTATCCACCTAAGCCATGTTTTCATCCCCAGCCCA